>NC_083647.1:7428256-7762006 GCF_963576545.1 Limanda limanda
GCTGCAGTGGGAGCGAGATGGATATATTTTTAAACCGGAAAACAGAAATTTCAATTCAAACTGTCATAAACTGTATATGTTTATAGTACACGTAACATCTGTATTTTGTGTCCCACATTCATGCACCTGCACATGCATGAATGTGGGGGTGGAGCTTCTGAAGGAGCAGTGAGGGAGGGGTAAACTTATATATATTATAAATACAAATCAAGAGTCGTTCCCGGGAATCCCAAACTCAACTTTTAATGTGAAGCGCAGCACATTCAAATTTCTAATATTGTATATACTGCTACATTTCACACATTCTGGCTTTTATTTTGGACATTTAACTTGTAGACATTTAGAAAAAGCCACTTTGAGTATATTTTCTCCTGATGCATGAAAATATCGTGAATAGTTGTGCACAAAGCAATGAGGAGGAAAAATAAAGAGCTAGTGTATAATATAACTGATTAAATCACCTCAGATTCAGTCTGGAAAGGCACTCCAACCATTTCTGCACTGTTAGAGTGAAAGTGGCCCTGGAATGAAAAAGATTTTAGCTGTGTTACACAGCAAGATGAACCTGGCATTTGCTGTGGTGTCTGCTAATTTGTTATGGTTCAAGGGGGGTTGCTCTGTTGGCCACTCACTAACAGGGGTTAGATACAAGGATACAATCTTTTTTTTATTTTAGAAAGAAGCCAGAATAAAACAGGAGTGACTAAGCCTTTCATCAGGAGCACTGATAAATATTTGAAATGTTATTAAAGGTTCACAAGCCTGATTGCAAGGCTTTTAAAGCGAGTGGGCTGTCAGCAGGGTTCTATAGTTTAGTCCTTTTTGATTAAGTCTCCCATACGTCTTTGCTTCTATACTGTAGCTGGATTCTATTATGAAAAATAAGCATGCAAAAATGAACCGTATGTAAGTGTAAATCCTGTCAATAAAATCTGGGAACATATTTGTTGTTTGTTTTCATAAAAAAAGACAAATACCAGAGGATAGTAATTTTCATAAAGAGGTAAAAGGTCAAGAAACCCTGGAGGACCTTGTTGAAATGTCCTCTCCCACTCACAAGCATCTGGCCTTTCAGTAATGCTGTGTCTCTGCTAGTGATATCAGCCAACATATCCAGTTCCTCAAAGAGAAAAACAACATAATGGAGGATTTATGAACTGAATTCTTTTAAAATTCTAGTGAAATCCCACTGAAAAAGCAGCAGAGAGCAGCCAAGGCAAACTACAGTAGGCCAGTGCACCTGCATTTATACAAAGCAAGCCATAACATTAAGGCCTGCAGATGTTCAAATATCTGTTAGTTTGCTAACCTCAGAAGCATTGACTGTATATAAACATGGAGGACATGACTGCTCCCTAAAAGTAAAGCCAAAGTGTGATCGCCCCTTGGTGTAATATTGATCCTTTTTTCTCCATGTTAGTGAATTGGACATGATCGAAATTAAAAAAGTCAAATCATATTTTGAATCATTTTTTCTCAAAGATGGTTTCCTTCATTTAGGGTAGTTATTGTAACGCTGATGTTTGTTCCACTTAAATTGAAAACATTAATTTGGTTATTTGAGGCTATAAATGAGTTGAAACATCATGATTGACAGCTGACTCAGTGCAACAGCTACTATCCATAGATCGCTACTGTTCATACTATGGCTGTAAATGTGAAAGATGGCAGCATTTGAATTAGAGATATTTTGCATTTAATTCTGAGGAAGAAGTGGAGATGCATCTTTTTACAGTGTATTGCTCTGAGTTGGAATGACTGTAGTAATACAAAAATTTCTAAAAACTGTTTTGAATAATTATATTCTTTCTTGCCTCATGCTCCCCCCTCCACATAATTTCATGTTCATCTGTTCATTTGTTTATTTGTGTTCTCCTGCTGACTAACAAACAGACAAACAAATGCAGATATATCCATAACCTGCTTGATGGAGGCACTAATGTGATTTAAGCTAACATACATACACTTTCAGCAAAAGACTGAATCAACATTCAAATGCGGACTCTCTGTTATCCGTTCGGTTATTATAAGCACATTTTTACAGTAGACTCCATATCTGAGACCTCTTAACCAATGGAAACTTTTGGACCGTATGTATGTATGTATATGGTATATATATATATGTTCAGACACACACACATAATAAGACATGTAGCGGTTCATGAACCCGCATGATGAAAAAGTGATGTTAATGTAATCCCGCTAGGAGTTCGGTTTGTGCAGGCAGACAGCAGCGATCTCAAGGTGACCCCACCATAAATATTTTATCAAGGCCTGCGCAGGACCGAGGTGCCTGTCACAACGCATCGTCTCTGCGGGTCACGCACGGCTCTCACAGGGGAGAAAGTCTTGCTTTGCACATGTCATTATGCACATGGTACTATCTGCTCTGACGTTCTCCTAGATACCGAAAGAGCAGTACGAGGGAAATCACGAATTAACAACGTAAAAGATTTCAATGTAATTTAAATAAATAAGGCCTGCGATAATAAGTGAAACATTTAATTATATTCTCTTGTGCAGATTTCATTATGTGCTTGAGTCCTGTAAAGGCCTCACTTATTATAAAGCACAGTCCGCTGCAAAGGGATTCATCAGCCCTCTGTATCAAACCAGAAACTGAATTGCCTTTGGCATTTCTAAGTGATGCATGACTTTCTTGTACTTCTGTCTCTCCTATTAATCTCTGAAATCACAGGCTGTCAGTCAGCATGCAGTTCTTCTTCGACGTGACCAAACAATGTCAAATTTTAAAAAATTTCAACAAGTTCATGACTTCATGTTTTTCTTTGTATCTCGCTGCTCTTAGAGAGATTCAAGGTCTCACCTGTTTTCTTCCCGTAACGCATTCAGTTCACAGGGAATAGACAGTGAAAATTATCTTTCAACACAGATTCAATGCATATTTGTTGAAAATGTCACAAACAAATGTTTCCTGAGGCCTACCATTTTGAAAATAAAAGCACTTCAGCATTTCTGTTGAATGAATCCATTGAAATGTTTAAAAGGGTTATATTTCTAAATATTTGCAAGAGTGAAAGATGCATGTCAACATACTGTATAGTACTGGTATTAATTTGAGTACTATACAGAATCGAAGTACAGTAATATTCATGGCCATTTTCAAGACAAACATTGAGCTTGCTCAAGATCCATCTGTTGACAAGTAGGCTCACTCACTTTTCTGGTCAACATCTACTTACTTGTTTTAATGCCTCCACAGAGCTAGTGGCTGATTATATATGTACATCTATATGTATATGAATATAGAAATTTTCTATCCGTCTGTCCGTCCCATTCTTGTGAACACAATGTCTCAAGATAGCCCAGAAGGATTTTATATATTTTTTTTTTGAACAAATATTTATTTGAAGTTATAAATGAATTGATTAGATTTTGGTGTACAAAGGTCAAAGATTAAGGTCATTATTGCTTCACAAAACGTGTTGGTGTGGCCCCTTGAACATGATGTTTAAAGGTTTACCTTGTTCAAATTGACTGTCAAAGAAAAACATGTTAACTGAAACTGCACAATTGGTGGAGGCATACAACCGCATTGAGGTACTTATAGTTTTTTTAACGCAGTTTGTGACCAAATAACAGGCGCTTCTTCAATGGCTGGATTCTGAGTTTAAGGTCAAGAATTAATGCTTAACGTTAGTCTAAAATGGACAAGAGGTCAGTAAACTGAAAATCTAACATCCCTGGTTTGATCCCTGCTGTGGTCATTTCATAGCCTGGGTGACAGAGGAATTTAGCCCCGTCCACAACATTTGAGTTCGGGAAGTTCAGTCTGGCATTGCTCCGTTGGGGAGAAACTATGATAGAACCGAAGCGGGTCGATCCAATCAAATTGTCAGGGCGGGCTTTATACGATGATGGACAGATGATCAACAGTAACGTCATCAACCACGTCACCAAAGAGCGCTGCCTGCCGCTGGAGAGCTGAGATGTGTAGATGCTTCCATCGAGTCTGTTTCAGCAGACATCGACAGCGCATTCATTTTGAAAGAGGAACAGAGGAACCAATCAAGGCATTTGTAGATCCAAAAGATGTTTTTGCCGTCCTCCTACGGGATTCAGAAAAAGTTTAATTTATCAGCTGGCCCCGATGCTGCAGCCTCACAAGCAGTCATATAAATAAAAAGAGGGTGTGGGGGGGGGGCACTACGCTCCTCAGCACATATGAGACAAAAGACACATGTTGGGACGCTGTTAATGTTGGAGCAACAAGGAAGTGTATGCTTGAAAAAAACGATTAGCTGCCGTTTCTCCTCCTCGCTGTTCTCCTGCAGAGCCATGACAGCGGAGCTCTGCAGCGCAGCGTGCGGATCAGAAGCTCCGTGGAGTTCTGGTAGAGACGGATCTCTCTCAGAGCCTCGCTACCAGAAGCAGCCCTGCTTCCTGGGGGCTTTGCCTCTGGTGGATATACGAACGGCATTTCCATTGATTTATTTAGAGAGTGAATAAACTTGTGAAACAGACAACTGACAACAACTATGCGTCGCTTGACATACGTCACATACTACGTTGCTCTGATTGGTTGTAGGTCTATCCAATTGAGCGAAGAGGCATTTGGTTTCCTGGTTCAGTTGAAACACGCCCCATAATCACATCCCAATGGAGCAGTATCAGACTCATATTCTGACTAGAATAATTAATATGACAACGTCAGGCTAGTCATTTCACCTCTACTCTTGCTCTCATTGATCCCATATAGTCACTCTATGCATTTTGGAAACAGATCTTGAAAGCTATCTGATCACAGAGGCTTGAGATGACTGTCTTAGGCTGGCAGTACTCACTTTTGTGACAGCATTAAGAGGAATTTTTGGAGTTACACTAGCATACAAGTTTGAAAATTAGTGTCACAAAACAGTAATTACAATTATAGATGAGCCCATTTTTGTTCTCATCACTGGATTAAAGAGCTCATCCCCTACAATCCCTCAATGCTGGTAGGTGGATGAGGATTTTTGTTGTTGCTCTATATGCTGTAAAAATAAATAACTAATCTTAAATATTTCACATCAATCCCACAACAAGATGAATTGCGATATGAGGGCAAATATCGGATATGTACATATGTTATTATGAAAAATGTTTGTCGCATGTCATCTAATACCAGCGCTCATATTTCAGGAGCAGCCAAAACTCCCACAGCCCTGGACTCTGCTTCACCACAGGCTTTTAATGGATTTGTTTGTTTGGGGTTGGGCTGGGCTGGGTGTTCTCCCCAGCTTTAAAAATAGATTTTTGCAAAAAGTTACTTTTGGAAACATCTGAGTCCCAACACAGGGTGAAACAAACCTGACTTGGTTTATTTCAATGCTTTTTCTCCATCTCTGTCCCTATATTCAGTCTGTACCAGCAGAGACACCTGTGTTGCCTTTAAATAAGCAGATAAAAATAAACAGATAGAAGAGCCTTTATTAGTCTGAGACAATGCATGTGTTCAGGAGACAGCGGCAGTCACGTGTGCAGCATTTAAAAAATGCCACATTGTTGTTTTTCTCCTGGAAAGAAAGGGGAAAAAAACCTGCATGACAGCGTGGATAGGTCCAGCAACACTCACCTTTTCAAACAACTGACTGGAGGACATTTTGAAGCAGATTCTGTTTGATTTTGGCAGCTGGAACAAGGGAAATAAAGAACAAAGAAAGACACCAGATACTTCATTTATCACCTGCAGGCAGGCCCTTATCTCAATACCGCCTTTTGGCCTTATTGTGGTTCATCTCAAGAGGAGGCGCGAGCAGGTGCTTATCCACAGTGGGGATATCATGCAGCGCCATCTGCAGCTATTTCCAGCCAGATCCACGTTGAGAATTCTGAATGACAGCACGATGTTGGGCCACTTTTTCTAAAAGAATAAAAAATCTAATGATTTTGCCTTTGGAAAGGTTCACAATAGTATCAGAACCCATCACTCTTCACAGTAATTGTGTCTGGGGCGTTAAATATGAACAAAACGTCTAGATATACAAGCACAGAGTTTTGTTCTGTCTATCTTTTATGATAACTGACTGGTAACTGACATTTGTGTATAACAGTTCTCTTAATCCTTTATTTTGGGTGAGACTTCAATATTTCAGCCACTCTCAAGTTCATATCATTTTTCACTGTGAAACTTTACCATTTCAGGGTTTCAGGGGTAAATAGAGTTGCAGCCAAATCCAATACAATCGAAGTAACTGGTGACCACTTCTTCAAATGTAAAAAAACCCATCAACATTTCAACATTGGGTGAGAGCTTGTGTGCGATGTGTGCGTACGAAAGCTGCTCCAGAGAAGTAGGATATTTGGGTCAAAAACATGTAAATGTTGCAGTTTCGAGTCGAATTTGAATGTCAAACTCATGATGTTTCATACTGTTTCTATAGCATTAAATTACTAATTAAAACCAAATGTACTGAAAACATAACTCTTTAACAAATATCTGTGATAACAACCTAAAATGAGAGAAACTATCTTTCCCAAAAATGTATCTGAACTTTGACTTTCCTGTCCTCTGACATGGCGAAGGCGAGGCGTATGACTTGTCCTGCAGCCAGCCACCAGGTGGCGATTGAGTCTATGGTCTGAAACATGATTTAATATTTCTTGTGATGGTAAAATAACACATCTTAACGGACTAAATAATTTTAATTGGACTTAGTACAATTTCCATTTCCAAGGAAAGTTTAACACACACAGTGGCCTGCCTTTTCACAATATGGATTTTTTAATTTAATAGTTCAATCTAAAACTAGTAAAATAACCAAATTGACAGTATACCCCTGACTATGATATTTGTCTAGCTTTACGTATCTGTGTATTGTGGCTGCACAGTAGGATTCAGATTCACAAGATAACGGCAGTCAGCTGTGACGTTTACAAGTGTTGACAAGTTCACATGATGGAGCGGGTTAAAAACTGTCCTTTTTTGCATCTGAACAGCCACTGAGCTGTCTGTTTACTAACACTGAAATGGAGGGTACACTTAGGATCCAGTGAACCCAAAGTAATCAACCATATTCAAGTCACTTATCATTTCAGAGATGAACTCTACTTGGGTAGAACCACATTCATGACCATGGGAGATATTTGGACTATAATCTACTTGCACAGTAAAATACTTAATAGCTCAGCATCACAAGCTCCACTGGAAGACGAAAGTTTTCCACTGTCACCCATACTGTCCTTTTTATTTTCAATTTCATTTGTACTAATCATGTTTAATGTAATTCTAAACTCCAACTACCAATTGAACGATCAACAACAAATTCATAAATATGATATTTTGACATATATTCAAATAATTTAAAGTGCAATATCCATTATGTGCAATAACAAATTAAGTATTTACCAGTTTACTAGTTTTATATTTATTGGTTGAATATGCATTGATAGGGTCCTTTGTCGGACTTTAAGAAGCAGCAGCTCCAATTCTGTTGTACTGCTTTCTCTTGTACAATGACAATTAGGCTTTCTATACTATTCTATTCTACATTGAAGAAGATAGGTGTCTGCAGATAGACCAGAAATAGCCCACTCCTTCAACCTCTAGGCCTCAGGCAGGCAGACACGATTGCTGGACACCTGAGCCAGCAGGGAAACTGAGAATCGATGTAAACAAACAGGTTCCAATAACTGTAGCTTGAAAGCTCATGTTGGATGACATTCTACCAGCATAAAATCTAAAACGATCAAGCTGATTATTTATTTTTAGGTCCAGTTTGCTGGAGAATAGTCTGTGAGATTAGCAGTGCTTTAAAATATAGTGTGAGATTTAAGGGACTGGTCCTGTAGCTCTTTCAGCAAGTCAAGGTGCAAGGAAATGTGTGAATCATCACGTTAATCTGCAGCTCAGCTCTACAGACAATGTTAGCATCTTTCAGATGTCTGGTCTTTCAGGTTGTAATGTAACTGCTTTGGTTCATTTCCAACTGTCTCATAAATTCTAGCTGCAACTGGCAGCTCTAATAATCTCACCTCATACAACCTACCCAACAATAGACAATAGACAAACAAAGTTATGTTTATGGACATATAGTGAAGCAGCTAAGAACGATGGTTGAGACCAAAAAAAAGCTAAAAGCCCAGTAAATGCACTTACAATCTTCGGGAGAACATGTATATGTTTTAATAAACTATTGTAAGGGTGGCACAGTGGTCCAGTGGTTATGTTTCCTTTCAGCCAGATGATTAGGATCCATGTTTGCCTGCAGCCTTTCTGTGTCCGCATGTTCTTCCTGTGTCTGCGTGGTTATCTCCAAGTGCTTCATCCTACAGTCCTGCGACCCTTAAAGGATAAGAGTTCTAGATAATGGACGGTTGGATGGATCCATGTGCGCAAGTAAAGAGAGAGGAGAGATGTGACGCGCAAAAAAAACTGCATTGAGCGAAATAATTATAAATCCACAATTAGCTTTGTCAGGGATTCTGTATCAAAATATTGAGTCGTAAGTCGTAGCCATCAAGATTAGACACAAAACTGATGAAAGAAGCACATTTTCATTACTTATCTAAGGATTACAGACATTTGCATGAAAGATATGTTTGTTTAATCATCACATTTCTCAGTCTACATTACATCTGAGCTGCTCTCAACCGAAGTTACGTGTGTGGCTGTATTGTCTTTGATGAAGCACATATTTATTCAAGACAATGGAGTGTCAGCTTTAAAGGCAGTCTGTTGCAAAAATGAGTCAATGTGAAAATGTAGTTATTCTGTTCATCTGGCAATTACTTTTCTTCAATTTCATTTATATAGCACCAAATCATATCAATCATAAGGCATTTTCCGTAGTAAGGGAGGGACTGTGGATGTTGACTTCTGCAGTCACATGTGACACCTGCTTTCCGCAAAGGAGGTCTTGGTGGAGATTTAAGGACACATCGTCTGACTTGGACCTCAGGATCATAGGATGTTCAGCCATTATCACGATACACCATCATCTGAGGAAGGCCCCGTCAGCATTGATCAAACCCCAGGTTGTGTCTCATAGCTGTTCACATTTTGTAGAACAGCAGGATTTAACGCCCAGTCTACATCGGCTACAGAGAGCTGTTCATTTGTAGTATCTGGTTCTCATTTTCTTTGTACTTTATTCGTCTCATTTACTAAGTTTAAGTACAAAAGTCTCCATAAGCCATTACTTGCTGTAAATAGAGCCATCAGTTGTATTTAACATCCTTCTTCTCCTGGCTCTCACAAGGTGTGAAATATGTTTTCCGCAGAAGAAGGTGAAGGGGAGCACCGACACTGTCAGTAAGAGTTAATGTTGTATCGTCCCATAACTCAAGCTCCCATGAAATGAATTGCAATCTCCTTCACAATATAATCTTTATGGAAAACCAAACGGCACAAATGAACTAGTTTAAATAGAGAAAAGAAAACCTCTTCCGTCTCAAGAGGTTACTTGATAATGTTATGAATCATTCCTTCAGTTGTTATTCACTTATGAGGAAATTCGACGACATCAAATCAGAATATTGAACATCAACTGTGACGCTAACCCTAATGTCTGCCTTCTGTCATCCTTATTTTTACTCCCATTTAATTCTCCACAAAGCACAAGCGCTATTTCTCATTTCACCTCCATAAACAGATAAAACAGATGTTTTGACTCAAGGGAAACTCACTTTATATTTCCCCGTACCTCTCAAGAGTTCCAAAGAGTCCTCCAACCCAGAGAAGTATTCCCTTCCTTTTACAGATGTGTGTGTTTCTGTATGTCAGCGGCTGAACTTTCTTCTCTTCTGTTTTGCATGGGGAGGTTTGCAGTGTCTGAGAGGGATGAGCATGAGCAGTGTTGTATAGGATGAGCTATGGGAGGAATCCTGGATGTTACCATGTCAGTCAGGGTAGAACTGAGACCCCTGGCATGTCAAACAACCACAAGCTATAAGAATCTAAACCTATGAACACAGCTCTACAGGGAATCAATCTTGTGTTATCGTTCCCAGGTGGAGCTGCACCTACCCTCCACAGAGCGATAAGAGATTATGAAAGAAAACTAAGCATTATACTATACTTTAAATCATGTGTGTATTTACCCAATGTATTTCCCTTTCCTCGCCACGTTTCCTTTCATCTCTTTTATTATTTTCCTTATGTACAAATAACGAGATATAGCCAGGGAAAAAGCAGCATCTGCAAGGCCTCGGGAGACTCGCACAACACTTGGGAGACTGAAACCCACAGGACACAGAGAGACTCTGGAAGAGACTGACGGAGCTGGAAAGCTAGTTGCCTTTAGTTAAAGTTTATTAGGGCCCGAGCACCGAACAGTAGGAGACATTGGGAGGCCCTATTAAAATTGTAAGGATTATTATTTTATTTTTTCAGGCTAATGAATTGGCTTTTTGAGGGCTTTAACATGCTGAAATTGTTACCAAAGTTTGCCATATTTTAAATATTAATATTCAAAATTTTATTATGACAACCAAATTTATTGAATGCCGAAAGGCAAACCATTTGATGGTATCACGTTTAATACATTATTGCACAACACATTCAAACACTGACCTTCCTTTATCACACATATTTATTCCTCACTTTGTAAAGACAGAAATCTATAATTACACTGACATGAATGTGTTTGAAAGAACTAATGTTGCTGTTGTTTTCTAAATAAAAGTATAAATCAGGTTGTGTGATGTTTTAGAACCTGAATTGATCCTGATCCTCATCAATGAGCTGATTATTTGTTATTTTCTTTTCATAAAGTGAGATGGAGGTGAACAAACTGATTGTGTGTCCATGAAATAACTGAACAAGAGTCACTGAAAAGACTTTACTGATGAAATGACCAATGAATAGTGTTATGGGACGTTTGGTGTAAATGTAGAACCTGGTTTGATTTTAGTACGGCTCATCTCTGTAAAGTTTGAATCCACTCGTCTTCATTGTATTTACATATTTAGTGAATCGGCATATTTATCTGCTGCTGCTGCGTAGGCTTCTGTTCTTTTTTGATTTTCCTGATCTGAACTAGCAGTTCCATTGGAGAGTGTCCTGATCGAGTCCCTCTGAGGGTTTGTCCTGCAGCTGTCATCACAAGTGTTTCTTATAAAAGTGTATATACTTTTAAATCTCTTATATATGTATAAAGCATTCAAATCTAATGTTTGAAGAAGCTGAAAGTTGAAATAAAGAAAAATTCCAGTCTGTTCTTTTGTCTTCATTCCAGGATCTCATTCAAAGCTGATGGAGACTAAGTGAAACTCCTGTGAGAGAATAACAAGAGGTCATTTTCCTCCTGAAACTCCACAAACCTCCGTGTTCATGTTCAGTCTCTGTCTTTGCTAATTCTAGTTTTTAAAGGGTGGTCATGATTACATTTCTTTTACCTGTAGTATTTTTACACTTTGACTCTTTCATAAGCTTGTTTTAATGTATTTTACTTGTGTTTCTCATTTGTGAAGCCCTTTGGAAGTTGTTTTTTATTCCATTGAAAAGATTCGTTAACTTTTCTGGAAACTTTGAAGAATGTGAATCTTACAACCTGTGATCTGAATGTGACAGTTCCCAGTGCAACTTTTCACTTTGAGATGTGACAACACAGATAAAAACTCACAACCAGCTCCTCCCAGTCAGGATATTTCTATGTCTCCTCACCTCACAGGTGTATGTGTAAGGACCAGTGAACAACAAGCTGTCACCTGTGGGAGATGAGTCACTGCAGGGAGTGAAGGAGAGCAGCAGAGATCTGTTTATGTGTAGAGGAAGTGAAACCGTTCTACAGTCACTGGCACCAGCTGAAATGGCGCAGCAAGAAAATCAACCGGACAGAGAAAGATTCTGCTGTTCGATCTGTGTGGATCTACTGAAGGATCCGGTGACTACTGGCTGTGGACACAGCTACTGCATGAGCTGTATTAACACCTACTGGGACAATGAGGATGAGAGAGGAAGCTACAGCTACTCTCAGTGTAGACACACCTTCACACCGAGGCCTGTCCTGGTGAAAAGCTCCTGCTGCTCCTGCTGATCAATGCTATGCTGGACCTGAAGATGTGGCCTGTGATGTCTGCACTGGGAGAAAACTGAAAGCTCTCAAGTCCTGTTCGGTTTGTTTGGCCTCTTATTGTGAAAAACACCTCCAGCCTCATCTTCAGTCACCTTTATTGAAGAAGCACAAGCTGGTGGAGCCCTGGGAGAAGCTCCAGGAAAACATCTGCTCTCGTCACGATGACGTGATGAAGATGTTCTGCTGCACAGATCAGCAGTGTATCTGTTATCTCTGCTCTATGGAGGAACATAAAGACCACAACACAGTGTCAGCTGCAGCAGAAAGAACTGAGAGGCAGAGAGAGCTCGGGCTGAGGTGACAAACAATCCAGGAGAGAGTCCAGGACAGAGAGAAATATATGAATCTGCTTCAAAAGAAGGAGGAGGCCGTCAATAGCTCTGCTGATAAAGCAGTGGAGAACAGTGAGGAGATCTTCACTGAGCTGATCCGTCTGATGGAGAAAAGAAACTCTGATGTGAAGCAGCAGATCAGATCCCAGCAGGAAACTAAAGTGAGTCGAGTCAGAGAGCTTCAGGAGAGACTGGAGCAGGAGATCACTGAGCTGAAGAGGAAAGACCATGAACTGAAGCTGCTCTCAGACACAGAGGATCACAACCAGTTTCTACACAACTACTCCTCACTGTCGCCACTCAGTGAATCTACACACTCACCCAGCATCAGGATCCGTCCTCTGAGGAACTTTGAGGACGTGACGGCAGCTGTTTCACAGGTCAGAGGTTGACTACAGGACATTCTGAGTGACACAAAGACAGAGATTTTACAGATTTTGTCTCAAGTGGATGTTTTACTGCCACAACCAGAGCCCAAGACAAAAGCTGACTTCTTAAAGTATTCACAGGAAATCACACTGGATCCAAACACAGTAAACAGATATCTGTTATTATCTGAGGGAAACAGAAAAGTAACACATATGAGTGAAAAACTGTTTCATTCTAATCACCAAGACAGATTCACTGGTTCGCCTCAGGTCCTGAGTAGAGAGAGTCTGACTGGACGTTGTTACTGGGAGGTGGAGGTGGAGTTGGGGGTGATGTCAGGAGTTGGCGTAGCAGTCACATACAAAAATATCAGCAGAGCAGGAAACTCAGATGAATGTGAATTTGGATGCAATGATAAATCTTGGTCATTATCTTGTAATAAAACCAGCAGATATATATTTCATTACAACAGCATCAGGACTCCAGTGTCAGGTCCTTGGTCCTTCAGAGTAAGAGTGTACCTGGATCACAGTGCAGGCTTTCTGTCCTTCTACAGCGTCTCTGACACCATGACTCTCCTCCACAGAGTCCAGACCACATTCACTCAGCATCTCTATGCTGGAGTTTGAGTTTATTGTCATCCCGGAGACACAGCTGAGTTCTGTAAACTCAAATAGACTCGAGTCATTGAATTAGTGATTTTGAGATTTAGTTTCTGTGTTTAAATCTTTAATTTATGTTTGTTCCTGGGTGTTGATGATTTAATAAATGAGGCTACAAACCGAATGGTTTGTCTCTGGCTGCTGTGGTGAAACCCCTGTGACATGGTCCACTGCCACAGTGTGTTAACATTCTAATGTTCGCATTTGGTCAAAGGTTGGTGGCTGGTCATGAAACCCACCTCCACCATGTTGACAATGGGACATGAACCAAACAAAAAGGTGATTTTTATTTTTCAAAATTGTTTCTGTCACTCTATCATGCTTATTTTTGCTCAAATAAATGTTCACGGTAATTTTTTTAAATGTGTTGTTTGACAGACAAACGCATTACAGTTCCTGATTGACAGCTGTTGCAACTAGTACTAACCCAAGTTGGATAACAACTCAAAAAATGTCGATGCCTCAGGCACATTCATGCCAGAAGTGTGGAAACATTTTTGTATCGAAAAAAGAAAAAAACAATGGCTCAATAATTGGAATGTGAACCAAAATAAGGATTTAGAGAATCATTACACCCTATTTTGGACAGTGATTGCAGTTTAATAAAAAAAGTAGATAATTATATATATTATAAAAACAGGGTGAAATGTCATGATTGACAGCTGAGACTGACTCTTAATTGGTTGTACGCGTGTATCGCCAGGATATCGGTAGATGGCAGAATTTGTAACTGGGATATTTTGGATATATTTCTGGATAGTAGGAGAAAGTGGAGACGTGTCGTCCACATACGTCGATGTGGCTTACACACTGTGCAAGAGATTTTCATTTAGTTTAATGGGTGTCACCTCTGATGGCCTCTATGCATTAAGGGTATGACAAGTAGCATGCAAATGGGAAATACATATATGTAATATTTTTCTGCAATGTTTCAATAAAAACTTTGATTAAACAAGAACCTGGACCTCTCACACTGTCCTACCTCAACCCCCACTCCTAATCATTTATTTGACACCATCTCCACCTGCGCCCCACTTTTATAGAGACTCCAGTGGTGACAAACCATCATCTTAACTTGTAACATAAATGCTATTCTCAACCGGCTCAGTCTTGAGTCTGCAGTGTTCTGCTTTATGTTTCCCCTGACAGGAGTCCACTCGTAGCTTGCCTATCAATTCCTCTTTGCCGTAGACCAGTCATGGCTGTACAAATTACATCCAATCATAAAGTCCCTACATGGAACGTGCAGTTACATTCTCAAGGCTCTCTCCTGCAGAGGTGCTGGCCTTGACTGACCCGACCTTGTTCACTTCTGTCAGACACTGGACAGGAGCACATGAGTGGAGGCAAAGGGTTCTTCAGTGTGTGGGGAGGCCTCAAGGGTGTGGGTTTACATGAATACTGTTTGTTGGAGAAGGTGCAGACCTTGTATTTGTTATTCCCCTATTCTGCCAATTCTGAATTATTCAGAAGCATTAACATTCTTAACGCTGGCTAATAAGTAATTAATTTTTGAGACAGCAGTGGACCCTGCTTTACCAGAATACATTTTGTAAAGGCTGATTCTGTTTTAAAAAATATATTATTAAGCCTGGATGGTTCTCTAAAAAACTGCTGGGTAGGAGGACACATATCCTGAGATAGCATACATGTCTTACAGTGTGTGTTTGAATATGTTTGTATTCAGATTTCAGACTGATGCTTAGATAATCTTGTATGCATTAAAGGTCATTCTGAGCAGTTCAATCTAAGCTTTATTGTGGGCTGGGGATGGCTAGGCTGCAAATGAGACCTGCAGTCAGGTCATAATTAAACCATAAAACTTTAGTGGAACAATAAAACACCTAAAAGTATAATTATATGGATAACAAATTGCTACAATATCCCTCCGAGTTAATACGAGTGGACGAGGAGTCAGTAGCTTGAGAGAATATGAAAATGTGATTCATCAGCAGAAAAACAAAAGACACAATGTGCTGGTTCAGACAGAAGAGGAAGACAACAAATGAAGGATTCAAATTACAGTGAAGATAAATGAGTGTATTGTTTCACTTTGTGAGCCTCTTTCTGTGTCTGCCATCGCTGGAGAATGTTTTCTCAGAGACACATACTGCAGAGGAACTATACCACAGAGGCTGATTCGAGTACAACTGGCAGGTGTTTATACGTCTGTCTGATCCGATTTTCTCATCTAAATTGTCACATAAAACACACTGATGTGTAGTTAAGACCGACATGAAGGCTGAGCTCCAAGACAGAACCTGTGTTGATGAGTGGCCCTGTCTCAGAATACAGCTTTCAAACCACAGCGTTATTATTACACTCAATCATGGCTGTGTGAGGACTGCAACATGGTCCTAACATAGTTTCCCATTGTCATAACTAACTCACACATACAAATATTGAGAGCATAGATATATATATGAATATATATACACAGTATTATAAAGATAAGATAATATTATGTAAAATGATCACCATATTGTGGCTTTTTATTTAATATCTAAAGTAATTTCTCGTTCTCTTTTCATTCATGGTACAGAACATTGTCTAATGGTGAATAAAATAAGATACAATAAGCCTTTAGTAATTAAACAGAGATCAGTTGAAATCTCTATAATTATAGCAAGTGGACCTTTGATTTTGTGACACATGCTGTAGCTAAACATACATACTGTATCTTTCCCTTTATGCAGGGTTTCCCCCAGTGCTGTATAGGCCTGGCGGGCCGCCAGGCCTTACTCCCCCCCCCGCCAGGCTAAGCGTCGCATGTTTTTTTTATTTAAAAATCAAAAAAAAAAAATCCGTCACTCGCGCACATCAACAACACTTCACTTCCTGATTGAGCCCCGATCCCCAAGCAACCATCTTATTGGTCCAAACAGTCACATGTCCCACCCAGACGCCTTCACTGACCCTCGAACAACAGAATGCTCCTTCAACACAGTGTTTTACTGAACATACGTCGCCTTCACCGATCCTCAGACATCAGAACGCTCCTTCAACACAGTGTTTTACTGAACATACGTCGCCTTCACTGACCCTCAGACATCAGAACGCTCCTTCAACACAGTGTTTTACTGAACATAAGTCAAAACCGAACATAAACATAAACCTAGTCCGTTACACGATTAGGCTGCCGCCATTTGGTTTTATTTATTTAAAAATAGGGTACTTCTTATTTCATGCATTTTCCACAAATATGAGGAGGACTCAAATAGCCCTACAAAGTTCTGTGTTTAATTTATTTCAACAACAAACTGTATGTCACCATATAATGCAGCACAAAATAAAATGTAAACAAAGGCTCAAATATTAAAGTGCAAAACTGTAGGTTTAAACTAGCAACTCCAACGTGATAAAAATAAATAAAAAAGAGGGCTTATAAGTTAAGTCAGCAGTGCAACTCAAAAAGATATCAAAGTATCTATTTAACCCCTTATCAAAATAAAAAAGTTAGGTGTGCATATTAAACAAAGTGCAACATGTTTAGAGTATAAGAAACAATGATGTCCAGCTCAAAATCCGACTCAACCCCCCCCCCCCTCCCCCGCGGGTGCCTTCTAGCAGCCCTACCACCAGGCTTAGCAAGTTTTCTGGGGGAAACCCTGCTTTATGAGGCCAGTGTAGAGAGGTGAGAGAGTAGGTGACTAACATATGGGGAACTCAGTATATCAACACATTTCAAGTAGGAGTGCAGTTGTCCAAATTCTGTCTAAGGGGGCACCACAGGGTCAAACTTTGAAAAACCACTAGCACTGAAAGACAATTGATGACATGATTCAAAGACTAACCCAAAACTAACAACAGTAGAGACACCCACTTTCTATTTTATAAGCTTCTGCAGGAAAGCAACCAACAGCAGTGTGTCCTCACTGTTAGAAGAACCCCCAGCATGCATCTGACGTGGGTCTCACGCAACATGAGCAGACCCCGAGGTGGTATATGTGGGTAACCTCAGCAGGGAATAAGGATGACATTAGGGGGAGCTGCACAGGGAAGTTCGACATGTTTTATGTGGCTTTCATCATCTGTGTTTACCCACAGACGTATGTGGACAGAGAGTTCTCTGTCGTCAAAAGACGAGAGCACAGAAGACAGCAGGTATCACTTGGCCATCATATATACCTTCACAGGCTGAGCAAGAGAACACAGATGGAGGTTGTTTACCCACACTTCAAAAAAACAGTCCCTCGTCCTTCTTTTTTCCCCTGGGCGGATCCAACATCCAACCGTTTCATTACTTTGAGGTGGAGATGAGGTCACTAATGTTGGACAGGCTATCAGAACTCCCTGCTGGGCGAAGCTATTCCGGCTGGAGGGAAACACTACACCTCTCTAGATATCCTGCCTACACACCATCCCTGCCCACACCCCTCCTCCTCCTCCTCTCCCTCCACTGGGGACATTTTTGACCATCCAGATGCCTAAAGCCTCTGTGGCTAAAGCAGCAACGCGGGCCGTGAGAAACCACCAGCGAGCGGGCGGCCATTCAGGAGGAGGCCTCGACTGCCTTCCATCGCCTCGAATGAAAATCCAAGGAGGAAGAAAAGAGTCCCGAGGGTGCTTGCAAATCAATACACACACAAACACAATGAGTCAACAGCAAAGACATTTATTTGCATTTGCAGTTGTTTCTTTTCACCGGTTTAATATAATGTTTTCTCAGCTGCGAGCCATGCAGCGTTTAAGTTCATTTAAACAAAGTAAAAGCTCATTTCAATTAGACTGTGGCGCCAGTCTTTCATGCCAATGAACATCTGTTTGCTCTTCTGGTTGAGGAGTATTTTCCACCTGGCAATCACAGGACGAGTGATTAGTGAAAAGGCTCTGCAGCATCTTTTCAAAGCTCTTCTCTGTAAGATCTCAGTTGTAGTGTTTCATCAACAAGTCGGTTTGCTAATTGATTTCCCGCGTCCTTCGATAAAGACGAGTAACCAATCGCTGAATGGAGGACTCTCATTATATATCAAGCATTGTCTCGTTGATGTGTGATCATCAAACACTCTTTCATTTAGAGAGAATAAAATAAACCAAACCTTTTGTGTCGATCTGCTCAATGTTGAAAGATATATAAACATTTGGCTTTTTTGTGAATATTTTATTGGTGGGTGAACAAAAGAAATGAGATGGACAAATATCGTCCAAAGAATGTCCCTCCATATTTTGATTTGTTTCCATTGCAGACCCCCTGCCACTCAATTCTCAATGAAAATGGATATTGATTTGGTCGAAAATTAAAGTTAAATGATACAAGTGTTCTTGATCACAGGGAAACACAGGTAGTCGGTTAAAATGGTTGAATGATATTTCTCTATAAATTAAATGACATTAAAACCTGTGATAAAATTGTGTGGAAGGCAATGATGAATAAACAGGCAACTTTGCAGACTGCCATTGACATTATTGACATGAATTTGGGTTAAGATTCTAATATGTATCATTATTATTGGAGGGATTCTGGCATGTACTGTAATAGAGTTGGAGATACTTTAATCTCCTATCTCTACAGGTCTTGCTGCAAAATACTGCAGGACCATTACATCCAGTGTCTCTCTCATTCTTTCTCTGTCTTTTTTCCCATTTTTCAAATAAGACCTAGCTGACCTCTTTTATTCCTTCCACTTCGCCAGGCAAGACTTTTATCTAAAAGTGCTCAAGTCATATTAGTCAAAAGAAACTAGGCTGTGGCTGCAGCACTGAAAAGAACCAATCTGTATGTTCTGTATTCAAATGTACACGATTCTGAATTTACTAATTATTTATAGATCCGTTATAAACAATGGTGGACCTAAGATGTTTTCTAAATCAGGGTCTATAAAGGGGCCACAATTCACACAGAGGGGGCAATTCTATGTCCAAAATCAATCAATTGTGCCCTGAAATGCCCCATCTCTCTTCTTGAGTTTCACCTGGTTTAAGTTTGGATTCTGCAATTTCTGTGACGACTGAGGTCTCGAGCGGGACCCCAGAGCAGAGTCAAAACAGTGCCAGAGAGGGTGGTGCGTTCAAGGAAGTTTATTGATGTAGGAGAGAACAGATAGGCGGGTCCGCGGACTCTCCGGGAGGTCTTCTGCGGGGGGGTAGACAGGTCGGCTGAGAACTGCGTGAGGACTTCAGCGTGGAGGTAGACAGGTCGGCTGAGAACTCCGTGAGGACTTCAGCGTGGAGGTAGACAGGTCGACTGAGATCTCCGTGAGGTCGTCAGCGTGGATGTAGACGCGAGGGTCCAAGGTTTCAGTCCTGGTGAGCAGAGGGAAGACACGGGAGTTAGCACAAGGGGTCTCATCCAGAGACAGGTTACAGAGCCGAGAACGAGTATCTACCACTGTAGCCACGAGGACGAACTGGCGATGACTCGCAGCACAGCCAGGGCAGATAAAGCCCGGAGATGATCAGTGCAGGTGCGCCTGGAGAGCCGGGTCATCACCGAGATGTGCTGCACCTGCGGGAAAAGGGAAACAAGAAGGGGAGGGGCACTGGAGGCACAGAGGAACTGTGACAGTACCCCCCCCCTCAACGGACGCCTCCGGGCGTCCTACCAGGACGGTCAGGATGGGCCCGATAGAAGTCACGGAGGAGGGTCGCGTCCAGGATGAGCTGACGGGAGACCCAGGACCTCTCCTCCGGACCGTATCCCTCCCAGTCAACCAAATACTGGTACCCCCTGCCCCGTCTACGGACATCCAGGATGCTGGAGACTGTGTAAGCTGGATGGTTGTCGATGAGCCGGGTGGGTGGCGGGGGCTCGGCCGGAGGGCTCAACGGACAGGTGGAGACAGGCTTGATGAGGGAGGTGTGAAAGGTCGGATGAACATTAAGAGAGGCGGGAAGCTTGAGACGTACTGTGACCGGATTGATGACCTTCACCACCTCGTATGGGCCGACGTAACGGGGAGCCAATTTCTTTGACTCCACCTGGAGCGGAAGGTCCCGAGAGGACAGCCATACGAGGTGGTGAAGGTCATCAACACGTCCTCCTCCTGTGAGGGAAACAGGGGGGGTTGAAAACCATACATAACAGTGAATGGGGTCATACCTGTGGCCGAACTGGTGAGGGAGTTGTGGGCGTTCTCGACCCAGGCCAGGTGAGCACTCCAGGATGAGGGATGACGTGCAGAAACACAGCGGAGGGCTGATTCCAAATCCTGGTTCGCTCGCTCGGTCTGTCCAATAGTCTGGGGGTGATAACCCGAGGACAGGCTGACCGATGCCCCCAAAGCCCGGCAGAATGCTTTCCACACCTGAGAGGTAAACTGGGGTCCACGGTCGGAGACAATGTCCAGGGGCAGACCGTGCAACCGGAACACATGCTGGGTGAGGAGATCAGCTGTCTCGAGGGCAGAAGGGAGTTTGGGGAGAGGAACAAAATGTACGCCCTTAGAGAAGCGATCCACTATGGTGAGTATGGTAGTATTACCTGCTGACAGGGGGAGCCCTGTGATAAAATCCACAGCGATGTGGGACCATGGACGGCTGGGGATGGAGAGTGGTCTGAGGAGTCCAGAGGAAGGTTGATGAGAGGCCTTTCCACGGGCGCAGACTGAGCAGGCAGCGACGAAAGCCTGGACATCCTGAGCCATGTTGGTCCACCAGAAGCGCGGTCGGATGAACTCCAGAGTTCGCTGGTTCCCAGGATGGCAGGCTAGTTTGGACGTATGTCCCCATACCAGTACTTGGGATCTGAGCGGGACCGGGACATAAAGGCGGTTAGGAGGACCGTTACCTGGACCGGGATCCGTGAGCTGGGCCTCCTTGACCCGGGACTCCACCTCCCAAAAAGCCGCTGCCACGATGCACGATGGTGGAAGGATGGTCTCCGGAGACTGACTGGGGGTCACGGGGGTCACGGGGGTCACCTGCCGGGAGAGGGCGTCTGGCTTGGTGTTCCGGGATCCAGGTCTGAAAGTCAATGTAAAGTCAAAACGTCCCAGGAACAGAGCCCACCTAGCCTGTCGTGGGTTTAGTCTCTTGGCTGACTGGAGGTATGACAGGTTCTTGTGATCCGTCCACACGATGAACGGGTGCTCAGCTCCCTCCAGCCAGTGGCGCCACTCTCCCAGCGCCAACACGACAGCCAGCAACTCCCGGTTACCGACATCATAATTCTGCTCGGCGGGAGAGAAACGGTGAGAGTAAAAGGCACAAGGGTGCCACTTACCGTCCCCAGGGGAACGTTGGGAGAGGACAGCCCCGGCCCCAAAGTCTGAAGCATCCACCTCCACCACGAACTGCAGGGACGGATCCGGGTAAACCAGTACAGGTGCGGTGGAGAGCAGCATCTTGAGCTCAACAAACGCTCTCTCCGCACTAGGGGACCAGGTAAAAGGGACTTTAGAGGAGGTGAGTCTGGTGAGTGGTGTGGCTACCTTACTGTAGTTCCGTATGAAGCGACGGTAGAAATTCGAGAATCCCAGAAAGCACTGCAGCTGTTTTCTGGTCTCGGGAGTCGGCCACTTGGTCACAGCCTGAACTTTAGCCGGGTCCGTCCGAAGCTGACCCCTCTCCACGATATATCCCAGGAAAGGAACCGATTCAGCATGAAAACACATTTCTCAGCCTTAACAAACAGTCTATTCTCTAATAGTCTCTGCAGCACTAACCTGACGTGTTCTCTGTGCTCCGGCAGGTTCCGTGAGAAAATGAGAATGTCATCTAAATAAACAAAGACAATGCGGTTGAGCATATCACGGAGAACATCATTTACTAGGTTTTGGAACACTGCAGGGGCATTGGTGAGTCCGAAAGGCATCACCCGATACTCAAAGTGTCCTAGCGGGGTGTTGAAAGCCGCTTTCCATTCGTCCCCCTGTTTGATCCGCACCAGGTGATAGGCGTTGCGGAGATCTAGTTTGGAGAACACAGCAGCCTCATGTAATGGGCCGAAAGCAGCGTCAATCAGGGGGAGTGGGTACTTGTTTCTAACAGTGATGTTGTTAAGCCCGCGGAAGTCTATACATGGCCGTAGGGAGCCATCCTTTTTTTAACAAAAAAGAAACCTGCTCCCACCGGGGATGAAGAGGGCGTGATGAGTCCTCCTCTGAGTGCCTCCTGGATGTATCTCTCCATCGTCTCTCTCTCGGGCTTGGATATATTGTAGAGTCTGCTGGAGGGAAGTGTGTATCCTGGAACGAGAGGGATGGCACAATCATAAGGTCGATGAGGGGGTAGGGTAAGGGCCTTGTCCTTACTAAACACCTCCTGGAGGTCGTGGTACTCAGAGGGAACCAGAGATAGGTCTGGAGGTGGAAGAGGAGGAGACGGAGGAAGAGTAGATGACGGGTTGGCTGAACGAAGGCAGTTGGCGTGGCAATGTGTACTCCATCCGATCACCACGCCTCTCCTCCAGTCAAAGTGGGGATTGTGGAGCTGTAACCAGGGCTGACCCAGAACCAGGGGAGAATGAGGAGAGGAGATCACCAGGAATTGGATGATCTCCCGGTGATTACCTGATGCCACCAAGGTGAGGGGTTTAGTTTGATGGGTTATCCGAGCCAGGTGACGACCATCCAGTGCACTCACCTCTCTAGGTTGAGGGAGGGGAGTAAGAGGAATGTTGCTCTGAGAGACCAGGTCCGTGTCAATGAAGTTCTCATCCGAACCGGAATCCAAAAGAGCCTTGAGGGGAAGTGACAACTCATTGGTAATTAGTCTTGCCTCTAATAATGTTCTGGAGGGAGTTAGAGACGTGGAGGACTGAGTGTGGCTCACCAGGATTCCTCCCTCTCCTAATGAGCCTCCTCGTTTGACCGTTGACGGCAGGAAGAGAGAGTGTGGCCGGGCTGACCACAGTACAAGCAAAGCCGCTCCCTCTCAATAGCCGTGAGCCGGGCCCTCCCAACCTGCATAGGCTCCTCCGTGGCCTCCCTGGAGGAGGAGCTGGAAGCAGGATATGGTGGAGGTGAACTGAATGCGGTGCGGGGTAGTGAAGCCGGGGTCTGCTGGCGCCCTGCTCGCTCTCGCTTTCTCTCTCTAAGGCGGTTATCTAGTCTGATGGCTAGGGAAATTAAATCATCGAGGGACTCAGTCATTTTTAGCAGCTAATTCATCTTTGATGTTATCCCCTAGACCGTGCGAAAACATACTCTGCAGCGCGAGCGAATCCCAGCCGCTCTCCGCCGTGAGAATGCGAAACTCCACAGCGTAATCCGCCACCGAGCGTGTCCCCTGTCGGAGCGAAAGCAAGCGATTGGCTGCCTCCTTGCCCCGAACAGGGTGGTCAAAAACCTTTTTCATTTCTGCTTGAAGCTGATCAAATGAAAAATTGAATCGTGAGTCTCGATCCCACAGCGCCGTGGCCCACTGCGCAGCCCGACCCGAGAGGAGACTCACAACAAAAGCTATCTTAACACGGTCATTACTATACATGCGGGGCTGATTATCAAACACAAGAGAGCACTGGAGCAAAAAGCGCCGGCAAGACCCCAACTCACCGGAGTAACGTTCTGGGGTGGGGATGTGAGGATCCCGGGACGAAGCCCCCGGAGGGTCTGAATGCGTCGGGGCTGATGGTTCCCCCGAGACAGAGCCGGAGGAGGGATTAAGCCGCTCGTTAAGCTGTGTCAGCAGGACTCCAACGGCGTTCACGGAGGCTACCAGCCCGCTGAGCGTCTGGTCGTGTTGTCCGAGCAGGCTCCCTTGCATCGAGATGGCGTGGCGAAGTTCCTTTGACTCTGCGGGGTCCATGGTTTAATGGCCAGTTCGTTCTGTGACGACTGAGGTCTCGAGCGGGACCCCAGAGCAGAGTCAAAACAGTGCCAGAGAGGGTGGTGCGTTCAAGGAAGTTTATTGATGTAGGAGAGAACAGATAGGCGGGTCCGCGGACTCTCCGGGAGGTCTTCTGCGGGGGGGTAGACAGGTCGGCTGAGAACTGCGTGAGGACTTCAGCGTGGAGGTAGACAGGTCGGCTGAGAACTCCGTGAGGACTTCAGCGTGGAGGTAGACAGGTCGGCTGAGATGTCCGTGAGGTCGTCAGCGTGGATGTAGACGCGAGGGTCCAAGGTTTCAGTCCTGGTGAACAGAGGGAAGACACGGGAGTTAGCACAAGGGGTCTCATCCAGAGACAGGTTACAGAGCCGAGAACGAGTATCTACCACTGTAGCAACGAGGACGAACTGGCGATGACTCGCAGCACAGCCAGGGCAGATAAAGCCCGGAGATGATCAGTGCAGGTGCGCCTGGAGAGCCGGGTCATCACCGAGATGTGCTGCACCTGTGGGGAAAGGGAAACAAGAAGGGGAGGGGCACTGGAGGGACAGAGGAACTGTGACAATTTCTTTGTTTCTAATTATTTGTAATAAGAGAATGTGAGCCAAAATATTCTTTGTTTTTCATCTACCTCTGTGTGTCTGCATTTGGGTCCTGCCTATCACAAAAACACCCTATTTTGCAATGGAAATATAAGTGAATACAAATGTTTGGTTCCGCCCCCTTAATCGAATCTGCTCCAACAGTTAATGAGTTCCTCCGTGGCCCATACTCCACCTTTCCATAAAGTTTCAAGATATCAGTTTAGTAGTTTATCTGTATTTATGGTAATAAACAAGCAAACAGCAATACAAATACTAAAAGGCCACTGTGATGGGAATTTTGTATTTAGACATGTTCAAATGTAACAGATTACATTTATATAGAAAGAAGTTTACTGAAAGATGTATTTCTGTGTTTAAGACTCATAGTCAGAGTTTAGGTCAAGTTAACACTATGCATAATGCTCTTGAAGGGCCTTATAGACGTGGCCTTCTCAGTCTAGTGTGAACAAAAGGTTTCTCAACAGGGGCCAATAAGTCTTCTGTAGCAGGGAGCTTTAAAGGCTAATAGGTGTGACCTGCAGAGACAGGAGATCTCTGAGAAACTCAAAGGGTCTGGAACAAGATGCGTTTAGCATCTTGTTCAAACTTCAAAGAGACCGCCAGAGACCAATGTCTGGTCTTCCTGTAACGACATGGAGAGAAGCTGATTGGACAAATGTATTTTACTGTGAAGAGGAGGAATCTGATTGTATAAATGGAGTGTACTTTTGAGAGCTCATTGCCATTGCCCTCACATCTGTCACCGTGATGTTTGAGCTCTGTGCCATTGAGGTCAAGTCTGTTGTCGTGACTTGACCTTTGTAAACCGTCCGCAGACGGTTTGAATTAAACATCCAGAATTGATAATTGCTTGTTGTGTCATGATATGTAATAATTTCCCATTACATTTGGCTGTTGTTGGCAGTGACATCCTCGTGAGCGACTCTGGCTCTCGGTGCTGAGGGTAGGTAATTGCGCCGGGGCAGTACGTTTGGAACTAAACCTTTATTATTTCAGTGGGCCTGATGTTCTGAGAATCCGGAGTGCTCACTGAGGTGGGCTAAAGAACCGACTGGGACAGGCAAGCAGTTTCATTCTGGTAAAGTATAATTCTTGTTTTTAGATCTTTTAAGGAAAAAGGTCCAAAGAAATTCACTCATTCAGGGAAGTGAGTTACAGACGTGTATGCATTGCGGAGGTCTTAGAGACCGGTGTAGGATTCATTAAGCTTAATAGGTTAAGATTCTTTTCGAAAAAAGATCAAAATGTTAAACAGGGTTTAGCGAAAGAGTTTAATGCTAAATTACTTTAATATTGGGCGCTGCGGCATGCTCATAGTTATTGTAAACAAGCAGAAGAGTAGAATATAAATATATCATAGTATTATTATTTTGCAATGGAGGAAAAGCTGTGACAGAGAGACCTAGGCCAGGTCTGTATCGTCTCAGCATAGCTATCTGTTGAAAAATCTGATAAATTCCCATACATTTTATACCTGCATGTGTCTTGTTTAAGAGAAATGTGAAATTAAGTTTTCTCTAAGGCGATTTGATTCATGCAGAGTTTTAGAATTGTATTAGAGGAATTAAAATTAAAACTTAGTAATTACAAGAGGTGATTACAGTGGCAATATTATAACTGAAGGGGTTTTTCTCATTGTCTTTTAAAAAGTGTTTTCTTTAAGATTGGTTGAAGGTGAAAGGTTACTATCAACGTTACACAAATGTTGATGATTTGATACAAGTAACATGCATGATTTGATGAGACTAATCTGAGAATTACAGCTGAAAAAGAAAAGAGAGGAGTGAGTGAGAGAGGATTTCTTGGAATTCTCAACACTGGAATAAGGTGAGTATAATTTCAATCATATTTGGGATATATGTGTAAGTTTTAAAGGCTTATATCAAAAGAAAAAGAAAAAGATTCAGATCAATCTTAAAACGAATTTGAAAATAGACGGTTTTAAGAATTAGGAAATAATTGGCTTTAGGAAAAAAATCTCAGAAACATTAGGGTCTTTTCCATATCAGTAGAACTTAAATTCCCAAAAGATTCGTATTCTACTGAATAAATCAGAGTTTAAATTGATAAACAACCATTACAGAGATGGGACTTGTTTCATATGCGCTGAAGCAGGACACTGGGCAAGAAATTGCCCTGAGAATCCACACAACAGTGTTACTGACCAGCAGTTGAGCTGGGAACAGTAGAAAATGTCATCAAGAGCAGACCATGATGGAGAGAGAGAAGTTCAACAAAACTTCAATATCGTAAGAACACAGCTGCAGACACCATGTGAATTAATGTTACACATAAAGCATATGGTTAACATTATTATAGTTAAAGTAGAAATCAATAAAACTAATTGCTAAAAACACACAAATTAAATCTATTTTTAGGTTCAGGAACTAAAAGCACCAGTAAATATGTGTGAATAGTGTGATATTACTTTTAGAATGAATGTTATATAGCTCATAATGATAGAAAAACATATGCAAAGGTTGTAGATAGATCCATTTTTATCATTGGGGTTTAATAATGTGGTTCGAGGCTAAATGCAAGACAAACATTTATCTCTGTTGTCACTTTACTGCTGGGTAAAATTTAGGGGGAAGATAGAATAGTATGCTAAATTTTAAAACAGCAGGGCAGTAGTGGAAGACAGAGTTGAATAACATCTGCATTTATTTAAACGAGAAAGGGGGATCTGACACAAGCGTATCAATGGATGATCCGAGACAAATTTCTCACCTCTAAATTAACATCCTCTTGCAAAGAGCAAGGGGAGAGATCAAATTAGAGCACAAATGGTATTTACTTAGATTTATCTAAACACTTGGTAAGACAAATTTAGTTTAAAAGGTTATATAGTAAGTAAATTAAGGATAAAATAAGTTTGGTTGCATTTACAATAGTAAATACGGTGTTGTCTCAGTAGTTTTTGATAGATACATTGGCTATAAGAAAAGAAAATACATTTAATCAAATTAAAAGATTTTAAAAGGAAGGTTTAAAGTTAATCGCAAACGATTTTCTTTCATGCTAAATCACATTGGGGTTTCTGAACACATTTCTGCATGAAAATGTATTTCTTTGATGTAATTGATTGACATTTTTAGTTTGTTGTAAACATTATTGATTTTTCTGAGTTGATAACAGGTACTATCATGTTTGTGAAACGGACACATATATGATTTTGGTCTGATCAGAAGAGCAGACGCAATAGAAAAGAATATCTGAAATCTTCTTGTGGAATATGAGTAATCTTTTGTTTAAACAGAAAAACTTTTTCCTTTAGGGGAAAAGCAACAGATGCAAAGTTTCAAGCAAGTCTCAGAGCAATGGCAGCTTCTGAGAGAACAGAGTAATGTGATATGTGTGATACTTTGAAATAAGACTCTACTAGTGTCATATGCTGTAACAATGATATTTGCTTGAGAAAATAACATTCACTTTTCAACAGCTAGGAGGTTCAGCTATGATACAGTATTGTTTTGGATGATAGACATTACTATTTACAAATAGAAAGTTTTTAACTAGGAAATTCTTAACTTTATCAGTAGAGCAGATTTAAATGGTTAACAGCTGATTACTGTGAAACTGAAGTGTTTGATGACAGGTTTTCAGCATCACAGTGTGATAACGAATGACAGAGGGGTTTTACGACTCTGTTTGAAACAAAGGAAAACCGTCCCCATCATTACATGCATGGACCAAAGAGATGCAAATATGCTAGTGGCGAGAGTGTCAAGATTTACACTGATAGCTTGTTTGCATGGGGGTTCTGCATGTGATTTGGGCTGAAGAAGAAATTCATGAGATTGACTTCACACCATTGTCTTGCCTTGACTGTGTTACTGGTTGCAAACAGTATGCAGTCTGTAGAGGACATGGAAGGCATTTGAATGATTCTTAACACTGACATTTAATGTGGGTTACAGGAGCGGTTAGCAAGACTACATCAAACTAATTTTTTTTAGAATGCAGATTTGGGTTTATTAGTTTAGGAATTACGTAGTCTTGATAGACTGTGTTTTGTTTGGTGGTCGATGGACTTTTGATGTGGGATATGGATGATTTTGTTTAACCTGTGTATGTTTTCTCATTAGGTTGGATTGACACATGACTGGAGTCAGTGTGTCAAGAGAGAGGAGTAACATATGCTGGATATAGATGAATTGGGTTATTGGGTGTACACAAGAAACACTCTAAATAATATTCAATAAAACTTTTTTAACGGAGTTAGGTAATTTGAGTTACAAATAAAATAGAGACATCCAGATTCTACAAGATTGACATCCACCTCAAAACAAACGGTGTAATCATTTATAGAGAGGTTTAATAAAGATTAAGTTAAATAAAGTAGGTTAGGGAAATAAATAAATACTGTTTTGTTTTATGACATGATTTCTATGCAAGCAGAAGTGTTTCCCAAACATCTAAACAGGATTCTCCAGCGGTGAAACAGATACTGTTCGGAGAACTCATTCCATGATGGAAGATTTCAAAAGGATGTCCGCTGACAAGGGTAACATATTCATAAGTATAGCTTTATGGATACTGGTGAGTATGAGTATCAACACAAGGCAACATCATGCCACATCCCGCCAGGGATGGGATAGTGGAGAGAGAAGGAAGTAAAAAACAAACATAACAAACACATTGAAAAACACATTGAAAAACAAACTGGTAGATATTGTTTTAAACTGTTTCCTGTACTCTTTAAAATCCACAGGCAGACGAGGAGATTCTATCTAAATCCATGGAGAGAGGACTGCGTGACCTGAAACCAGGAGACTGGATTGTGCTTAAGGACGTGCGGATGGAAGAAGAAGACGACGTCGATGGAACGAGTGCAAGCCAAATGCCTCTCAACACAGATGACAGGAAGGTCGCAGAGGTCAACCTGGAGATGAGGGCCAACGCAGGAGGATTTCCAGAGCCAGGGGTGGATCTACAGGACGGGAAGTGCTTTGTGCCAGTGTGTGAGCTTCAGTCTGAAATTTTTAGGTGTTGCAAGGAGAGTCAACACATTTGAAGAGCTACACGCTGAACACAACCGCACCAACAGGAGATCAGCAACACATGATTATACGACTGAGAAGCATTCAAGGGAAAAGAGATGGTTTCCCTGCTCACGAATGCTTGGCAGGAACAACATCAAATTTCTGATCATCAAAGTCAGAGCATACAAGATGTCTCTGAAACAAGATGTTCTTCAACAAGGAGGTGTTCGACACACGATCAGGACGAAGTGTGGCACCAATACAGTGAACATTTTGATAATATGATGATCATCATGTTAATAATTGTAAAATACGTTATTGAAGTTTGTAGAAACTGATCATTTTCAATTGTGTAACTCTGTTGTATTGTTTTTGCACTAAGACTAGTGTTACTTCTTTAATTCACATATCCTGGAAAATTCCCAATCTAAATGATGAGATGTTATAAAGATGTTGATCCCAGATGGATAAAAAGGGAGGAATTGTGATGGGAATTTTGTATTTAGACATGTTCAAATGTAACAGATTACATTTATATAGAAAGAAGTTTACTGAAAGATGTATTTCTGTGTTTAAGACTCATAGTCAGAGTTTAGGTCAAGTTAACACTATGCATAATGCTCTTGAAGGGCCTTATAGACGTGGCCTTCTCAGTCTAGTGTGAACAAAAGGTTTCTCAACAGGGGCCAATAAGTCTTCTGTAGCAGGGAGCTTTAAAGGCTAATAGGTGTGACCTGCAGAGACAGGAGATCTCTGAGAAACTCAAAGGGTCTGGAACAAGATGCGTTTAGCATCTTGTTCAAACTTCAAAGAGACCGCCAGAGACCAATGTCTGGTCTTCCTGTAACGACATGGAGAGAAGCTGATTGGACAAATGTATTTTACTGTGAAGAGGAGGAATCTGATTGTATAAATGGAGTGTACTTTTGAGAGCTCATTGCCATTGCCCTCACATCTGTCACCGTGATGTTTGAGCTCTGTGCCATTGAGGTCAAGTCTGTTGTCGTGACTTGACCTTTGTAAACCGTCCGCAGACGGTTTGAATTAAACATCCAGAATTGATAATTGCTTGTTGTGTCATGATATGTAATAATTTCCCATTACATTTGGCTGTTGTTGGCAGTGACATCCACGTGAGCGACTCTGGCTCTCGGTGCTGAGGGTAGGTAATTGCGCCGGGGCAGTACGTTTGGAACTAAACCTTTATTATTTCAGTGGGCCTGATGTTCTGAGAATCCGGAGTGCTCACTGAGGTGGGCTAAAGAACCGACTGGGACAGGCAAGCAGTTTCATTCTGGTAAAGTATAATTCTTGTTTTTAGATCTTTTAAGGAAAAAGGTCCAAAGAAATTCACTCATTCAGGGAAGTGAGTTACAGACGTGTATGCATTGCGGAGGTCTTAGAGACCGGTGTAGGATTCATTAAGCTTAATAGGTTAAGATTCTTTTCGAAAAAAGATCAAAATGTTAAACAGGGTTTAGCGAAAGAGTTTAATGCTAAATTACTTTAATATTGGGCGCTGCGGCATGCTCATAGTTATTGTAAACAAGCAGAAGAGTAGAATATAAATATATCATAGTATTATTATTTTGCAATGGAGGAAAAGCTGTGACAGAGAGACCTAGGCCAGGTCTGTATCGTCTCAGCATAGCTATCTGTTGAAAAATCTGATAAATTCCCATACATTTTATACCTGCATGTGTCTTGTTTAAGAGAAATGTGAAATTAAGTTTTCTCTAAGGCGATTTGATTCATGCAGAGTTTTAGAATTGTATTAGAGGAATTAAAATTAAAACTTAGTAATTACAAGAGGTGATTACAGTGGCAATATTATAACTGAAGGGGTTTTTCTCATTGTCTTTTAAAAAGTGTTTTCTTTAAGATTGGTTGAAGGTGAAAGGTTACTATCAACGTTACACAAATGTTGATGATTTGATACAAGTAACATGCATGATTTGATGAGACTAATCTGAGAATTACAGCTGAAAAAGAAAAGAGAGGAGTGAGTGAGAGAGGATTTCTTGGAATTCTCAACACTGGAATAAGGTGAGTATAATTTCAATCATATTTGGGATATATGTGTAAGTTTTAAAGGCTTATATCAAAAGAAAAAGAAAAAGATTCAGATCAATCTTAAAACGAATTTGAAAATAGACGGTTTTAAGAATTAGGAAATAATTGGCTTTAGGAAAAAAATCTCAGAAACATTAGGGTCTTTTCCATATCAGTAGAACTTAAATTCCCAAAAGATTCGTATTCTACTGAATAAATCAGAGTTTAAATTGATAAACAACCATTACAGAGATGGGACTTGTTTCATATGCGCTGAAGCAGGACACTGGGCAAGAAATTGCCCTGAGAATCCACACAACAGTGTTACTGACCAGCAGTTGAGCTGGGAACAGTAGAAAATGTCATCAAGAGCAGACCATGATGGAGAGAGAGAAGTTCAACAAAACTTCAATATCGTAAGAACACAGCTGCAGACACCATGTGAATTAATGTTACACATAAAGCATATGGTTAACATTATTATAGTTAAAGTAGAAATCAATAAAACTAATTGCTAAAAACACACAAATTAAATCTATTTTTAGGTTCAGGAACTAAAAGCACCAGTAAATATGTGTGAATAGTGTGATATTACTTTTAGAATGAATGTTATATAGCTCATAATGATAGAAAAACATATGCAAAGGTTGTAGATAGATCCATTTTTATCATTGGGGTTTAATAATGTGGTTCGAGGCTAAATGCAAGACAAACATTTATCTCTGTTGTCACTTTACTGCTGGGTAAAATTTAGGGGGAAGATAGAATAGTATGCTAAATTTTAAAACAGCAGGGCAGTAGTGGAAGACAGAGTTGAATAACATCTGCATTTATTTAAACGAGAAAGGGGGATCTGACACAAGCGTATCAATGGATGATCCGAGACAAATTTCTCACCTCTAAATTAACATCCTCTTGCAAAGAGCAAGGGGAGAGATCAAATTAGAGCACAAATGGTATTTACTTAGATTTATCTAAACACTTGGTAAGACAAATTTAGTTTAAAAGGTTATATAGTAAGTAAATTAAGGATAAAATAAGTTTGGTTGCATTTACAATAGTAAATACGGTGTTGTCTCAGTAGTTTTTGATAGATACATTGGCTATAAGAAAAGAAAATACATTTAATCAAATTAAAAGATTTTAAAAGGAAGGTTTAAAGTTAATCGCAAACGATTTTCTTTCATGCTAAATCACATTGGGGTTTCTGAACACATTTCTGCATGAAAATGTATTTCTTTGATGTAATTGATTGACATTTTTAGTTTGTTGTAAACATTATTGATTTTTCTGAGTTGATAACAGGTACTATCATGTTTGTGAAACGGACACATATATGATTTTGGTCTGATCAGAAGAGCAGACGCAATAGAAAAGAATATCTGAAATCTTCTTGTGGAATATGAGTAATCTTTTGTTTAAACAGAAAAACTTTTTCCTTTAGGGGAAAAGCAACAGATGCAAAGTTTCAAGCAAGTCTCAGAGCAATGGCAGCTTCTGAGAGAACAGAGTAATGTGATATGTGTGATACTTTGAAATAAGACTCTACTAGTGTCATATGCTGTAACAATGATATTTGCTTGAGAAAATAACATTCACTTTTCAACAGCTAGGAGGTTCAGCTATGATACAGTATTGTTTTGGATGATAGACATTACTATTTACAAATAGAAAGTTTTTAACTAGGAAATTCTTAACTTTATCAGTAGAGCAGATTTAAATGGTTAACAGCTGATTACTGTGAAACTGAAGTGTTTGATGACAGGTTTTCAGCATCACAGTGTGATAACGAATGACAGAGGGGTTTTACGACTCTGTTTGAAACAAAGGAAAACCGTCCCCATCATTACATGCATGGACCAAAGAGATGCAAATATGCTAGTGGCGAGAGTGTCAAGATTTACACTGATAGCTTGTTTGCATGGGGGTTCTGCATGTGATTTGGGCTGAAGAAGAAATTCATGAGATTGACTTCACACCATTGTCTTGCCTTGACTGTGTTACTGGTTGCAAACAGTATGCAGTCTGTAGAGGACATGGAAGGCATTTGAATGATTCTTAACACTGACATTTAATGTGGGTTACAGGAGCGGTTAGCAAGACTACATCAAACTAATTTTTTTTAGAATGCAGATTTGGGTTTATTAGTTTAGGAATTACGTAGTCTTGATAGACTGTGTTTTGTTTGGTGGTCGATGGACTTTTGATGTGGGATATGGATGATTTTGTTTAACCTGTGTATGTTTTCTCATTAGGTTGGATTGACACATGACTGGAGTCAGTGTGTCAAGAGAGAGGAGTAACATATGCTGGATATAGATGAATTGGGTTATTGGGTGTACACAAGAAACACTCTAAATAATATTCAATAAAACTTTTTTAACGGAGTTAGGTAATTTGAGTTACAAATAAAATAGAGACATCCAGATTCTACAAGATTGACATCCACCTCAAAACAAACGGTGTAATCATTTATAGAGAGGTTTAATAAAGATTAAGTTAAATAAAGTAGGTTAGGGAAATAAATAAATACTGTTTTGTTTTATGACATGATTTCTATGCAAGCAGAAGTGTTTCCCAAACATCTAAACAGGATTCTCCAGCGGTGAAACAGATACTGTTCGGAGAACTCATTCCATGATGGAAGATTTCAAAAGGATGTCCGCTGACAAGGGTAACATATTCATAAGTATAGCTTTATGGATACTGGTGAGTATGAGTATCAACACAAGGCAACATCATGCCACATCCCGCCAGGGATGGGATAGTGGAGAGAGAAGGAAGTAAAAAACAAACATAACAAACACATTGAAAAACACATTGAAAAACAAACTGGTAGATATTGTTTTAAACTGTTTCCTGTACTCTTTAAAATCCACAGGCAGACGAGGAGATTCTATCTAAATCCATGGAGAGAGGACTGCGTGACCTGAAACCAGGAGACTGGATTGTGCTTAAGGACGTGCGGATGGAAGAAGAAGACGACGTCGATGGAACGAGTGCAAGCCAAATGCCTCTCAACACAGATGACAGGAAGGTCGCAGAGGTCAACCTGGAGATGAGGGCCAACGCAGGAGGATTTCCAGAGCCAGGGGTGGATCTACAGGACGGGAAGTGCTTTGTGCCAGTGTGTGAGCTTCAGTCTGAAATTTTTAGGTGTTGCAAGGAGAGTCAACACATTTGAAGAGCTACACGCTGAACACAACCGCACCAACAGGAGATCAGCAACACATGATTATACGACTGAGAAGCATTCAAGGGAAAAGAGATGGTTTCCCTGCTCACGAATGCTTGGCAGGAACAACATCAAATTTCTGATCATCAAAGTCAGAGCATACAAGATGTCTCTGAAACAAGATGTTCTTCAACAAGGAGGTGTTCGACACACGATCAGGACGAAGTGTGGCACCAATACAGTGAACATTTTGATAATATGATGATCATCATGTTAATAATTGTAAAATACGTTATTGAAGTTTGTAGAAACTGATCATTTTCAATTGTGTAACTCTGTTGTATTGTTTTTGCACTAAGACTAGTGTTACTTCTTTAATTCACATATCCTGGAAAATTCCCAATCTAAATGATGAGATGTTATAAAGATGTTGATCCCAGATGGATAAAAAGGGAGGAATTGTGATGGGAATTTTGTATTTAGACATGTTCAAATGTAACAGATTACATTTATATAGAAAGAAGTTTACTGAAAGATGTATTTCTGTGTTTAAGACTCATAGTCAGAGTTTAGGTCAAGTTAACACTATGCATAATGCTCTTGAAGGGCCTTATAGACGTGGCCTTCTCAGTCTAGTGTGAACAAAAGGTTTCTCAACAGGGGCCAATAAGTCTTCTGTAGCAGGGAGCTTTAAAGGCTAATAGGTGTGACCTGCAGAGACAGGAGATCTCTGAGAAACTCAAAGGGTCTGGAACAAGATGCGTTTAGCATCTTGTTCAAACTTCAAAGAGACCGCCAGAGACCAATGTCTGGTCTTCCTGTAACGACATGGAGAGAAGCTGATTGGACAAATGTATTTTACTGTGAAGAGGAGGAATCTGATTGTATAAATGGAGTGTACTTTTGAGAGCTCATTGCCATTGCCCTCACATCTGTCACCGTGATGTTTGAGCTCTGTGCCATTGAGGTCAAGTCTGTTGTCGTGACTTGACCTTTGTAAACCGTCCGCAGACGGTTTGAATTAAACATCCAGAATTGATAATTGCTTGTTGTGTCATGATATGTAATAATTTCCCATTACACCACTCAAGAGAGTGCCTACCTCCGCTAAGACTAACATCCTTTCTCAGTATGGTCTAGGACAGTGGTTCTAAAAAAGATGGTTGCAGAGCCACTTTAACTGGGTCAAAAATGTGTGTGAAAGGAAAAAGTCAAGCCCTGCTGCTGTGCTTTTGTTTTGAAGGCCATATACTGTGCAGTATCCATTTGCAGCCCATGTTGTCATGGCTGCAGTGTATCAGTGAGGACCAAAGCAGCTGTAAACATGGCAAAACAAAAAAACAGCAGCTACTTTGTTAAATATGGGTTTTCCTATACTGAACAGGGAGGGACCAGAAACTGTTCAACGAAGCATGAAAGCATGAAGCCATCCAAAGTGAAGTCTCATTTAGTGACCTAACACTCTGTTTACAAATACATTATAGAGAATGAACTAAAACCTGGATACAAATTGTTTGTCTGGATCTATTTCGAAGGGCATTCTCTGCCCATACCGCACCTTCCACTACATATCAATCACACACACATATATATATACAGTATATATAAATAGTCTTTGTGTAATTCTATTAATTATATCAGAGGCAGACTAACAGCAATAAAAACTAGAGCTGTCAAACGATTAAAATATTTAATCGCGATTAATCGCATTTATGTCATAGTTAACTCGCGATTAATCGCAATTAATCGCAAATTTTTATCTATTCTAAATGTCCCTTTTCCATAATTTTACTTTCGTTTTAATGCTCTTATCAACATGAAAAAGTGGATTGGCTTGCTTTATGCAAATGTTTTATTTTATTGAAAAACAACATTGCCAAACAGGGCGGTACAAAATAAAATTATAAAGTGCACATTTCAAGTAAACAAGGACTCAGCCTATAGTGCAGTTAAACCATGGCTTAATATTTATAGCTGCAGCCTAATAGTGTAACGGACTGGGTTTATGTTTATGTTTGGTTTTGACGTATGTTCAGTAAAACACTGTGTTGTAGGAGCGTTCTGATATCCTGAGTGTCTGTGAAGGGGTCGGGGTAGGACATGTGACTGTTTGGAACAATAGGATGGGGTTGTTTTGGGATCGGGGATCAATGAGGAAGTGAAGTGTTGTTGATGTGTGCGAGTGACGGAGTTAGAGCGAGAAGTGCACATTTTCGTGTAGAGGAAAATACAAGTTACTAAACCACGAAGAAGTTCCCTGTCCTGTGTAAGCGGGGACGCTACGATAGCTACGATATATATTTTAGTTGGCGAAATATTAAAACAAAAAGCGAGAGCAGGTCAGACTGGATCCGAACACAGATACTGAAGCTGCAGCTGCAGCTCTGCTTTAACTCGCGTTAAAAAAATTGACGGCGTTAAAATGGGTTTGCGTTAACGCCGTTAATAACGCGTTAAACTGACAGCCCTAATAAAAACATAACTTCCTTGGTGGAGTATATGAGATACAGGATATAGTGTTGTGATAAATGATAAATGGACTGCAATTACATTGTGCTTTGGTCGTCACCACATACATCAGAGTTTACATTCAATTATTCACAAAAAACGTCCACACAGCTCTTTCTGGACCTAGAAGCACTGTATCTGTCACTCACACCTCACACACTGCGCTATCATGGTGTGAACAGGTTCACTGTCTTCATCAAGGACACTGTGACACGCAGACTGGAGGAGCCAGAAATCCAACCACCAACCTTTCTGAATGGGGGACATCCTGCTCAATTTACTGACAGTCGCCTCCCGATGTTGTCATCGCTATCAGAATGAATCCAGACATGAGCGATAGTTGAAAGAAACCTACTGTATGCTGCACGGACGTCAACATCTCACCTGATAAATTGTCTCCCATGCATTAATTTCCAGCAAAATAAACACCTATGTGTGACTGTGCAGACAGGCTGTCAGCGCTGACATATTTAGCTGTCATTGCTGTCAACAGCCTGTGAAGTGGTGAGAAATGAAAAGTGAGACTGATGATTCATTTCCCTGCATGCATAAGGAAAAACTGCTTACACTAATCACCCAGGCAAAGAAGCAACAACACTTTTCATGGTTATTATTTTCAAGATTTACATAATTGCTCTTGTTTTGAGGTTGAAAAAAAGTGACTGATAAGCTTTGAGAAGCTCGACGAACAAAATTAAAGTCCTTGAGTGAAATATAACTCGGTGACTAATACTTAGCAACAGACTTTATATTGTTTCTGCCCTCATGAATAACCATGATTTGTCAGTTTGAATATAACACACCCAGAATACGTGCTGTTATACAGATGTCCCAAAGTGAAGAGGCAAAGCTTCGGAAGCAGAAGTGAAATCACCCCTAACTGTGTTTACCATGAAGGTATGAGCTGGGATTTATTCCTCAAGAATCCTGCTCAACTTTTCCACTCGGGAGGAATGTCTGTCAGACATCTTCGGCTGCAGCACTCAGATATCTGTCAGATAAGTTCCTCCCACGCGCACAGTGGCCCGTGCACGCCACACATCACTGTACAAACATTCTACATTGTCAACAATGCTGAATCCCATTTTCAATCTTTTGTAGGAGCATGCGTCACCACAATACATCCCCCTCAGTCACAGCGCAGGCAATTTTCCACACAATGCACCACATCATGCCATCGAGGAGCAACAATGGGGCCGGGGAAGCGGCCTGCTCTTAGATACTGCTGTGCAGTACCAACAAGGGACACAACAGACTCATTACATTAATGCATGATTCATGCATAACCCATATAGTGTTCGGAGATATGTAAGACACTCTTCTCTTGTCCAGCTTACTAATGTTGCTGAGATGAAGGAGGCTCCTGGGTTCAAAGCACGCAGTGAATAACCTTCACTTTGTGTAATTTCTCTTTCCATGATGAAAACATGAAAGCCAATGACAACAATGGGCCTATATGACAATAGATGAATACAAACAAGATGTAAGAATGAGTATTCTATCAATTGGACAAAGGCTATGATTTAATGCAATATTTAACTTGATAGAAAACCCATTAAGCTTTAGATCTGATAATTATGACCTAATACCTACCTGTCTGTTTGTATGTGAAACAGATACCTTGGGAATCGTTTATCTTATCACCCTCACACTTGGCATGTGTATTGTTAGAAGCCACAGGAAGTGCAGTGTTGAATTTCATGTCTTTGTCTACAGCAACTGGGTCAAACCGAGGTTAAAGTAGCTGCCAGATCATTTTGATTATTTGATCATTTTTATTTCACCATATCGGACTGAGAGAGACATGAATGAAAGTCATGGATACTTCTCATCGTCATGGCAACAACATTCATACTCTATATGTAGCCATTTCTCTGAAAGCACAATGTTAGCTTTGTGGCTGTAATGCTTTACATTGAGCTGAATTACAAATTTTGAACTTTGCTCTGGAACCTTTGATTGCTTAACATACCTATGAAATGTATAAAAAATAACGTTAGTTAGTGATATTATACACTTACATATGAACCACACACGTGACCAGTTGTAAAAAAAATTCAGTTTAATTTTTTGAAAACATTGACTGACATTTTTATTGCAGATGAACCAGGGAGGCTGAACACAAAGTGTTCTTACTTCACTCTGCACCTTTGATTGTTTATAAAAACCTTTGTATAGCACACAAACAATAAAAAGATAGTCTATTGTAGAACTGTTTGAGGAGGTCTCACTAACGACAAGGAATAAATCTGTAGCTCCAGAGCATTAACCAGGACAGGAAAACATTATATTACAAACAGACAGGTTTACAACTGACACTGCACTAGTAGTTGTTTCTAGTTGAATACAATATAGCCGCCACCAGGGGTGGACTGGCCATCTGGCATACCGGGCATCGTCCCGGTGGGCCGTTGACCCAATGTGGGCCGGTCTGGTCCGCTATGTTGTTGTTTTTTTTTTTTTTCTCTTCTTCCTCTCTAAATTCCCTCCAATTGGGCCGGCCAATTGGCTACAGAGGGCTAGCAGTGTGTTGCCAGCATCGACACATATTATTGGTCTATTGTTTGTCATTGTCAATCAATCATGGGCTGACAGGCTCAGAGAGCCCTGACAGTGCTGTCAATCACAACACAAACCAGGGAGGGGTGGGACCTCATGGCATTGGCGGGGGGAGTCGCGGGACGGGCTGCTGCTGAGACAGAAACTTAAAATGGATAATAAGAGTAAAAAACGCATCGGGAAAAAAAGCTGAAGTCTCTGGAGGTGGAGGCTGCTAAATGTGCCAAACCGACGGACCTATGTGGTGCCGGGTTCACCAGCCCAGCAGCAGCAGGTGCGCCGGGAGACGAGCGAGGAGGATTCGACAATGATGAGCGAGTGGAGGCAGACATGTGAGCGCGCATTTTCAATTTTCAATACATTCTCCAAACTGGCTCGTTACTTGAGCAGCGGAGGTTGGCGTCGCACGCCTCTACCCACGGCGCACCTCTCTCTCTCTCTCTCTCTCTCTCTCTCTCTCTCTGTCTCACTCGCTGCCCCCTCCCTCCTGAGATGTCCATGTTTAGTGATATTTACAGAATGTTTTAGTGGTTATACTGTGGTTTATTAATGTTCTTGGGCAGAAGAGGCACTTGTTTATAGTTAATTCTTTGTTGTCTCTAGATGCACTGGTCCATTACTATTTAAACCTCAGCATCTAGGGTTCAAAATTGGTAAAATTATACATTATATGCATATTGTTGTTGTAATTTTTCAGTCAGTTGAGATAAATCTTGAGGAGAAACATTTTGGGTTGTTTTGTGTCTGTATAGGCCTACTATAAAAAGCACTTTGCATTTTAAATTTTAGTACTTTTACTTTTGATACTTAAGTACATTTCAACACCAGATACTTTTGATACTTAAGTACTTTTAATATGAGCTACTTTAAGACTATTACTCAAGTCATTTTCTGACGGGTGACTTTTACTTTTACCGAAGTCACTTTCAGGTAAGATATCTGTACTTTTACTCAAGTATGGCTTTCAAGTACTTTATACACCACTGCTCAGAAGCACCCTCTCACCTGACAAATTGGAGGCATTTATGTTGATGGCCACAGAGAAAGACATTCTCATTGCCTTGGACTATGACTTGGTGATAGACAGACTTGCAGAGAAGAGTGAGCTGCTTAAAAAGCTGCTCCACTGATAAGGTGAGAAATATTTAATATTATCACACATTTTCATTGTTAATCATTTATAATCATTATGGATGTAGTAATTCATAATTTGTCATTTTAATAATAAATAATAAATAAGAGCTATCTTGATTTGGAGTTAAATAAATTTACTTTTGGCTTGAGAGGTTTGTGTGTGGCCTCCCTTCTTGTTGCCATCTTTGAGCTAGGTGGTAACAGTAGTATGCATGAGAGAAGACGCCGCGAGATTTGTGGACTTCTATGTGGTGTCCGCTGATAATGTAGTGGGCTGGTCTGGACAGACAATGCCAGGGCTGAATTTTTGTCCCAGTCCACCCCTGGCCGCCACACTAATTCGATTGCTGACAAAGGCAATGTAGTGTACCAAACCAAACATTATTCATTTTTTTTTAAATATTTCGTTTTGTTAGTCTTTTTACTCTCTAGTAATAAACTTAAAATATGACTATTTTAAATTAAAATGTCATACACATTAATTATTATCCAGTGATATGATTGATTATAAAGGGGGATTGAATATTAGAAGCTGAGCCCCCCCTTAAGGTCTAATCCTCGAATTGCCCTTGAGTGGAGCCCAAACCAAACAGATGCCTAAAGCCCAGGCATTTGAGAAGCTTGAGGTTGCTAAAGTTTACAAATTTCTCTCACTTAATCACACTTATGGTATATTCACTGGTAATTATAATTTTTTTGTCATCTTTAACTATTTTTCCTCTGGGGCAATAGGCTTGCACAGAACTGTATCTGTATGTAATTTTTATTTTCGATGGGTACAACAAAACATATACATAGGTATTGGATACCAACCAAGGAGAGACTGCATGTCTCTTACAACTCCTGTGAATTGTGAGCAGGACGTTTATCATGTTTTGTGTTTGTCACCTCTGATCCGTTCAAGGCCCGAGCCAAGTGACATCTACGACTTCCCCGGGAATTCAAGCAGCTCGAGGGCCTACTCATTATAATCACTGTCTTTGTCAGGGCAAGGCACAAAGCGGCCATTAATGTCCCCACTGAATCGTTTCACCTGACCTCCTCACAGCCTTTCTCTCGGAGGGAGCATTGCTCCATTTGGCCCCAGTTCATCTCTTCTCAGGGAGATAATAATAGTATAGTCACTGTCGTTTGGGAAAAGCAAAGTCCCATTTTCGTGATGAGAAAATGACCCAGGGACACATTGTTATTTAATAACTATGAACTCTCATTTCAGTTCATGTTGAAACTGACTTCTCTTGCATAAATAAAATCCCGTTATAAAACTAATATTGACTTCTTTGATGTTGTAGATTTTGGTTTGTTCTAATGGAAACATTTTAAAATACATTTTCAAACAGTCTTAAAGCTTTACTCAAATTCTGGATCAAATCACTATAAGTTAAGTGCAAGGAATGGCTCGTGGTGACAAACTCACTCCTGCGCCCTTTATTTAGTTAGTAAATACTATATAGCCCATCCACACTAGATGCATTCCTGTCTAAAAACAAATCAATGTCAAGACTTGGTAAACCCACTTAGATAATGACAAAGTATTGCTTGTGACTATCTTAAGTCTCCGTTTAACAGCCTGAAACAAAATCTAACGAGATCAAATGTAAAAAATATCACAAACAAATATTAGTTTGAAAAATAATATTTGAGGTATATGAATAATGATAGTTTATTTTTATTCATGCAAAATTCATGCATTAAGTACCTCACAGCATGTTAAATTTAAACCAAAGAATCCTACATTTAAATAAAATTCTAAGGACAAAAATAAAACAATCTCTGGTAAAAACACTCGAGGGAAAAAAGATTCAGCCAGAGGATCTGAGGGACACAGCAGGCCTGTATTTCTAAACTATATCAGACAGATGAGATGAGGCAAAACCCTTCAGTGATTAAAAAACTTTAAATGAATTCTGTGTTCTCAGACACAGCAGACAGAAGAGATAAAAGCACGTATTAACGTCTCTGCATCAGCCTCGCATAGAAATGTGCCAACACTCTTCACGAGACACAGTGGCTGGGTGTTAAATTATTAAATGCATGAGCTCCCCATATAAGATGTAATTGAAGGCAAACGCTGTTTAAGAATGAACAAGTGCTGACATTATAGATTTAATTTGATTCATGCTATAAGGCGTTGGACAGGCCCTCAGGTTTGTAACCATGAACTGTATCTGTCATGTGCTACCTCGAAAAAGTAGCACCTCAGTTACACCTGAGTAAGCTGTGTTTCAATTCGAATATTCAACCGGTGATACATCTCACGGGTAGATTCAGCCGCCCGGAATATATTAATGTTTATTACTGTTCTTCACCTTTCACACCGGGGCCGCATCCGTATTGTGGAAAGTGTCATTGTGTGCCTCGCCCTTCCAGAGGGTGATCAGAGTGCACGGTTTACTGCAGTGCCCCATAAACAGCCAGGGCTCAGTGTCCTGTCACTGCAATCATCATGAGCATCATGAATCAGGGTGATGGATTTTTCTTTATTAAATCATGATATACAAAAAGCAGGAATAAGTATTGTCAATAGAATTGATTTAACTGTACAGAAACACACAAAAACGTGAAATAAAGGCTTAGAAAATTTGATCAAACCGGCTGAAAGGGGGTGCAGCATAGCCACAAGGTGATGTGATTCGAGCAGTTTCAAGGTGTAAAACAATGAATGCATCTGTGAGAGGATTTATCCTTTTATAGTTATAACACTTGTTACAAATGGAACTCCATCATAGTGTGTTCTGTTAGGCTAAAATGGCTCAGAGTTGTTTCTACAGCTGCATTACTCATCATAGGCACGTCATTAATGTAATGTGGGAAAATGACCCTGGATCTGCCATCAGTGATACATATCAAACCTCTGCCGTCAGCTTGTTGAACAGCCACTCACATCACCATCATCACCATCACCATCACCATCATCATCATCATTTATAATCTCTTAGTTACTGTCGTTTGAAGTCAAGCTGTCATTTTGTTATCTCACATCCTGTTTGGTTCGGTTACATTAGCTGTCGGATCTCACTGCAGTAAACTTGTCAACCTGTGATGTGATCGTGAACCCTGTCGCAGACCTTCAGGCTCCTCTTTGCTGTTGTGATATGTGCATGGTATACAAAGGCAGACACAGAGTAAAAAGGAACAAAGATTGGATAAACAAACTACCAAAAGCGCTGTACAAAACGATGAGTCAGGAGACTGCTGAACGATAACAACAAACAACTAAAGAATTGTGTCTGTACTCTGCATTCATCTCTAAAAAGGCAAAACGGAGCAGTACCACCAGAAAAAAACAGGGGGGCACTGTAGCCAATAGTTAAAGGGAGACGATCATAGGACACAACAGAGAAATGTCGATGATTGTGGATGTTTCTTAGGAGAGACTTTGCCCGTTGCTGAGACACTATTTGTATGGGGCACAGGGACAAACAGTTACAGCAGAACTGCGTGGACGAGACCGGACAGGATTTAATTGTGAGTTGGACGGTAGCAAAGGGGAAAGTGGAGGACAGAGTAAGACCACTGAGTCCACAAGTCCATTAACAAGCTGAGTGGGGACGCTGCCCCTAATCAAAAAGCAAAGGGGACCAATTACCCAAATGACAACACTATATCTAACATTATAGAAATTGTAAAATAACTGGACGACTTGATTCTGCACTGCCCTCTGGATGTATTGCTTTACAACCAGGCCAATGTAAAGGACATATGGAAGTATTCCTGCAGTGGTGGCTATTCCAAACGGATGTATCTCTTTCCTATATGTCAAGGTAACATACATGAGCCTTAGGGGGGCAAAGGAAATCCAGGGTTTGGAGGAATGTTCTGACTGAGTCCAGCTGAAGTGTGGCTTAGGGGCTGACTGACTGTGGAAAACAGGAGGTGAGCAGGTGATCCTGAGCAGATCAAAGACAGACAGGCAGGCAATAAACCATGTTCTTCATAGATACAAGAAGAGCAAGGAGCAGAGTTTATCCAAAGCAAAAGTAACATCAGATAAGTGGATGTCCTCGCAAGAAAATGGTGTTTGAGCAGATGCTTTAATACAGGTGCAGGTGAGGAGGTTGAATAGTGAATAGAGATCAGCTGGTGAATTGCTCAAAGGAACTGAACCCGAGGCCAAGTCAAGCCAGCAGCATATGCTGTAGGGAAATAGCACCATGAGTCATCATGTCAACGATTGCTGTGATCTTAAAAACATTGCTTGACCAGATGGAGAAGCAATAAGGTTTAAATAACAAATGAGACCTTAACCACATTTGTCGTTTTCCTCTTGTGTAGCACTTGGAATCCACAACCTGCCTCTGATGAGTCATCAGGAGCCTTTTTTGCTTTTTGTTGGAAGAGACAAGAGATATATTTGGACATACATCTTATTTGAATCCAAGACCAAACCTACCCATTCACAGCTGTTATATCAGCTATACCCCCCCCCCCCCCCCCATATGAAGATACTTTATGTCCATGGACTTGATCTAGCAGAGTGTGAGCCATGTCTCAGTGTGCCTGGCTTTAGGCTAACCTGCAGCTGCAGAGAAAATGGACATTTGTTCGGAGTTACCTTCACCGACAACGACATTAAAGCTGGTCAGAGGAGCCCTCGGGGCCTAGATCCCATCCATCCAGCCACAATCTGTACCCTCGTCGAACCCTTGAGCTTTATCACTGAGACTGCACACACAAATCACAACACAAATCTTTATGTGAGGTGCAGAGATGAGAAGTCTTCGGTGTGTATTTAAGGAGAGGAAGGAAGGTTGTAAGTCTACAACTCCGCCTCAAAATATATAAATGTTTGAAAAGCAAACCGAGCAGAGTCCTGTTTCAGGGGGGGAGGTGAGGAACTCGACTGCTCATCACCTGAAGTAAACACAGCTTGTCCTAACCACTGACGTAATGGTCTGCTTTTACTTCTATTTCTATCTAAAAGACTACTCAGAGACACCATGTGGACCAAGAGTGGATCTATCCGCACTGGGGATTTAGAAGGAAATATGCATCTAGGGCCAATTCTATTTTGGGAGAAATTTTGAGAGAATTCTTAAAAGTGTAACCAAATCTTGTTTACTAAATACACATGGAGTAAACAAATCACATACAATGTGATAGAATAATATTTCCATCAACGAGTGAGGGAATATTTTAAGCACATCACCTTGTTTTTCCACAGTCCAGATGTGCAGCCAAAATATCCACACTATGAAAGCTGGCATCTTACGTCTATAGCCAAATCACAAGTCATTCTAACTGACTAAATGAAATGTAATTTAACTGTCAATCACAATGTATGACCCCAATTCTATAGCATCAAATAACTGGTTGCTTTAAAAAAAAAACAACCCTTGTATATACATTAGTGTGATACGAGCTTCATAAAATGAATGAATTCATCCTTAAGAAAAATGTATTCGATTGACTTTCTAGTGAGGTCCATGTCCATCAACTATCATGGAGGAGAAAGGTTTTTTGACCTGTATTGCAACCAGCCACCAAGGGGTGATCAGGATTTTTGGCTTCACTTTTGGGAGCTTATTTGTCACCCATCTTGATATACAGTCTATGGCTGATTTAATGATGAGTCATTATGACTGAATCTTTTTTACATTCGTTCCATCCTTGGATTTATTTTTGTTGAATGTCATTTCTCAGTACAGCTTGCTGCCGGCTCCAGGGATGCTACTGTCTGCCACTCCAACCATTTTGGTCTAGACTTAAATATCTCATCATCTCTTTATTGATCGTCAAAATATTTTCACCAGACATTCCTGCTTCCCAGAGAATACTAATGACTACGGTGACCTCCTCTGACTTTTCTACAGTGTCACTATTAGCTTGACATTTGTGTTTCATCATAAAATGGGTCATAAACTACTGGAAGGAGTGCAATGAAATTTAGTGCACCTATCCATGTAGTACCCAGAAGATGGATTCTAATGCATCTGACCCAGTGAACCCAATCATGAGGCTGATATTTGTGATACTTCGTGAAATGTATAGAAGAAGCTGATAAGATATAAGATAAGACATGAGTTACGATACAAGATAAGATGAGATTGTATTAGTTCCTCTATAGGGACATTTGACATGTTACAGCAGCACAGGGGTTAATGAAAAAAATAATATATATACAGTATATATAAAGGTTATTATTTTTATTTCATTAACATTCGTTGTTCAATGTTATTAAATGCAGAATAAATTGTAAAACATTTTTAAACTGATCATTACAACTGAAAGCTAAAATAAAAATGCTGTCCCTTGAAAACTCACATCCCTTAAAAGAGGAAACTGGCAAGTTGTTTTCATCTATTAATGAACAAGCCTTCTATCCTAAGGTTTGGTATATATGCTCAGGCGAATTCTATATTGACTCTTATTCTCTGCCCAAACCTCCTCTGTGTTCTCTCCTGGTCGCCCAATTACAAGGTGAATTAATTTGCTTGTGTTGTGCCGGTGAACCTGGTTAGCCGGGCCCTCCAGCTCGCACACCTGCCTTTCTCATCACTGGCTGCGGTTCCTCAAGATGTTGTAATTAGTTAGAGACACGGCTCGGCCTATAGGGAGCTGAGTAAAGCAGATGTTGGGGCCATTGCGAACCGCCAGGTAAGAGGAAAATGAATACAGATGTAGTCCCTGGGCGAATTCTCCTTATAGTACATGCTTGTCTTTTTCCCTCCTCGGTGAAGAAGTTTGTGGATGAACATATTGATTGATTATTTAATTAAGCCTCCGAAAAGACATTGAGGAATAAGACCCTCATTTACAATGGTGTCGAGGGTACAATGAAGAGTTAATACATTGAAAGAAAAAAATAAATAAGAATGAAATAAACATGCATATATATAGAGAGAGAGTAATATAAGGGAAAAGGTCATAAACAATCATTTTTGACGATTCAATAAAATACTATGGTTAAGTCAACTAACAGTTACAATCAGGGAGGCTCGGCGTAGTTTTGCCAGTTTAAAGTGCCAAATGTTAAACTGTCATTTTTAAATGTATCTCATTTCGGGAATGAAAGGTTTGAGATTGCAAGGGAACATAGTCGGTGTCAGCCAGAAACAAAAATCATCCTCGCTGGCGGTTTAAAAAACACCTCCTCAAAATTAGAGGAGGATGTGCCATACATTTCATGAGTCTGCATTAGACCTTTCATCGCCACAGAATTTATTATGACACCGTAGCAAAACTGACATTTTGCATGTTCCGACAACTTTAAGTGTACAGTCACTGAAATCCCATTTTCCCTAAGTAGCTGAAGATAATCCTCCGCTGAAATGACAGAGTAAGTAAGTCTTGACATGGATAGATGGATATAATCTCCTTATGTGGCAGCACAATAGCAGCAAATGGAAGTTCCTCCGCTGACCAATCACCTTGCTGACCTCTGTCAAACGCCATCTCAGTGCTAAACAAGATGTGGGATCAGAAAAAAAATGTGTTTCTCAGTTTTCTCGCACAGTCACACACGTCTCCACGGTGCTGTGTCAAACATTAGAGTCTGGCTGCACCCATTATCCTTCTATGAGGGAAAAAGGCTCTGGTTTGTTTGTATCTCTTTAAACCAATCACTTGTCTTGGGCGGCACTAAGCCCAGGATGCAGCACCGGTGCCCCTGCAAATTAGTGTAATGGAACATTGCTATTAGAGGAGGCGATCACTGTTGTTAAATTGCCTCAGGCCAAAGAAAATGCCCAAAGACTATGTTGCCTCTGTGATTGCACTCTGTTCCTGGTCACTCTGTTCCCTCTCCACCTCCCTTCCCCAATCCTCCTCTCTTCTTCCTCTTTCCCAGTATTCTCCCCGCTTACCCAACCCAGTCAAGGCAGAAAGCCGCCCACAAGTCTGGTTCTGTTGGTGGTTTCTTCCTGTTAAAAGGGAGATTTTTCTCTCCACAGTTGCCAAGTATTTTCTCGTTTAGCCTAGTACACACTAGAGGATTTTCAAATTTTACCGATTTTCGAAATGTGGGAGATCACAGACAATAACTGATTTAACAGATTTTTAATCTTATAATCTTCAGAATCCACACACTCAATGATTTGGCCGAAATGTAAAACTACTCACTACGTTTGTAGGAAACGATTTCACAGTGGATTCCAGAATGGATTTCAGACACTTGGAGTCTCACAGAAACGTGTGATATTCTTCTTCTTCATCAGTCTTTTCTAAAAGCAGACAGCTTTTAGGTGCATTACCACCACCTTCTGAACTGGAGAGCTTCGAAACCATAGGCATGACTGAGAAGGTGGAATTTGCTTAAACATTTTGCAGTGTGAGCTGCAGGTGAGTTGGAAATGTGCTGTTGTTTTTAGTCGCAGCTGTTTGGGTTCCTGTCTGAGCCAAGTCAAGATTGGGGAGGCTTCAACTCAATTTGTAGCATTAAGAATATTTTGTAAAACCCCTCAGATTTCAGGATTATTTGGGAAGACAATCATTACAGCCTGACCTTCAGTCCTGAACACTGGCGGTTGTCAGAAGGGGCAAATCGGGTCTCAATTCAGCCTGATTACCCTCTAATGTGCAGCAGCCTTTACTAACAAGACCTGCAACTGACCTTAAGAAGCGACTTGGATGGATAGAGAGGGGAAATGTTTCACCTAATCCCAACTGCTAGAAGCCAACTTGTTCTGTGATGACACTTTAATTTGGTGAAGATGCCCCATCTAGGACAGGGGAAGATTTGGATGAACTGGGTTTTACTGGATAGGATTTAATTTAACTGACCAGCCTTACTTTTATACTTCCCTTTAAGGAGATGCACACCAGTGTTTTGTCACTTGTTGAGGGCGATTGCCCAAATGTCACTATAGGGCTTCTTATTCTCCAGTTCAGTTCATTCAGACTTGTCAGTAAAGAGCAGATTTGTATCTTGCGGCTATGAGCTAGTTATCTCATTATTTCATGGCCACTAGTTATTTTTCCCTGCAAATGTCACTAGGGAGCTCAGTACTATACAAATACAATTAAATTGAATTGCTCAATCCAAATATTTTGCCATTTTTCTTCATGTAGGTTTTGATGATGTTGTTGCTGTCGTTTACCAAAGCGAGGGAAACATTGAAAAATGGCAGCAGGCCAGAGGAGGAGGGGGAGGAAAATGTAGCGGATGGCAGGATTATACCCACTGTGAGCATGCTGTGAGTCACACCACCTTCACACAGACACCGAGGTAGACGGTGTCAGAAATAGTCAACCCGGATGTCGCAGCAAACTTTAAATGCATCATGGAATAACCTGCCACTTCATTGTACCGTTTCCTTTGCAGCAAAAGTAAAAATAACTACAAACAACACCCTTGTGAATTTTAATTTGTTATTTTCTTTGAAGATTTACTCCAATTTGAAAAATTTCAACTTTTTTGTCCTTGTACATTTACACTGGAGGGAACTTTCTAACCTAACACACCAGATGGTTTGTTGCACAAGAGCCTCAGGGAAGGCTTCATTGAAAGAGTTTGGAAAAGGGCATTCTCTTACAACAAATACTTGGCAGGTGTTTTGATGAACCATCTGTCTATCACATCGCGATTTGCCGAAGCCATTTGGGAGAAGAGCAAAAAACGTATTTTTCATTGAATTAAAGCCGTCAGTTTGCTCTTCTTTCAAAGTGGAAATACCATTTCTGATGTTACTGATACTACAGCAGCACCTATGCCAAGCTCTTGAAGAGCAGGCAATGTTGTTAACAAATATCTGTTTCTCGCTGTCATCACATTGAATTTACACCTGCAGACCTGCTCGCTCACGGGATGCTGATTAGCCACGAGGGAACAGCTCGGACCCTGGAAAGATGGATCCCCACATGCAAGAAATCCAGCAGCCTCCCAAGGTTAAGAACATTCCATTGTTGTCCACAACCTGGAATAGTCCTACTTTATAATCTCAAGTCAAGAGGGTTTTCGCCCGTGTTCAATTTGTTTGTCGGTTGGTTTGTTTGTCAGCAGGATTACACAAAGGCAACTGAAGAAGTTTCTCGAAAATTGGTGGAAGGTCGGAACATGGGCCAAGAACGAAGCCATTTAAGGAAGGGGTTGTTTCTGAGACACTATTTTTTTTTCTTATTCATTGAACTCCTCGACCACCATCACTAAATATAGAACTGTAATAATCATGACCAATCCGTTTATTTAAACTAGAAGTTAGCTTTGCCTAGAGCGCTGATGGGAGGGGTTGGATGTATCATTTCAATTTTTCCAGAAAGCCCGCTCTTGATAGCTTTTCCAGGATTACCAACTGTATATATAGATTTTGGTGCAGATCTGGGGATGTAATTCCAGTAATTGAATTATCCCCTTTTATCCCTTTCCTTACACAAGCTAATATCAGCATTTGAACTTTTGACATTTTCACCAATGTCCCAGGGGAAAATTCATGGATGTGTGCAATTTGGTGAAGCTTGATTAAATTTAAGGGAACCGTTTGACCTTGGTTGAGTAGTCTAATTATTCCCATTTTAAGAATTTAAAAAAAAACTATTTAAAATGATTCTACAGCGTACATTATTCTGGGATTTCTGCAGTTTTGTCAAACTCATGAATTAAAGGCACCTGTCTACAGGAGCAGTGTTTTCCATGACAACCTGAAATGAACCTGAGCTCAGTGGTGGGAAGAAAATCTGAATTTGTACCAACAGCCAAAAATGCAGTGGCTTCTCCTGTCATGTGGGTGCTTGGCACTCTGCTGATGGTGTGAGTCACTGGTAGATGTGAACATGCAGGCAGCTGTATAATGTACTCAAGTCCCCTCTGAACAATACAGCAGAAAATTCCCAGAGCAACATGCGTGGTGTGGGAATCCCACTCTCCTTATCGTTGTAGCATACCAGACATTTCTGTGTTCACTTGGAAGCAAATCAATGTTGATATAATATCATTGTCAGATTTTTTTATTTATTTAGTGACTGACTGATATTAACATTTAAGCTGCTAGGGCCACAGTAAATAGGCTATAGTAAGTCAAAGCTCCTATTATCTGTGGACAGCCCGAGAGGGGAAATACTGTATAACTGGTAGTACCATTTTATATAAAGGAATTAAATCTCTTTTTTAAGGGGGTCATCTGACTACACCTATGTGTAGTTGTGTACTTAAATTATCCTAAATGTTTAACATTTTATCAAAGTAACTGTCCCTTTCTTTTGTTCACCTGTCAATAACATCCTGAAAAATTGACGCTGAAAAGTTGGAGGAAATCTAAGGCTACATCCAGACGACTACATTTACGTTTGAAACTGCATCAAATCTGCTACGAATCGACTGTTGTCCACACTACTCCGGAGTTTCAGAAGAGTTAAAATCGAGAAGTTTTTAAATGCTGCCGACCCTGTTTTAGTTTGAAAATGGCATTTTCATCTGGACGGGCAGAAACCGATGCTTTGGAACGATGAGATAGACGCTCACAACCGCTTGTCGATTAGTTTTTTTCGGCCACAGCGTAGCCTTTGCTGGGTCTTGAGGTTCCTTTCAAATGACCCAGGTGTGTTAGAAAGGACAGGGGATTAAAACTGATACGGAGCCAAAACACTTGTGTGGTCAGAGATTGTTTTAGTTGTGATATGTAGAGGGGAGAAGCTAATTGCAATGATGTTTGAGATAAACTGCCAATGTCTTTTTTTTGGGATAAAGTAGTTTACTTATTTCTTTGCTTTTTTACATGATGTGTAATGCATTAAAACAATTCTTGCGATGGGTAATTAGGCCAGATATCCTAGCGATTGTCAAGACATGCAAATGACTAAGATGTTATTTATTTAATTCCTTGAATTTTTTATCTGTGGTTTTTGCAGTTTGGAAAGGAACCTCCAACCTCTTTAACTGCTCAAGAATCTCACACACATCAAGTGGAGAAATCTACAGCCTGACGAACTTTGATGCACTTAAAACCATAAAGCAACAAACCTTACCAAATGTATTATACTTCTTGATTGAGAGACGCAACCTGTTATCCACGCTCTTCTCTGGATAACTGGTTCAATTACTCAGAGGATCGACCTTTAATGAATATATATTTTTGCCACAGTGAGTGGTTGTCTGGTAATTGTCCTCACTATATGTCCAAATAGCGGGTGAAACAATATTTGGAAAATTAGCCAGAGCAGAGACACAGTCGACCGCTAATATGGACTGAGTGCCAGACACTGTTGCATTGATCAACAGTGTGTGAGTTCATTGTCAATAGCAACAGCAGTGTGTGTGTGTGTGTGTGTGTGTGTGTGTGTTTGTGTGTGTGTGGGGGGGGGGGGTGTGTGTGACAAAACACAAATCAGTGGCAGCTCTGACTGACAGTACAGATGTCGGCCTCCTCTTTGCTCTTCATTCATCCCTTTTTCATTCTATTGGCATCAGATTCATGAAGTCATCTGTGGGCAAGGAAATGGAAATGTTGTGTTAACGTTGTGAGTAAGTGTAGTGTTCACTATGTCAAAGACTCAAGGGCGAACATTTATTTTTCTTCAGGTGGTAAATCTTTCATCTTTCCTCCATACGTCAGCTTTGGTATGGTAAAAAGTAAATTACACACACACGCACGAACTGAGCACACTTTCTCTCAAACTCATCAGTGAGGCCTTGAAAGTGAAAGACGGCCTCAATGCATTTGTGATCATCCTCAGAAACACTGCTCACTCGCCCGGCCATCTGAAAGGTAATTGTCTTGTCATACACACACTTCCGTGAAGCTGCACTCACTCCACTGCTCACCAATCAATTGTGTGGATAATCCAACTGGATCAAGGACCCTTGATGAATCTGAAGATAAAGGAGGATAATGCTGTTCCGGTTTTCCCCCATCGCCACCGCTCATGGGTGCTGTTTTCTTCTATGAGCGAACGGCTGTCATGCTAAACCCTCCAAGCGTAATCATTAGTATAATTATTTATTATTAGTCATTAACCTGCGGTCAGCAGTCGGGCAGATGAACAGGAAAAGTGACTCTCCTCAATAATGAGAGCAATAACTCTGGATAAATGAGATGATTTTGTCACAGGGTGACATGAGGGAGGACTTCATTTGTAGGATGGTGGAAGCTTAGCTGACTCACACTTTTCAAGAGGCATCATCACCTGAGAGTTGGGAGCTGGCACCACAGCCCAGCTGCTCTCAGACATGCACTGCACTCTGCAACCCCCTGACACGCCGGAGGGGCTGTTTGTGAAAACGCAGATGTCTGAGTGAGAGGCTCCAGATATTCTCCTGAGTTTCTCCTGCCAGCCCACTTGCAAAACCTATGAATATTTCTTTTTAAATGACAACAGCAAGAACACAACAGGAAGTCCTCTGCAGAAGTCAGGATGAGTGAGTGGTGTTCTGATGACGTTTTCATCACGCAACGTACCCAAAGCTGAGGAAAGAAAACAATCATCTCAGGTTGAAAATGCGTTGCCTTACACAAAGAAAGATGACAAAAGAGCTTTTGGTGATAAAGGCTGAGGCCGGTGTCTATTTGCTGTTAACAAAAGCATGTGATCCCCGCAGAGGAAATGTTTTGTCCTGCCTCTGCATGCTGAACACTCGGGAGATTTCTGTGTTGTGTGAACGCCTCAGAACAGGCAATCTGCTGCGTTGTTAATGTGTAAAATGCAACTCCGGAGGAAGTCTGGACCTCTTTGTCAAAGAATTAAACGAAAATGGTGAATAATTTGTCACTGGTGGAGACTGTTGCAATTACTCTGACATTTGCAGACTAAGTGCTAATACAACAATTTACACCTGCAATACAGCAGCATGTGTCAGATTACAGTGTTTTCCCTTCTTATTTCAGTGCAAGCTGTTTATAGGAAGAACCAATGAGGGGAGTTTGTGCCTCAATTTGTGTTATCGCACAATTCACTTCCACTGACGCAGCAAATCTGACACTGTTGACACAATCAGTTGACAAAGTCCATCACTTAAACAATATCAAACTACAATAAATGTTAAGGGTTATGGAGTCTGGTCTTCAGACAGAGGAGAGTACTACAAGCATTGTGCTCGACAAAACTGCACATCCCTATCCCCATGTGAGAATATGATCCAGGGTGATTGTAACAGTGCAGAAGCTGCCTCTTTTGTGGAGGAGGAAAATGTAGTGGTAGTGGTCGACTTTGAGGTAGCTTTAATCTGGAAATCTCATATATCTTTTCCTTCAATGTGACCCTTGTACTCCATCGTAGTAAACAAACTCTTAGGTTAATGAAGCCGAAGCTAATTTATCAATGTAATCAGAATTCAAACTGTGAACATCCTTCAACCATGGGTGTATAGAGTGGCTGTAATATCTAGGATCTTTTTATGATAAAATGACAACCACAGATCCTAAGACCTCAGCCATTACTTTGAGTGACTGCTGTTTTAATCATTTCTGTTATTTAATGTACAACAATCTGTTATAGTCTCTTTCAATCTCATACACATTTGCTGCAATTGTTGTTGCCAATAAATCTAAATACAAAGCTCGGATTGGCTCGGTTTAATCGGTTTGATCTGAGATATGGACTGTCTCAGGCTTGGACCAGGCCATTGCTCTCAGCTGTTCATCAAGTTCAATTTTGTATCATAAAAGCTTGAAACAAAGAGCAGGTCTGTGACTGGAAGACCATTTGTCCAGTCTCAGAAGTGTGTGTGGTGCTTTGGAGCGAGGCCTTTGACCACTGGAGTGCAGCTGCTCCGAGGCAGTGTGTTAATGCTGGGCAGCTTCAAGGTGTGAGAGTGTGAGGCTGAGCGGAGTGTTTCAGGAAATAACAGCACTGCTCGGTCTAACCATCATGGGCAGGGGTTAAAGATGCTCAATAGTATCACGTCCTCACCCTTCAGCTCTGAGCCCAAATCCTTTTGCAGTTCTCATCCCCTTCCCGCCAGTGGATGATTGTCCAGCTCCTTTGCCTGCTGCTCTCCTGGGATTTCAATTCCCCAGACTCCTTCCGCCCCACATGATTGAATTATAAAATATGTCCTTCCACTATATCAACCCGTATAATTCTACAAACGTCTGTCTGTCTGTCTGTGGAGTGCAAACCTCCAAAACTGTTCATGCTGACTGCTTAACACTTGTCATGTGTATTGCTTGGCATCAGATGTGGTGCGATATGGATGTGCAGTATGTCCGATATTAATCAAATGTGAATAAACAGGCAAATAGGGCTTTGTAGCAGACAGTGGGGGAGGGGCAGAGTGCCTTCCTCCTGCGGACCAAGTCGAACACTCTTCTTCTATGTCGGAAACGGGTCAAACCTCGAGTCAAAATTGTGTAAGTCACGATATCAGACTTACACAGAGATCTACGACTGATGATCTCTGTCATGCAAGCAACTTTACGAATCCCTTACTCTTTAGCAGTTTGTCTGCAAAGTAAAAGCACACATCTGTTTTGTTGCCGTAATGCTTTGAATTGCAGAGGTTTTATTTTTGAAAAGTTGTGATCTTGGGTCTGAAGAATTTTAAATGACGATATGAACAGCAGCTTAGTAAATCATCCAAACTTAGATATAAAGATGTGAACAGTAATGAAGTAAGTTCAGTCTCATTTTATCACAACTCCCTGCACACAAAAGACCTGTTTGAGGAGGACTCCGTAATGACAAGGAATAATAATTTAATAAAAACAGTATCCCTGCTGTTTGTTTTAATTGCATATTTATTCTTTGATTTTTTCAGTTGTGACCCCAGAGACAGAGAGAGAGATGATGAGTGCACACACCCTGATAAGAGAGAAACTCCTCACTTGCACAGCTAATCCGTCATGTAAAAGGTTGTCCATTATAATTTCATGATGTTATTGTAAAAATCAGCTGTATGGTTTATCAGAAAAGAGCAAAGGAGTTGACCAGCAGGGAGAAATGCACCTCTGGTGTGAGTAGCCATGCAACTGCCTCCTATCAACCTTTACTCAGAATTATTCTTCATTGGACTTTGGACATTGTTTTTTATTTTATTTTTTGATATGTCACAAAATTTCCTGTCATTTCGCTTCATGCTTCCTGGTCTCTTGAGTCCTAACCTGTGTCTCACTTTAGGGGCGGCACCCTTTGCCGGCCGCATTTGTAGACTGAGCTTGCATGCAGAGCGACTAGACTCTACCAATTCAAAGCCAACTCCAAATGCAGCCAACAAATGTGTCCATCCACCCCCCAAGCACCGTGTGGACACTTCCAGGCCCAACTCATCCCCGGATTCATTGCGCTTCAGTGACAAACTTTGTTGCTAGGCGACAGCTGTAAGGAGGGACAAGCTGGTGATGCCAAGACCAGACCGTCTCATTTCGATTCGGCCGACGCTGTACAGAATTGAGACAAAGCTTCACTCACCTGAATCTGATTAGTTCTATCCCTGCTCCTATGATTAGAGACACCATCAATACTCTGCTTTGTTCTTTCCTATATAGGCCAGAATGTTCGCTGCCCCCATGTACACATGCTGTCTTGCTTTTTTTAGTTTCTCTGTGTTTGAACCTTGCTTTGAATTTTGGAAACCAGCCCACTCTTTGACTGCGGTATCATTTCCGAAATTCAGCCTGATGTTTCTGTTTTGTACTGTGGACTGTTGATCTGGACTCTGATCCGTCGCCTCCTCCATGTGGAGTTGTTTGTTTGATTGCACTGCCCTCTCTGGTTATGGACCTGCATCACCTCCATGTAAGCTCATTGCTTGTTCCTTCATTAAAAAATGTGTCCATCTCATCAGCATTTGGGTCCTTTCCCTGTGTTGTTTCTGCATGAGGAGTCACAGCAAGTGCTCACGTGAAAACTGACACTGCTGCCTTCTGTCGGAACTCGAGCGTGAAGACATTGATTTAAGGCTCATTTATGCTGCCGTTGCTTATGAAAAGAGATGTGTCTGTTTCAAATGATGTAAGCACCGCTGCCCATGCGTCCTTTACAATGGCACGGGTGTAAAGCAATGCACTAGAGGGCGCTAAAGAGTCAAGGGTTGCTGACAAAAACAAGCATAACGTTAAAGTAAAAGATGCACGATTGACAGTAACACCATATAAAAGCCTGTAGCTTTTTTTTAACAACTCCATTGTACTTTCTTGCTTGTGACCTGTGGACATCTTGCTTGAACTATCGGGTAAACTGCCCCCCTCACGATTTTGATCGGTACTGCCCAGTTTTGTCTGTAGCCGAAGCTTTCTGAAGACGTGGGCAAATATGGAAGAAATTTACTCAGAGTAGGGACAGAAGGCTCAGTTTCCATGTGTGTTTATAACAGTTAGCAGAAATCAGCCTTAACTCGTAGTCATAGCAGGCTCCTCATCGTCAGCATCTCGCTGGCTGAAGAAGGGAAGTGAGCGTGAAAATTTTTTGAAGTGGCAGGTTATTCTGAATGTTGTGTGTTAATCTGAGCTCAACAAATTTCACCTAACACTGAAGCGTGCAACTTCGCTATCTGTCTAGCTAGACAGCCGCGTAGTATCGTAAATCACTTCACTTTAACCCCAGATTGTGGCTGATTCAAGGTTAAAATGAACTATCGTTGTTGGTGTTTTATTCAAATCAAACCAAAGCTGACAGGTTTTGATCTCAGTCAGTTACAGCCGGCTCTTTTCTTTCTTCCTGTTTACATCAACCATGTAATCAGCTCCGTTTGAAAATCCCCACTGGACTGTAAGTGTATTGACTTTCACAACATGATTTTCTGCTCAGAGGAGCAGCTGTGTGCAGAAAATGTGTGGCTAAATTGCTCCCATTTCACATTTGCCATTAAGTTGTGGCTGATGCGTACACTGTATATGAGATTCTGTGACAAAAGTGAAACCTCCTTGATAGCCACCTGTTTGCTAGCTGCAGTATAGGTCATAAACTGCACATCCTCCATGTTAGTTGATGGGAAATGGACCAAACTAACAAGTACATGTCAAATAATGTTTTGTGTTTATTTAAGGGAGTTCTTATTTTTGGACATAGCAGGAGCAAGTGAACACAAGGCAGTCAACAATGTATTTTAAATAGAGGTTATTTGCCATGTACATTCGTATTGGAACATCCTATAAGGGAGAGACACACACCCCAATATTATATAAAGGGATACTGTTACACTGTGTTTCATGTATTTATGTGTTAATCAAGCCACAAAACGAGTAATTCAATATATCTATATCTTAATTAAACACATAATGTCATACTGCTGATGTTTAATTTCTTATGCATAATAATGGTGCATGGGATAACTACTCCCTTGGTACCAATAAAATCACACTCGTACTGTGGCCACATGCCGACAAAATGCCTTTTGTCATCATATTAAAATATTAGTCAGGTTTTCTCTCTTATAAAGAACAAGCGGCTTACAGTTTTTATTCAGGAGAGAATAATAATGATAATTTTACAGATCCCTTCAGACCTGCAGGGCAGCATCTTTACCGTAGCTATCGTCACTCCTCTGGTGCCTACAGATTTTTTTCATAATGAATTAATTAAATAGCCGAAAAGCTGTTTTTACTTTTGGTTGCTGATGTTGGTGGAGTAGTTTGTGTTTATTTGACACCGTTCACTGCTCTTTCTGCATTTAGCTGTTAACTCCCTTGTTTTATGGTCTGTGTATAATTTATCCATAGCAGAAAGAAGACATTTTTGAGCTCTATATGTGTTCAAGGATCTTGTTTTACACTTATTCCCCCGTGAAAAAAAGATTGTCCAGGTATATAAATCAAGATTATTTCTTCAATTTGCAAATAACTCACAAATACATGTGTCACAGGGTCGCACCTAATAACTGAGCTGTAAAAAAACTGACTTTTAATCTACAACTCAACTTCTTGATTTCATCTTCAAAGCACACATTTAGGTGACCTCTCCAAATACAACACAAAAGCTGAACTGTTTAAAGTTTGCATTAGTACAGGGTTTCCCCCAGTGCTGTATAGGCCTGGCGGGCCCCCCGCCAGGCCTATACAGAGCCCCGATCCCCAAGCAACCATCCTATTGGTCCAAACAGTCACATGTCCCACCCAGACGCCTTCACTGACCCTCGGACAACAGAATGCTCCTTCAACACAGTGTTTTACTGAACATACGTCGCCTTCACTGACCCTCAGACATCAGAACGCTCCTTCAACACAGTGTTTTACTGAACATAAGTCAAAACCGAACATAAACATAAACCTAGTCCGTTACACGATTAGGCTGCAGCCATTTGGTTTTATTTATTTAAAAATAGGGTACTTCTTATTTCATACATTTTCCACAAATATGAGGAGGACTCAAATAGCCCTACAAAGTTCTGTGTTTAATTTATTTCAACAACAAACTGTATGTCACCATATAATGCAGCACAAAATAAAATGTAAACAAAGGCTCAAATATTAAAGTGCAAAACTGTAGGTTTAAACTAGCAACTCCAACGTGATAAAAATAAATAAAAAAGAGGGCTTATAAGTTAAGTCAGCAGTGCAACTCAAAAAGATATCAAAGTATCTATTTAACCCCTTATCAAAATAAAAAAGTTAGGTGTGCATATTAAACAAAGTGCAACATGTTTAGAGTATAAGAAACAATGATGTCCAGCTCAAAATCTGACTCAACCCCCCCCCCCCCCCCGCAGGTGCCTTCTAGCAGCCCTACCACCAGGCTTAGCAAGTTTTCTGGGGGAAACCCTGTTAGTATATAATTTGGTGTTTATTATTTTCCACACAACAAATTCCAGAAAAACAATAGATGGATGGATGCAAATATTGACCATTTTCAAAGGTTGACTGTTATTATATGGCTACATCATCATGTCAGATGTCTGTTATTACTCCTCTTTTTCAATTTTATATAACAAAACATTCATCATGTGTTTGATATGAAGTTATCCAGATGAAGATTTTGTACCAAATATTTGCTCCTCAGAAGTAGAATAAAATGAGCATTAGTTTGAGGGACCTCTGTGAACATGGCTGTGGATCATGGAACATCTGTTTTTGGGTGGAGACCAAAGGAATATACTGTTCAGTTTGTTTAGTAACACAAGGTCTAATAGTGTGGGCATTACTTGGAAAGAGTCTTTCTTCTACGAACTGGAAAGAAAATGTAATTGTTTTTTGCTTGACTCAATGGTTTAAGGGTTTTTATACATTGGAACATGCAGCCTCACACCTTCAGGGATTTTAGAGATAATTATTTTTGTGGACCATGAACACGATATATGAAAATAGACATTTAGTTTATTACAACACATTGCTTTGTGCAAGATGCAAAGCTACAATGCATAGTTCTGGTGTGTATTTGTGCTGTCTGCATTGGGGCTGTATTGAATTCATTAACTATAAAAACACGATCTGAGAAAACAAAAATGGATAAACCATGCAATTAAGTGGATCTCTCTTTTCGAGTATCCACTAAATCACATTCATAATGAGGGTTTTTTCACTGCGTCAAGGCAGTAATCACTTGAGGTACACTTCAACACATGAGCATTTAACAAGCAATTAGGGTATGTTTAAATAAAGCTTGTTTGCTTACATATACAGTGAATGTGATGACAGGTCGGGCATAACATGATGTGAAGAGGATAATCAGACTGTCAGGCCGGGCGAAAGGCAGGACTCAGATGCAGAGCAGATGTGTTAGGAGAATGATTGATTCACACCTCCACACAGAGTAAACTATGGTACAAAAATAAGTCGCTCCAAAAAGGAGGAAAACGCTATCTTTACACTGCAATACAAAAATAACAATTAAACAAAAGCGCTCCAAAGGGAGGAAAAACAAAGCTTAATTCTATAAACCTAACTAAGACTAAATACTGAAACAAAAAGGCTACAAAGAATAATCACTCAACTGAGGTAAAACTATAAGCACGAGGCTAAGCAAAAACTGAGACTATGACTCTTGTAACTATGGCACGGGCTGGGATGACGACTAAAGACGACACACTGGCACAAGACAAAGGGAGACGCAGACTATATGAACACATGGGGGAAAAGGGAACAGGTGGACACAATCAGGAATCAGGGGAGACGATCAGACCGGTGACACATGAGGAAGAGCAAGTGACCTGGAACGAGAGGAGAGTTACTTTTCAAAATAAAACCGGAAATGACATAACAAAAAAACACAAAACAAGACATGATCTCACCGCGGTGTGACACAGGTGACAGATTTACATTATCAATCATTCACTGAGATGTGTTTGTGTAGTCCAGTGCCTCTTTGGAATGGGCTGTTTGCTTGCCTGTTTTAATGCTGGTTGCAGATTTCTTGAAAAGCAAAAATGACCTGCAGTGATGGAAAGTAAAGAGCATCTCCAGACTTGGTGAGGATGGACTCAATCCACAGAGCCCTGCTGCTGCAGTACAACAAGCTGTTAAATTGCTCTTATAAAGTTTGGTGAAGCTGAACCGCCTGAGCTGGAGAATCAGTTGTCGCCACTGTCATACATGCACTGTTGTTGTGATCGATGATTTCCATTACGTTGAAGCCAAGTCCCACTACAACAGAAGTTATAATGTCATCTGCATAGTTGGATTCTGCTAAAACTTGGTGGAAGGATGCTTAAGGAATCAGGCACATTTAAGTGACTATGAGTGTGTGAAAATTGGTGCACCTTTATTAAATTTAAAGAGACTGTTGGGTCTAGGTGGAGGAATGTGCTCTACTGAGAACCATCCAAATTAAAAATGTTTTAAAATTGTAGTTCCATGGGCACCCAGCAACACCAAGCAGATGGGATGACCAGTTTTGAAGTTTGCATTTTTGTAAGATTACATGTTGATCACATGGACTGTGACACATTGGGCCACCTCCATGAGCATTTTCATTTTGTTTTCCTAAAAAGAAACCTCCACTCACTTGTTCTGCGACGCTCTCTGAAGTCTGAACTTTAAAAAGTTGCTGTAAAGATGGGGCGGGAATTGTTGTTCCGAACTTGATAAATGCCTCTGGTTTACAAGAAAGTGTGATTGTAATATTTATGGACATCAAAACGCCGCCTTACTGTGACAGACAGATCATTTAGTTCTATACTTTAAGTGTATTGTATTGTAGTTCTTATACGGGATATATAACACATAAAAATCACTGACCACCACCGGAATGAATCAATGACAAAAAAACCTTTAAAACAACCTGAACCATGAGATTTATTCACATTAAAAGACTAAATAAATGCAATATAGAAGTCCCAGGCTGAGGTACACCATGGACGCCTTCCCCCCTTATCCTGGCACAGGAGCCTTTCAGATGACTAATGACTGATTGGTTGAATCAGGGTGGTGTTACAGGGGCGATGAGAGAGTTGACAGGGGAAAGCAGAAACATACAGACCTAAGCAATTTTTCTTAAATTACTCATGTCTGCCAGGATGGGTTGTTTTTGCATGAGTCCCACAGCTTCCATCTAAAACCTCCTTTTCCGCAGCAGCAGACGTTTTGACTTGTGAGAATGGGAAAATTACAGGTGTTACCAACAACATTAACAGTGGCTTCACTCAGTTCAAGTGTCCCAGCGAGCTGTGGGTGTGACAGTGAGACAGCATGTACAATACGAGAACACTGAGGCTGCTGAAAGGAGTAAACACATTTTCAAGCAAACACAGGTTTACATCAAACTGTTTAGGTGCATTTTCAAAAACTCAGTGGCAGCACATGTCAGGAAATCTTTGAGTCAGTCACCAAAAACAAAATGCAACAAACTTTTGACAGAAACACACTTAGTAAACTAATCACGTCATACATGAAATGTATAATTGTACCATGGCCACTAACATAGAGAAACACAGAGAAAACATTAAACCTCTCAGCAGAGATGAGGATCTCATATCTCCAACACATTTCCTGCATTTCTTTCCAACATTTGAGGTTTGACAGATACTCTCTATAATGTTTTTTTGTGTGTAATCCTCTTCTGCAGTGGATAACACAACCCCCTTTGGAGAATTGATTTGGAAGAAGCAAATACATTTCAATTGTTATTTTTCTTTTGTGGGCATTTTTCTGGAAATGTCAGTTCAGCATTTTTGGACTGAAATCTGACATGAAATGAGATATGAAAAAATATCCTATGTGAAAAAAGTCACTTTAAAACACATATCAATACAAAAAAACTGGTAGCTAGTTAGAATGCTGTGGCTGATTGATGTGTATCTGTACGAAGTTTTCAAAGAGTTCATGCTGAAAGCATCAGCAATGCAATTTATCTGTAGTTTACCTCATTTTCTATGGGTCTATGTCTTGATTTAGTCAAAAATACACAAACAGTTTTTTAATGTTTTTGCTGAACGGTGTGTATATTTACCATCGAGTCATTTATCTTCTAAAATGTTTCCCAGTGTTACCGGTTATCATGCAGCTCAGTGATAGATGAACTGTGACGCACACAGCCGGATGTCATTTTCCATATTTCAGCAGATATATTAATGTATATGAACGTTGCTTAAGAACTTCTCATCTTATCATGAGGTCCCTACAGAGTGTATTTTATATCCATCACTCTTTACTCAGCCACTGGGGAACCAACTCTTCTCCTTTTCCAACTGATTGTGTTACATCTGATGTGGGTTTCTTTTTTCTCATTATATACCCATTATATCATTTAGTCCCAGTCCAAACCAGTTTAAAAGTAGGCAGGGTAATGCATCCAAATTCCATGTCATTGGCTTAGCCGAGCAGAATGCCTTGATTGGGTAACAAAATACCTCTAATGAACTCTGCTAATTTGCATGCCTTTCTGAGTCTGATACGCTAAGTAATTATCATTCAGAAATCACCATGAGAATTAATGCACGGTAACTAATCTGCAGCTATGAGGTGTAAAATTCCTGCACAATATTTACGTCAGCACTGAGTCTAAGGCCGGAACAGCAACAGTGGCAGAGTAATCACAACACTTGGACATGACTGATGGCGTTTCATTTTTGGTTTGAGTACGAGGGAGACGCACAGGAGAGGTCGGAGCGGGTTTTTTGCATCGGAGGCTGCGACATGAGAGTGAAAGTCTTGCTTCACCGTGTTGTGCTGTCAGTCAGCTTACTGAGCTGAGACCTGAGGTTGCAGGAACGCGAGGCATAAACACAGCCTCATAACGTGTCTGTGAGTGGAGTCTCAAATGTCACGGCGTCTGCAGCTTTTTTAGACGACAAAGAAAAAACACACACAGCTTCACCGCTCCTAAAAGAGCATCTATTGTCAGAGAGCATCTATTTTTAACACCGGTAGAAAGTGAACTCGAACTCCTCCAGCATCTTCGAAACACACGGATGCACCGTGGTGACAGATGATCAACGCCTCTGACTTCATGACTTAAAGCACAACAATGGATGCCACATGAATAATAACTTTAACGTAATAACTTTCATGCGTTCTGAAATGACCTCCTTCTCTTTTGTTGGTGATATCATGAACACCTGGCCTCACACAAACCCTAAATTTAGAATGCTACTATTACAGAGGCTATCTAAGTAAAATTGTTTGGTCCTTTACAATGGAAAAGTGAATGTGTCCTTGGTGGAAAAGAATCTCTGGACCCAACCTGCCTTGTGTCAACAGTGCAGGCTGCTAATAATGGTGGGTTAATGGTGTGGGAAGCTTTTTCTTTGGCCCTTAATCCCAATTAATCATGTTTTGAATGGCATAGTGTAATATGCTTAAACGTTGCTGAATGTGGCGTTGACAATATGACCAGCGATAAATAAACAAATGTTAAAGTCTTTCTGCTTTGGGTTCACTGCTAACATATACCCCATACAGTGAGAGGCCTATGCAGACACTTAGAAAAGGAGAGGAGTGTTTCCATTCCAACATGGTTTTACCGAAAAAAATTCCACCTGGCTACGGACGCAGGAACCAATGTACAGATCCAGTCGACGGAGAGTACAGCCCTGCCACAGTGCCGGGTCTGTTCATGCATGTTTGGACCATAGAAAGGTTTCAACCCTTTTACAGCTTTTTATCAGCTCTGTCAGTAATTTACTGCTTCTCTCTGTGTCCCTATTAATTACACTGCGCACTGCGCCAACCGGGTCGAGCAAAGCTGAGCCCACGATCTCTTCCAGCTCTCCATACATTCTCCAAGTTTACAAATTCTGTAGTTTTTGTTGTGCGATGACACAACTTTTGTTGGTGTCAGTGTGCGTTTGCATGTCAGTGAGAGAGGAAGAGAGCGAGCAGGACAGGCTGATAAATTCTCTGAAGAAGGATTTTACATTAAGAAAAGTATTGATCATTATGTGATGATCAGTATTGATATTGTGGCGTAATTTCTAACATATCAACGTTTAAACTGTAGCAAGTCAGAGATGTCAGCTAAGTCTGAGAGAGAGAGAGAGAGAGAGAGAGAGAGAGAGAGAGAGAGAGAGAGAGAGAGAGAGAGAGAGAGAGAGAGAGAGAGAGAGAGAGAGAGAGAGAGAGAGAGAGAGAGAGAGAGAGAGAGAGAGAGAGAGAGAGAGAGAGAGAGAGAGAGTCAGCATGTGTGTGAGCCGTTACCTTTCCCTCAGCTGGTGAGACTATAACAAAAAAGCTACTCAATTGTTTTATAGTAATCAGCTGCTTAAAGACATCCATTTGGCCTGGGACAACAATATCATTCTATTATTATTATTATTTGGTTTGTTTATTAGTTTATTTGTTGCACAATGTTATGGTCCTGTCTGCCAATAAAGCTTCATTGATATAAAACCTGTTTTGGATCACGTGACTATTATGTTGCGTAAAACTTGCTCACCTATCCCTTCCATTCACCTTTCTACCACACAAGAAAGTTCTGATATACCATGGCGGGCAGTAGGGATAAACACAGGCGACCAATCTGAAGTACCAAGATAACATTAGTGTCCATAAAGGCTAGCCAGCTTCAATCGGGAGATAACTAAGTGTGCGCTGCCTGCAACAGGCAGATATCTTTGTCTCCGGTGAAATAATGGTCTTTTCTCTAAAGCTCCAGAATAGCCTAAAGGAGGATAAAGGACACATCACTGTGTCTAACTGCTTCACACTGCTTTTTTCTTGAATTTGCAGTTGCTTGATTATGAGTACGCTGTCGAATGGTTCCCACACTACAACTGACGTGGATAGACATTAGTGTCAGGTATTACATGGCTCACTGCAGTTCCATAGCTGACTGCCGATTTGTAAGACTGGGAATTGTGTCGCGCGCATGAATACTTAACATTCAGCTAATTTAATTTAAGACTTTTTAAGGAGCCATGGGGAACCCTAAGCCAACACATTAATAGCAATGCCATCGATATTACTTAAAGAAACAAGCATCTCCCAATGTCTCCCAAACCTCAAATGCAATAGGGGGGATGAGGGGGGATACCGTCACCTTTTAACCAAAATGACCAAAAATGTTTCCATAAAGATGTTACTGTCTTCTGCAGGAAGCTTGGATTTAGCTGCTGTTTTCAATGTGCACATTTACGCAACAAGTAGGCAGTTTTCTAATGCAGGGGTTCGCAGTTTGGTGAATATCTATCCATGCGTTGTTTTATTATTTTGGACAGGCTCACACTATTTTACTTTACTATACAATAGAGACAGCATTGTTATTAATTGATGCAATCGTTTACATGGAGCAGGATCTCACAGGACAATATTTTGCGGAATCCATACAAGAAAGAACTGAGGCTGTTGTGAGAGCAAAGGCAGACCTTTCCCTAATATAAGCAGTGTTCCTAACAAAGTGCTCAGTGAGTGTATGTCTGTAGATGTAAAACAATTTCAGTTTCAGAAAATAATTGCATTGACAGGACATATTCAGTGTAGCACCATATGCTACTGTGAGCCAACAGAAGGTTCCCTGTAAATCGGATTCTTCATATTCCGGGAGTATAACACGACGGAGTGCTTAGAAAAAAACTTTGGTGGTTACATCTACAAAATAAGGGAAAGTTGTCACATTCTCAAAGCACATTTATAATAAATGTACATGATTATGGAGGCACACAGTCCCTCACTCTGGTGGTTAATATTGAGCGATTACAGGCTGGGGATTGGTGTGGGCACAATGAGCAATCTGGCATTTTGAAGAGGCTTTATCACTCAGGCTGGAAAATGTTTTGGCTGTTTTATGTCATTACTGACACAGTCCTCCCACTCCCGGCGATACAGCCCCATTGTGTTTATGTACACCAGTGTTTCCTACAGACACTTATCTTGGCAGTGTGTAACAGCCGCTGAAACAATATTTAGCCCAAGTGCTGATACACTCTTCATTATGGATTTCAGACAAGTCCTCTCTTGTGTAATGTGATAAACTTCTTACCTTCACACGGCAAACATATTAGGGTCAAGCATCTGTTCTCACACCTCTGCAGTGCACCTCCTCTGCTCCTCCTTGGATGTGTTAAATTGTTACAGGCCAATGTCACTTTAGGATCTTCAGTGTCACACATGGAATCCTCAAGAAGCCACGTTGATGTTATCCCTACAAAACTGCCAGCAGCTCTCTAGCCTCTGGAGTTTTACCAGATTGTTTAAAAGTAACACAATGCAACTTTTTTACCTTCAAAAATAGATTTATGGTAAATGACTGACAGTCACAGTGTAAGTGTCAAGTTCAACAGTAATTAGTTGAAAATACTTTTAAGACAGTAAAGTGACTATCCAGTCAGAGCTCAGTCAACAGAGTCATGAGCTTTGTTATAAAGCTCTTCATAAAAAAACACACAAAAAAACCCCCAACAATCCGACATGGAGATTTAATAAAATGAATCACCATGTGTGAACGTAGAGGGCACAGTTTTTCAGTCAAATTGATATATTGTTGGTTTGAAAGTATGTGTATTGAATTGCTGCTAAAGGGACCCAGTTTAGAAAAATTTGGCAAAGTCAGGCCCACACCCAATACTTTCATTTGGCCCACATACAACGTGGAAGGATGATAGGCAGTCTCTGTTTTCCAGGGCAATGCTGAGTGTGAGCCAATAAACCAAACTGGCCCAAATCTTGAAGAGAGCATCACACATCGGCCAAAATAGGCACTCTGCGGCACTTGCGTTCCTATTGAGTGGTCCAGAGGAAGGCCAGCAGTGCCACATCAATGCCTAAAGTAGCCCACATCCTCTGGATATATTCCTGAGTTTTTTCTGTGTTTAGATTCTGCCTGACTGAATCCCTGAGTGTCTCCATGCCTGCCACCTTGCGATTAAAGCCTGTCCAAATGATTTAATACTCCTCTCTGCACTGGCTGCTTTGTCAGATGTCAGCTAAGCACCCTACCGTCCAAACTGACCCCACACACTTCCTACTTGAGGTCTTCAAACTATTCCAGGTTAAAATCCAAGCATGACTGAGCCTTTTGTGGTGCAGCTGTCTGGCTCAAGAACAACTCTTCCACTGAGCAACAGTTCAGCTGAGTCCATGTCTGCCATTAAATCTGGTCTTAAAACCTACTCAACAGCTGATAGAATACATCTCTGTGGCCTTGAGCTATTTTCTTTAATTGCAAGTTTTTCTATTTCTTGATTATATTTTGAATGTTCTGACCTTGTTGTGCTTCAATCAAAATCCTTTTCCTTTCACTATACGATGTTATAAATCTTATGTTTTCAATGTTCTCGCCTTTGGAGAGTCTCTTTTTGCTTATTGCTCTACAAATACGATGAGCCTTGAACAAATCCTTTGACGCGTTAAATCTCATTCATCAAACCTCAATCTACGAAGATAGTTGACTCGAGGAAGGTTGCTTAAACGAATCCTTTATGACTAAAATAAATGTTAATTTATTATGTCATTTGAAGATCGAACCAAAGAGACTAATAAAGAGAAGTGATGTACCCTGTAATACAGCTTGAATTCATTTAGAGGCGGTGATCATTCGTCTCTATATTTTGACGTTATGCAACAAACAGGTCTTTTGAAATGAGTTGTGTACTCTTCAAACAGGCACTTTACAAAAACAAGATGCTTAATGAGATATTTGCATCGCCCCAAATCAACAGAGAAACAATTAGCTGAGGAGGTGCAGTCTGCAGGATATGATCTGCAGTGACTCAAATATTATTTTTTACTTCGAGTAGATTTGGAAAGCAAAGGTTTCACATTTATTTTTTTGTTGCCAGTGTGTAGATTGATGTTGACGCCCAGCATTAAAATTTCATGCCTCTCACACAGAATGCAAGGCAAATGTTGACATTAGGATCTGCCAAAGGAAGAGGCACCCTCGAAATGGGTCTCGGCTTGAGTGACAGGCCAGAATAGATTTTTTTGACAAAGAGATAGTAGAGAAACACAATCAGGGACCATTTTAGCTGAGACCTGGCGGAAACCGGACACACACACACAGACTGGCAATCGTGCTTTCCTGCAAACATGCTTTGATGGTCTTCACCAACTCGGCTTTCCCCACCAGGCCTAAAGGTCATTGGCCTTTTCTCCCAATAAAAGTACCGACCATGTTTCAAGTTGTCTCGCTGGTTGACTGGCATCAGCGATGCTCTGCAGGGGACTTTTACAAGACGTAAACACAGATATAGACGATAATAAAGACGAAGCCGACATGCAATGTCTTGTCATAGATGATTCAGAGCAGTGAAGGCAGTTTTACCTGTGATGTGCTGTACATTCTGTACTAGGTAACAAGCCATCAGATCATACTGCTGCTTACTGCTGGCAACTATGTGATAATCTTTAGACTACATATATACAGTATATATATATAAAGCTTTTCATTACCAAGGCAAATTGGAAGTTGAAATTTAACATATGATCTGTATACTTTACAAATATAAGTAATTGCAAGACTCTTAACAACAAAACATATAATAAATAAAACCTAAACCGCCTACTATAATTTAACACCAACAGTTTCAGTGCTTAATCCAGCAAAACACTTCAGCTCCAAACTCATCATCAATTCTCTCTCTAGCGCTGGGGCCCAGGACGCTCGCACTTCTGCCTGGAGTCACGCAAACAGTCAAACACTGAGCTTCTACTTTCAGACATGACCTGTGCGTATCCAGGTGCTTTATTAAGTATGGCATGTTCCTCCCTTTGTTGCTCCCTTTACAGAGAGCTGTTCTCAAACATTTGCTGCACTTCTGGTGTCGAAACCCTTTTGCCTGAGATACAGCCACACTCAAACGTTTAGCTTCTTTAGCAGTGTTTGAGGTAGCTTCTAGATAACAGAAGACTAAGGTTACGTGCTGCCAGAGCCAAGTAGAGAGCGTGTTGCCAGCAGAGTTACGTGTAATATTAATGAGACATATGTAGTGATGTTTATGTTGTCTGTAAGCAGAGCAGCTATTTCAGTACAGAGCTCAGGCACCAAAGTAAAGCACTAGAACATGCGTTGTGATGCGTTGAAACCAGCAGTGTAGGATTTCAGTACCTATCCAAAAAAACAGGAGTGACGAAGATTAACCAAATCCTATTGGAGCATCGATATTCGACCACAGATCCAAATTTTAACTCAAGATCAATCTTGAAGCCCATTGGTTATCGCCTGACAATACATTTTCCTCTGGGACCATTATTTTTGGGGTTTCTGGTGTAGATAGTGGATATCCGAGCAAAACTCTGTCTCCCCCTCCCTGTACAGTATTCACAGTCCCAGTAGTATTATGAGAAACCAGAATGGATTTGGAAAAGAGGACAACTACGACCAGAGTTATTAAAACTTGCAACTGGCCAATCTGTATTCTGCATCTGAAAGCAGACAGATTGAAAAGACGATAGCTGCTGCATTTTTGTCAATATTAATTAATAGTTTGAGAAAGTTTGGACTGTGGAACTGATTATTTTAAGGAAGTAATTAACTTTGATTATTGAAGGGCACGTCAAAGATTTTAGGATCTAAGGCTCAAATGGTGATTAAAGCCCATAAAGAGGCAAAATGTTAATTCAAAGAGCAGCACGCGCAGTGCAGTGACTCTGTGTGAAGCGAGGCCGCTGTCTACATAGGAATGGGCACTGTTTTAGCTGGCAGGGTGACCCTCAGCCCGGGAAGGTCAGCATCATTATAAGAGAAGCACAAGCACCTGGTAATGCTGACCCGAGTGAGGCTGCTTAATCTGGTTCATCAGCACAGGTCATGGAAGATGCTGCGTAATGAGACGATAATTGCAGGGAGGCAACAGTATCCTTTGCTGGGACTAATCCAGAGCTATTGGGGAGAATATTGAAAGTATATCCCTCTATTACAACGAGGGACGGCGGTGGCTTTTGGCAAGAATCTGTTTAAAATGCAGTTGGGGTGTTTCCTATTGAAGAGCTGCAGACTAATGAATGTTAATCCTATGACATTTTTGAGACGGTTTCTCTGGCGTCTATATTCCAAGGCATCATCCTACTCTCTCTCTCTTTCACTCCTTTCCACTCTATCCCCATACTGGATGGATCGGAGGATTAGTGATGCTCGGGAAGCCTCTTCACTTACCTGGAGCACAATATGGGCTGCTCGCTACTCGATGCAGTGGATTGGGAAAAGTGGTTTTGAGATTTTGCTGAGTTGACTGCTGCAAATGACTGAAATATGATCCAGGGGCATTCAAAAGCTTAAGCTCATGGCAAAAACTGAATTTACAGTGCACACTTTATATGTAACGGGGACACAGCCCAGAGACAAGAGAATAATGATTCTCCAGTGTCTTATCTAAAATATACAGTAGGTTAACTCATCACTGGGACTGAAGACGTGTGGAAATTCTTCATTGCTTAAAGTAACATTCATACAAAATGTAATACTTTTTATTCTCAACTTGTATCCAGGTAACCCCAGCAAGCTTTATATCTGCTCTCCCTTATCATTTATATTCAAGAAAATAATCACTTTAGACAGCTTTACTTCTTCTCTTTATTTCAAATATCAAAGCACATCCTGAGCTGTTATTGTCCATTTGGTTCCAATGAATGTATTGATCATTTCATACCCAAATAATTTTATATTTTAGTTTTATTCAGCTTCTGTCAGCAACTGGTCATAAACATCAAATAGTGTAGTCTGTGGTCAATAAATAACATTGACGATGAATGCAGATAGATTATCCACTCCCTGCCAGGACATAAAACCAAAATATTCCTGATACAAATCCTAAGTAAGTCGTAATATGGAGCAAACATCTGTGCCGTAGTAATTGGGGATAAAGCCCTAGTATCAAGGTCCTGCTGATAGATGTGCTCATCCAATCGCGAGTCAGCCTCAGCTGTCACCCATGAAACTGCATCAAATAACCGAATGAAAACGAACCTTCCAGAAACATTAACACTTGGTCAAACATCAGTGTGATAAAATGACAGACACAAAACCATCTATTTCATGTGTACTTTGACTTTTCAATTTGTGGTGGGGGTTATCACCTATACTGCAGCCAGCCACCAGGGGGAGATTGAGACTCCTTGGCTTCACTTTTACAGAGGTGTCATGCGTCCATGTTTATATAGAGTCTATGATAAATACAAATAAATCAGGGCGATAGTCATAATAGGCATTTGCACAAAACATAGTCCACCCCCAATTTCTATATATGATCAAATTGTCCCCCCAATAAACTGAATTGTAAACTGGCTGATGAATGATAATAATAAAACTGTTATGCTTCTGATGACAAGCAAAAAAGCACCGCTGTCTGAAATAGACACTTCAAAAGTGTGCAGCTCATATATGGTTTCTTGCAGCTATGCATGCGATTTATCCATTATCCCTTTTCCACCCACGCGAAACCAGTTCCAGTGCCTGACCGGTCCTAGTGCTGGTTCGCAATTGCTTTTAAAATATAAACATTGTGAGCCCTAATGTGTTTGATGTCTTTTGTCTTAAGTCTAATGTATACATGCTAATTCAGAGATATTTATGTATATTTTTATAGAATATTATATATTTATGTAATTGTATTTTAAAAAATCAAAAAAATGTATATATAAAGTTTTATAAAATACACATAAACATGTGTTTATAACTAAGCACACATTTGACTTACAATTGGTACATTTTTACATAATACAAAATACATAAAAATGTTCACTTCATGACTATGGCCTTCATGACTACGGCCTTGATCTAAACCCCCACATTTTATTAGCCTATCCCATATAAAATCACTCAAGGAATGTAATATATAACCTTGATACATGTGTTTATACATCTGTAATTTATATATGAGCTGCAGGCAGTATCACTACCCACATGTTATGATGTGTGTTTACATTACTCACTGTGGTGGCCATTTCTGTGAATCAAGCACAAAGTCAAACACTCCTTTCAGTAAATTTAATCCAGCATATGCTGATGGACTCATTTGTACAACTTCTTTCCTGCAATCTACCTGAAGAAACATGAATAAAGCCATTTGAAATATTTGACAGCTAATTATTTCTGCAGTGAAAAAACACAGGCACTGCCTCACAGCCTTTTCACGAAAGCTTCCCCTATAATATTCTGATGGGGGCTCTGTTGTGGAAGGAAGGTCTAGTCGGGACCCAGCAGCCTCATTACCAGTACCCGAGCATCAACAAAATACTCTGTGTTATATATATATAATCAGTTGTTATTTTATTTAAACTGTTGCTTGCTGACATATCATTCCTTTAAATCAGGCTAGTGGATTCGTTTCCTGCCTGTGAGGTTCACTTCTTCACAGCACCATGCAGTTAGTGTCTTATCAGAGTGAAACCAGAGATCAAGATCAATACCACTGTTGTTATCATCTGTATCCTTTGTTTAACTGATTAACCCCTGAACGAGAGTCGAGAGTTCTCCCGTTCATGCGAGGAATTCCAGTTAAGCGTCTTAACATATTCAGAAGATGATGTTTGATTGGAACATTTGTGATTATCATATTATTGTTATCCACGTCTCTCTGATTAATGATTTGACAGCCAGTGTCGGCCCCGACAAAGTGTGCGTCCGCAATAAATGAGTCCTACGCACATAATCTCGTAAAAGTGGAGCTGTGATGGAGAGTTATCAGAGTGTATAGGACGAGGAGCTGATAGAAGTGTCCATCTCACATGGCTCGTACAGATTTCACCGCTGTCTTCTTTCCAGGGACGTAAAAGAACAACATCTTGAGGGACGTGAATAAGTTGCGAGCAGAATAAATGACATCACTCACACTGTTATGACATCTGAGAGCCAGAAAAAAACCCAGACAGAGACAAATCTAAAGTCACACCCCTGACCTCTCTCTTCCCTCTGCGCCTTCACTCATCTGGCACCGGCATGAATTTTAATCCATGTCGCACACTCTCAGCGGCAAGTGTGAACATGCCTCAGAATGGAGCCGTGGATATGTGGCCACCCGGTATTCTGCCAGCCTTTTTTCATGTGTCCCCCTTAAAAAAATGCATGGTTGAAAAGCACTTGAGGATGGATAGAGGTAATAGATGCAGCCATTCGGCCATAAAGGGCCCGTGAGCTGCTCTGGGATCTGCCCTCCTGTCAGAAATTTAGCACCTCAATTTGTTCTCAAGATTTGCTCACATGCTTTTTTTGACTACTCAGTTCGTCATTCACCTCTGATTTCGAAGCAAAATATGGCTCAAGAGCGAAAATACAGTGTTATTACAAGTGCGTCTCTGAGATACATTCAAGCATAATTATAATAAGAGGATGGAAAAGAAAGGAAATGAGAATAGTGGAAGATTAGGCCGGTCATTAAATTTAAGCCTGTCGACAGGAATGAAATGCATTGACATTGACATTAAGCCTCCTGACAAAACAGATGTTTATTCCGTTTTGTTAAAGTAGCTTTTAAATCCTCCCTTTTAAGTAAAGCATCTGTCGGTGTGTCTTTTCCTTATGTTCGTTCTATTGTTTTTATATCCCCCCTTTGTCATTTCATGCAGTGTGCATTTATTAACTTAAATCCTGGATATATTCCTCAAACAGCAGCAGAGACCAGGCCTGTGCTGCACCCATCAATTCAGCTCTCAGGAGTTCTCGGTGTGTCATTGAATCCAGCTCTGTCATTGCAAAGGACGGAAAAAGGCGGAGGAAGAGAGAAAAACCCGTCGGAAACAGGAGCTCCATCCCATAACCAAAAGCGCTGAACAACAAATGGAAACACAAGCAGCTTCTTTTTTTCCCTCCTAATCTCCCCTTCTCCTTTTGTATTTACCGAAGGAAAGCAGAGACCGTAATAAGTATCAATTTGAATAATGCATAGCCATGCCCACGTCTTTTAGTGCCAATCAATTATTCAGTGTTGTTTTGCTCCCACTAAGCATGTTTCATAATAGTACTAACTAATGTCATAGAAAAACTGACACCTCCCCGAAATATTCCTTCTATTCAGGTTTCATGCATAAGCAATGAAAGGAATACAGCAAACACACGAGAAGATGACGGCAAGATAATAGTGATTATTTTCTTCCTCTCCCCGCCTTCTGCATGGAGGTTGTAGATGGAGGTTGTGGAGGTTGCTGTTTTCTTTTTTCCTCTGCCGTTGTGCTGAGTTGTGAGGTTAAAAGAGGAAGAATGAGTATTTTGGTTTGTATTTTTGAGTTCTGATTAAGTTGCAGTTTGTGTTGTCACACCACACTGTCGGGGAAAAAGAAAGGAATCCAAGGCATGTGGATGATTTACAGGAGGTCAAACACACACACACACTCACACACACACACACGCACACAAACACACACACACACACACACACATTTCTCCAACACTGTTCTGCACAATGTGCTTTGACAAACATACAGCTGTTAACAGTGAGGTGCTAATATGGTGGTATCAAAATTAACAGTAAGCAAAGTGTAATAATTGGAATCACCTTCTGCTAGAGATAGTGTTTTGGCTGACAAAGCTTGGGTATAGTAAGAAAAACATAGAAATACTATATATAGTATAGTATAATATATATATATATATAAAGCATTATATATATATATATATATATATATTATATAAGGCTTTATTTGTATGTGCAATATAATAACATAACATTTTAGTGAGATTAGTGAGAAGTTAAAAGTCATCCCGCTTACATTATTAGCACTGCTGTTTTTGCCCCAAAATGCTGTGCTGCTGGAGATCAATGACGGTTCCCTTCAAAACCAGAAACCACACCTTTTGCTGAGAGACTCTTTTTTTTGGAAAGTCTCCTCATCCCCAGGTATGTTGAGATCAAAGCTACAGCCAAAAGTTTTATGCTGTGTGAAATATGAATGTGAAGCTCACATGGTGTCTTGTACTTTTAATACAGTTATCTGTGAAACAAAAATGAACGGTAGACTTTACTGAGGATGTATCCTGCAGGTATAGAGCAGTTTGCTTGTAAAATCTAAACAGTTTTGATGAATACTGAATGAGGATTTGCAGTCAACTTAAGCAGAAACATCCGGTGAGTGCGCTCAGCGGTGGTTTGCAGCCAGCTGAGGGAAAGAAGCCAAGCAGGGCGGCATTACAAAGCAGAATATGAATCCACTCTCTTTGGAGCTGTTTCTATCAGGTCATGTGAAGTACTGTATGATGAGCTGCCTGAGCAATAACAGCACTCTGTCTGGCTGAGGTCAGTGTATGTGACCTTGCTATGTAGGCACCGTGTACCTATTGGCCCCCCCGAAGATCTTTGAACTAATGTACGCAGTCACATCATACGGCAGTGGCACGGCAGGCGAAAGTAAATCACTGCCTCGCTCATCAACACAAAGTCAAGGTCAAAGGTGACGCATTTTGAAAGGTGATTGGATCAAATATTCATGACTGTCCCCCAGGCAGCTTAAGCCTCATACGTTTGTGTGTTTAGAGTGTGGCGCGAGATGTGCATGCAGATCATAAGCGACTCCTCGCTGGGACATTTGCAATGTTAATGCAGGCGTCCGACTCGTTCACTCCTCTCCTCTCGTCTCCCGGGAGGAGAGCGAATAAACGGCCGAATTCATGTCGACTTAAGATTCCTTTCAAGTTCACCCAACTAGGATGAAGAAATAAGTACAGATGTGAACAGCTTACAAAGCAGAAGAAATATTGTCATCCCCCCCCACTCCTCTCTTTGTTGCAGGAGCCATGTGTTCCAGCTCCCTGTTGTGTCTCTGGAATGACTTCAAAGATTTGTCTCTTAAACAAATATTCACTGCCTGAATCTACTTCCAATATTTAATATTCACATAGCATGTGCTAAGCGCTGCTGCCCAACGGTTCAGAAGCAGGTCAGCTTCTTTTACATCACTACTGACACAGCAACCTCAATTAACCATATATAATGCAGCTTGTCCAGAAACGTTGATTTGATTTACACAGTTCAACATTTCGGTGTTGGGATATCGACATAGCAGAGGGAGCATGCATCAGATTTTCTTTAGTGTGTCAGCAGCATCAGCCGAAGAGTTGAACTAATGGTCCGATGCCCGTGATAACAACATGTCTGCCCCGTTCATCCTTCTCCACCTCCTCGTACAGTGCAGCTGAGTGCAGCTGAGTGATCCTGTTGTTGAACCCTCCGGTCAAGTAACTCCTGACTTCACCGCCGGAGTCATGTTCTCAAACCATGATCTCAGAAGCTTATCGGAGCAGATAGAGAGAGGATTTTATCAGTGTGTTCTCGATGCATGAATCCTCCACTTTAAACATGAAGAGACTCTCACTGGCACCGACAGACCCACAAGTCAATAAAATTGTATATTTTTCTAACATTGATTTGGTTTGTGAAGTCGATTGCATATCAGTGTCTTCCAGCACAGAGAAGTATAAATCTGCCATTGCTATGCCATGCACTGCCATTCATTTCCACAAGGATTAGGTGAGGATATTTTATTTTTCATTGTTATAAGTACCTAATCCTGAACTGTTGTCCTCTTCATGGAGAACTCAGGCAGCAATTGGCTTCTTTTTAAATACAGATTCTGATCTGATTGAATAACATCAACTCTGCAATCAGCAGGGCTGGGGCACAGTCAAAAAGAGTTGGTTTTCCCACTGAGTTGTTGAATGTGTGCAACCTGTCGTCTGCAGCTCTTCATCTTTATCCAAAAGCTCAATGGAGCTGCTACCTCTTGTTTTATTACTGCTAACTTCAGAAGAGGATTTTACATTGGCATTAATGTACTGATATCAGTTTATCGAGATTGCATTAGCAGCAATTTAATGCAGCATATTTTCCAATAGTATGGCCACTGACACAGACTTACTGTAAATATATGAATAATGCAATACATTCATTAGTGGCTCAACAACCATCAAATTACCTTATTCAGCAATAAAAAGGCACCTCAGCTATTTATTTAAATACAAATTCTCACTATTGCTGAGTCATAAAACCAGGGAATCAGGCTTAACTGTCTTTTTAAACTCATATTAAGCAATTTTACACAAGACACAATCTAAACCTACTAAATTTAAGATTCTATAACACAGCTCTACTTGATAACATAACATATCTGCACCATCCCCTGCAGTGCCACATACTTTATAACAATTTTCAAATTCAGTGATTTCAATGGAAGAGATGGTGGCAGACAGGCAGGCAGGAACAGGAACAACAGGTCATGACAGGATAGGTCAATGTAACAGCAATCTGGCAAATGGCTGTGGGAACACGGGGTGATAATGAGGAATATGGAAGCAGGCGAGCACGAGGAGGCGTGGAGCGAGGTGTCTGAGGATATCTGGTGGGCAGATGAAGAGGGACAAGAGACAGGGGCAGAATGGCAACAAATCAACAGGGCTTAGATGGAAATCGAGACAATAACCCCCTTGGAGGACAAGGCCAGAGTGTGAAGCTGGCGAGTGGCAGCAGGACCTCAGTAGATCCTAAAGGATAAGCCCCACGGGTGGGTGGCTTCAGGAAATGAGAGATATAACTGGAAACTGTAGTGACTAGAGTGCAGGGCAGACGGACTGATGGCCTAGCAGACAAAGATGAGTCAGCTCACTTTGAAAATAACCTCTGATGAAAGAATGATATCAAGTCAAGTTACTTAGCTAGTAATGTACGTATGAATATATAATGTGTGGTTTTCTTTTGAGGATTGGTGTTGCACTCCCCCGCAATAATAATAGGCAACCCACTGGTAGAAAGAGTAACACCAGATTGATCCGAATCAGAAAAGTAGACAGTGTTGCTCCTGAATTTTGCAGCCTGGGGCTAAAAGAAATTTAACACAAAATATATTGGTTCTTAACAAGAGAATGTCTTTTGTTTGCTGCTTTCTCAAGAATTTGTGAGCATGCTTGGCAAGGTCCTCATCCCTGGTCTTCTTCATTATGTAACCAATCAACTTTCCTCGTTGCCTCAGGTGCTTTTTTGGTGATAAAAGATTTTTCCAAGATCCGCAAGTACCTCCACAATGTTGCAAACACCATTGCGTGATTTTTTACAACTCTGAAAGAAAGCATGGATTGTTTCTCCTGTTTTAGAGACCATGCTTTGGAAGTTTCATTGGGGTGGAAATCAAAGTCAAGGTCAGGGTAAATTGTTAAGCCCACAGACTGGCTAAGACACAGCAAAGTGCTTTTGAGCGTTACAGATAATTTCATTTGTCCATATCGCCTCTGGTGACCTCTGCTGTTCTTGGAGCACTTAGCATTCCCCAGTGACATTTCGTTTTCCTAAGGTCATAGCTCTCTTAATGGCTCTAAACCTAGTTCAGATGTCAAGAGCAATTCCCTGTAGCATGCATTAGACACACTGTGGGGCCAAGGCTTGTGCAGTGGAGCAGTGGAAGAGCTAGCCCACCGGCTTTTCACAGATTTCCCCTCGATCGCATCAACGGCATCACACCTCTCACAGTGATGCCATAACACAGTGCACTTTGGAGAGACAGAAAAAAACCAGACGTTTTCTGTGATCTAAGTGCTTCGGACATACCGTATACTTTCCAAGAAACCTTTTGCTGAATGGACTCATGGAAAATGGAACAAATATCCGGTGTCAGCGATTTCTAAAATAGCCATCGATGATCCAGCGATTAGCATTGATGACTGAGAGAACAGCATCAAGCGTCAAAACATGAGGATGGACTGGGTTTTCATCACTGGCCATTTCCTTAGTGGGAATCATCGCAATTTGCTGTTATGGCTTTCATACAGTTATGGAGATGGATCCACCAGGGTAACAACCCTGGTGGATCCATCTACCTCCATGCTACTGGCCCCACATTATATTGGCCTATGAATGTGCAGGTGCACTCACTTCCACATCCATCTGTTACCACCATCCAGAGGAGAATAATAACTCATTGCCCTCCTCTGTTGTGTCTGTCGATGTCTCAGGAGTGAGTAGTTCCATTAATGGCTTGTTTTTGTCCGAGAACATCAATTTGCCACTTCATTCCTGGTTGGGGACACATTTCAGGGAATCAAAACCAGTTCCGGGGAAAGCAATTCCCTGTGACTGCCTGCGTTCTGGAAATTGTTGTACAATTCTATTATGAAAGCATTTTCAATGCGGAGAGGGAGAAAAAAAAAACACAGAGCATTCATCCCTGGTACATGTGGCAATTTAATTTGTTTCAGCTCACGCTTGCTTCTTTTGTTTTAAATAAAGGATCAAGAAAAGAAAGACATGAAAGAGCACAGTCATTAATATGCAGCCAAGGGTCAGACCAACGCGAGGGCATCAAACCTCAGTTTGGCAGCACGAATAAAGGTCTGTTATCAGCATTTGATAACAAATGCTTTCATTAAAAAATTAATGTCTGTAAAAAAGTAGAAGAAACAATTAACTTTTAAAGCCTTTACACACTGGGGTGATTGTAGTCAGAGGAGAATGTGTGGGGATTTGTTGCATCCAACCAAGAACCGCTCAATACCTTCAGTACTTCCTTCTCTGGGACTGGAGTTGAGTTGTAAAGTTGGGCTGCATTAGATTCTATTGGAAAAATCAACACCACAGCTACCTTCCTTTGAAAAATGTGCTCCCAGGCCGGATATTTCTCACGAATTTCAGCAGCTAGCTTGTTATTGATTTGTCGTTTTATAGTATTTGCATTTCCTTTCCTTTAGGATTCCTCCACTGGGCTCACCAAAGAAAAATGCATCTTCCATTTTAAAAGGTTGCAAATAAGAGCTTCCTTTTTAAAATCTCATGGGTCTTGTGTATGTGGGTACTAATAATTGTGCATGTGTAACTAAAAAACCCTTCTGCAGAAATACAATAATATGTTGTTACTGTTGGAAATTTAAATAATGTTTTTCATTTTGCTGGAAGTGTATATTTTAACAGTTCCATTTATTCCAGGTTCATAGCGGTTCCGAGGAATTTCCATCTTTCTTCATCAGTGAATGGACTCTAACCCGATGTTTATGTGATACTTTTTCTACTCTGTGCTAATGGCAGTCATGCGTAGGCACAGTAAATCCTCTCATTAAATTCCTGTCTTCAGAATGAGAGCAAGCCACGGTCTCTGCTGAGCTGCTCCTTCGAGGATCACAGGCGTCCACCAAATCCCAGCCGATGCGCCTCTAGAAGGACGTGGATAGAGGGTGGGAGGCCTCTCCCCAAAGCGTGGTTGCTATACTGGCTTGCAATGGTAATGACCTCCCTGACATGTGGATGGAGGAACAGATGCATTGACTTCAACCAGGAACGCTTGCCTCCTTCTGCTCGTCACTCCTCCTGAGCCCTGCAGCTCTCAGCAGAGAGAGATAGAGAGAGAGGGAGGGAGGGAGACATGTGGGGAGACAGGCATCAAAAGGAGCCCATCTCACCGCAGTGTTTGCTGATCGTGGTGTGCACAACAGCACGCTAGATCAGACTGCAGAGAACCAGCGTGCAGGCCTCAGTGTGGAGCGTTTTAAAGTAAAGAAACACCGCTCGCCTCTAGCAGAGACTGCCGGCGGCTGTTTACACCTGGGATGTGTGCTTGCAGCATTAAATCCACAGTTTCCTTCCCCCATATTCAAATGTCTGAGGTAATGTACCCCCGAGAATGGATTAACATGCAGATATCATTTATTGTCCAGTTGCCTGTGTTGTTTGCACTACAATAACAATGTTGATGTCAAATGCAGCTGATAGAGATAGAGAATATACGTATGGTATGTAATCTGAAAAGTAGTGGAAACCAGAAAGACAATTATTTCATCGACTGGTTTTCTTCTAAACAAAGCTGTCCACAAGGCTTAAGGATAAGATAAGCCGCTGGCTTAGCCCAGTACAAGTAAGTATTGGCCAATTCCATATTTCATGAGGGTGACTGGTACATACCGATCTAATTTTGTCCTTGGAGACATTCGCAAGGCCTCACACGCGATTTATCTGCAGGTCACCTGCAGGGCTCCATAGACGAGATGGATGAAGTGGTAACAGATGACGGTCTGGGAAGCACCGCCTGAGTTATGAGCACACTTGTCAATGAAGTCCTCTACTGGCTATACCACAGCATGTAGTAGAAATGGGTTAGTGACCATAAACAGCCGGAGCTGACCATGAAGATGGAGGAAGTCCCCTGTTTGAAGACAGATGGAGATGGGGGCAGATTTATTCCTGACTGTAGTGGATTGGGTGGTCAAATGTGAACCACTTGTCAAGAAGATTGGATACGATGACAAGCACATGTGGAATGCATATTTACTTGTGAGGTACGTTAGAAAAGCCTTGTAAAAATGATGCAATTTCACGTCACATCTCTTTGGAAGAACTGCTCTTTGAAATTAAGGAATTTATTTGAGCCGCCGAGAATAAGATGGAGCACTACAATCTGTTTTGCCTCACGCAAAAAGGCATTCAGACATATGCCGAGTGGAAATGTCATCTGGAGTGAGCTGACTCCTGATGGATTCAGTATGATCATTTGCTCAAGCTATAGCGGTGTTAAGGCTCCATGTTAAAATATCAACAGTGTGAGCTCACTCCTGGTTAACAACCACCCACTCCGATTTCCCTTAAACCTGCAGCACAATTGTGGTCAATCAATGCAGTGTAATGTAAGGTGAGGAAAATCAATATGTTATAAATTACAATGCAATCAGCACCATCACAGCATCCAGCCTGGAACAGTGTGATGACCAGAGAGAACTGGATTATAGTCATTTATTCTGACAAATATGGCTCGGTTGCTTAAAAAACACACAGTTATGAGTGTTTCCGTAGGTGGAGGGGGAGCTTTACCTCCAGCAAAGTTCCCAAAAGCAATGCGATTATAAGATGGGCTACTCAAATTTTGGGTGTGCATGGATCAGTCTCATGAGACATGAACCCAGTGGACATGGATACTCCTTTAATAAAAGATAATAAGGCCTGTAAACTCAGGATTATCCCCCTAATCTTGTTTGTGCTAGCAAGGGAGAGCAGTGTCATCTCAGATGAAAAGGTTGCACACAAACAAACACACACACACACACACAAACACACACAGTATTTTGAATAAGGCCTCCATTAATTTCCTGGCGACTTACTCTACCGTTAATTATACTCTTACTTACCTAAACCCAAATTTAAAACATGTTTTCACCTTAAAATGTAATGATTTACATTGCATCCCATAATGTGACTATTAACCGATATAGGTCCCGACAACATGACTATAAGGCACACAAACACTGTCACACACACACAGACACACACACACACACAAACACACACACACACACATGTAATCAGCGGAATTCCCCTTCAGGGACTTTGCTACACTGCTAATTAAGTATCCTGAAAAGATCAAGTGGGCAACATGGCAACTGACGTGACGCCCACTTTGTGCGAGCCCCGCTCTGACTCACCAGTCACTGTGTGACCGGAGGCAGTGGGGGGGTTGGAGAGGGGGTTCGGGCCTTGGTTGTTCTCCCTGGAGGACAACATTGTTACCTTTGTCAGACCATCAGCTGCAGCCGCCCTGGGGAAACACTCAATACCAAATGTTTGAGCACTTAGTCACTGTTGTCAGCTGTCAGATACGGCAGATTAGGCTTTACTGGCCTGCACACGGGTGACAAATCATCGCCATTGGTTATGGACGGAAATGCCACACGTGTACCGCTGCAGGCTGGTGACAGTGAGAATAGGAGGAGGGTGGTCAGATAGTAAATAAAAGTGTTGCTGATCGTTAACATCCAAATCAACTGGGGTTTACTGCGGGGTCACAGGGAAACACTGCACAGACCCGGTGAGGAAACAGTGAAGTGTGAAAAATGATTACCACAATGTGCTGTCAGCCATTTCTTTTTTCACTTAGTGCTAAAACACAAAAACGCTGATGCTGATGTCATCTGTTATACACTTTGACCTACTTGTCACAGAAAACGGTTGAATGCCTGGAGAAAATCTGAGCCATTTCATTATCCGGACCCTTAATATGTTCTCTTCTACTTATATTAAAGCAGCACTCTATATGTCTATATAACCAGGTTGTCAAATTACTGTATAGTGTAACAGCTCTTTTTCAGCAATTGCTTTTTCACCCTCATTTACTTTATGTTCTTTTTCAATTCTTTGACTTCGGGACATTTTTAGATTAATATACAAACTAGTGCAGTAACTGGGCTGCTTGCTTGGCCGCTGGTTTTGCTGGTTGCACCTTTCTTTCTGAAATTGGCTTTATTACTGCTCACGTGTGTGGTTCATATATAAGTTTAAATGATTTACTTGACTGATACTTGTTCAAATCTTACCAAATACGACACTGCGCTTCATGCCAAGTGTGAATTTAATAAGATGAGCAATTGCCAAGGTATGCGTTCCATGTACAGATGGATAGAAGTATGTGGGATTAGTATTTTTGTCTTCTTAACTTTATTCTTTCTGTATTTTGCAACTTTTAACAATGTGATATTTCATATATGTTTAATATAGATTAAGATTAAGATTAAGATACATTTATTTGTCCCAAACACATTCACAGACATGCACAAGCACACTCATGCAAGGAGGGAAATTTAACCTCTGCTTTTAACCCATCTGGTGCAGGACACACAGAGCAGTGGACAGTGTACGGCGCCCGGGGAGCAGATGTTGGGGGAGTAAGGTGCCTTGCTCAGGGGCACTAGACAGGGTAGGGAGAATCCTCTTGGATTTTTGGACAGATCAATCCAGGTTCGTCTTTTTGTTGTTTCTCCGTGGAGTCGAACCAGAGACGAACCAGAGACCTTTTCTGCCCATAGTCCAAGTTTCTGCCACTAGTCCACCGCCTCTCCCTAATATACCGTATGTTCTTCCCATATTTACAGTACTAAATGGTCTATGTTGCACAGAAAAAGCCTTGGGTGTCTTTCAGTTGTTTTGTGCATGTTGAGCCCAGAGAAACACTTCAGTGGATAAATGTTAAACCAGCCTTCCCCTGTCAGACTCTGCACACACTGTGCATCATTTTGCTCAGTGACGGGCGAACACCCAGGTGAACACACTGTTTGAGTTGATGGAACCTTTAAAAAGCCAGGAGAGACATTTTTGGTTTCCTCTTGGACCTGATTTCTGTGATCTCCTGGTTGAATAATCTATTTATCAAACAGTAAACAGAAGTAATAATTATGACTGTCTTATTTTATGTGTCACGGCACATTCTGACACTGGAAATCACAGCACACCGACGTTGAAATGTTGAAAAAATAAAACAAAGCATCTTATCATAGTACATTATATGATAAGGAGTAATACTGTGCAAAACCTGGGCCTGTTTAGATGAACACAAAGCTGGTATCATGACAGGAATTGATGGAAAGCACACAGGGAGCCCCAATCCGAATGACGGATATATGTGCATGTATTGCATTGAACCCATCGCTTTTGGATTACTTTTCACTTCCACTAGTACCGGGCTCTTCATCTGGGTTTGGTCTGGAGGGACTGTGATCAGAATCAAATTCAGGTTCCTCATTTTTCCTCTTGAAGTATATATCCCGCTACGTTAGTGTTGTGTTCTGACAATCTACCTACTCTAATTCTACGGAGCTCAACAGTTTGGTTCCAGAAGTCGAAATCCCATTCGTTTTCTGAATAGACATTTTGAGAATCAGCTATGGTAACCATATAAGGTAGACTTACCTCAAGCTAAGAGATTGTGAAAAAAACGGCATAGGTTCCTGCTGCAAATCTGTTTGATATCAACTGAATCGTCAAGGAGAAGTACTTCACTACACACCAACCTCAGGTGTAATAGGGAGGCCTCTGATTGGTGGAGCAACCAAGATTTCCCTTTGAAGATGAGGAAAATAGTCTAAGGGGGTAAAAATCCATAGTGAGTAGGGATGAGTAGTTATTTCACTCAAGATAATTATGCAGTGCTCAAAGTGGGTGGTCACTTTTATGTTCATTTATCCGTAAAAAAACTATTGAACAGGCTAATTATTGATAGTGCTATCTACCGCCACCCACAGGCATAGACAACTATTTCCTTATGTAAGCTGCCATCCATCGATAGCGCAACCACTGATCTTTGACGAGAGCAGTATGATGGTTAGTTGTTTGGCACAATGGAAGTCTCTGGACCTGAGGATCATTTTAGTGGTTGAAAAACAAAAACATGGACGATAACATCAAATGAAGTATTAAAGAACGTATAACATCCTTAGTTTGTTTCCAGCATCAGTCAGTGTGGTGCTGCTCTATACATTCATTAAGGAAAGACCCAACTCACCAGTAGAGCTTTTTTGAACCCAGGGGTTAATAACATGTTGGACTAAGAGTGGGCTCCCAGCTCAGAAAACTCAGACAGAGCTCACCTCCTGAAGGTCCTGCTCTGCTCCCGGACCAGCTCCCAGCTCCTTATGGCAGATGCTGTAATTGCATTGGATTTTTAGAAGTGCGGTCTGTATGTGTGTGACGGTCGGTAATAATCTGTCCTTGTATGACTGTCAGCTACGTGTGTGTTTTAGTTTTGTCGCTGTGGGAGAAATGGGGATGAAAGTGAAACAGGGAGAGGAATAGAAAAAAAAGTTTGACAGGGATCCTGAGCCGTGGACAGTTTCTCTGGATAATGTGACGCTGGACTGGTCTGCTCTGCGTAGACCAGTGGGCCAGGTGCATCATTCAGCCGCTCTGTTTGATCCGTCCCTTCATTGCTGTCCAAACCAGAACAGCCGAAGTTGACAGGTGGATGCCTTGCTCTGTGCCACCGTGTGCACAAACTAAAAATAACAAAACCAGGAGGCAGGCACACGCAATTCACATGACCAGCTTTCATCAGGTAGCCATCACTACCTGTGGAGCATATGTAAGAAAAAAAAGTGAAACTGAAAGAGGAATGACTATGCATTCTGCCCAAATTGCATACATTCCCTCCCACTTCTTTCCCTTTCCACTCACAAATACGAGAGGCCATCTGTTGCTTTAGTCCCTGGAGAGCAGCAGCATGTTCAGTTTTATGTCGTATGATGACAGTAGTCCCCCATTTGTTTGCCACGTTCACTTTTTAGAGCGCTCATTAACATGGTCATTCCGACACATTGAGGTAATTAGGGCTGCAATCATCTTATACTGCTCTCTGCGATCAAACTCCAATTACAGCTATAAATTTAAAGGTGCATCGTCAACAACAGGAAGCCAGAGCGTTGAGACAGTAAGTGACAACAAGACGAACGGGATACACAATCATGCTATACACAATCATGTATAATCAACTGCTGGTTTATTATGCACACCTAAAACAGTGCTGCAATATATCGTCCCTCCAATGAGATGATAATGTTCGGTTTGTGTTTAAACTGCTTTGGAGGATGTGGTTTGTGGTTTCTGTTGTGAATTGTGAGGCGAGTTTCTTTTATCTTAACCACTCCCATTTGCATCGATGAGACAAAATGAAAGCAATAATAGTGCAGCACTGTTGTATTGGACTACATTAGCTTTAGCTCCATCTACTTCTAATTTCACAAAAAATGTTCTGTCTTTTTGTGGAAAAGCATTCATTTTTATTTGCTGAATGTCAAATTTGATGTAATTTCGACATGCGATAAGTTCCATATTAATAAAAATGGAATAAACAAGCGGCTGCTGCTATGTCACAGTCAGTGGGGGGGTGGTGTAGTGTGCCATCAGTCTACGGACAAGTTGAAGTTATTTAATTCCTTGGATATTCTACAGCAGTGATCTGCCACTGGGTCAAAATTACTTCCAAATCATTTTCATTATTAGTTTAATTTTATTTAAATGTGTCGCATTGACACAGAAATTCATAAAAAAAGTCCCTCTTTAGCAATTTTACTACAAAGTAAATGCACACTGTGTGTTTTGTTGCAGCAATGCTTTATATCTATCTGAATAACAACTATTATTTTGGAAAGTTTTGAACATTGGGACTGAAGATTGTTTCAACTACATAACAGAACTCTGAAATTAACCAACATGCTATGTATGAAAACATATCACCAGATACTGATCAAACAGGTGAACAGCAATAAAAAAAAATAACCTCCTTGGCAAAAAGTAATTATGTACAGCTTGAAAAGGAAAATAAATCGGACCACTAAGGTGCGTAGTCTGCATTTAACCAAAATTGAATGGGTTCAGTCTTGGCCAACACATCATCCTTCCACCAAGTTTCAATTACATTGCAAATAACCTCCGTGGCCGAAATAATTATATTCATACGGCTTGGATCAGAAAATACATTTGACCACTAGCGTAAGGGTTAAAAGTCACAGTTTGCCTCGACCAGAGTTAATGCTTCTTCTCCTTTCAGCTACATTTAAAAGTACATTTTCAGCTCAAGTTAAATCACAGACGCACTTCCAGCCCTAGCCGGCACTGTACTGACTGATGTTTTTCCCTTTTTTTAATTTGAATTCGAAATGAACTCACACTGGATTCACATTGCATCATGTCTGAACGCACCTTTAGATGAGTTCCCCTCTCATGTCTGTGAATAAAGAAGTAATGTGGAGCCACGGTGCATTTAGAAGCAGGCAGAAATGTGAGTTCAAGATGTATGTTGGGACGTGTGTGGAAAACTGAAATCACTCGTTACATGGGCTTCTCAAAGACATCACAACTATTGGTCTTGAAAGGTTGAAATGTTAAGCTGTGTGGAGCTGGCCTTGCCGGATTTCTTTTTTTAACCTAAAATCTTTACACAGTGGAAAGGCGAATGTAGATCTCTTCCCCTGCCCCCCTCGTTTATTCAACTTTTCAGACTTTCTGCTATTTCTCTTATTCTTTGATTTTCACAGTCCTAGAGACTCCCTGTAGCTGTCTTGCTACATTTGGCGGGGCATGATTGAGCAATGTTCTCTGCTCTGTATCACCCTCCCACCCACACAAACACACACATACACACATGCACACACACACCAGCCCAGCTTATTCCCTGTAATGTTCAGCTCATGCATCTCCTGCATACCAATTACCGTCCAGGTCCCACGTGGCTCATATTCAAGGCTGAAACCGGCAGGGCTTCAGGCACATCAGCACCCTGCAGCTGAGATCTATCCTCACTCCTTCTATGGAAAGAGCACTTAACAGCCAGCGGAGGGGTTTTCTGCAGCCCCCAGTTGGCATCCAAAGGCAGGCACTGATTTCCATCACTGCTTAGTCACCCTGGTACATGTGCTCTGTAATGTGCTCTCTCTCTTTCTTATTTTTTTTTAGAGCAGAGCCTCGAACTGCGAGACCGTCCCACTGGTCCTTCAGAGTGAAAGCGCACTGATTGGAGTGGCTGTGTGAAGAGCACAGCCTGACGTAAAGGCTGTTGAGGAAATCATCAGAGCCACTCATGCACCTGGGCACGTAACCATTTGAGATGCTTCACGTTTGGCCGGAGTCAGGCTCGCTCTCGCTTACCCGTCTTAAACTTGAATCTGCTGAAAGCCCTCTTATTGTAGGGCGTGAGTGGAAAGTGGAGTCTGTGTTGGTATGAAAATAAAATGTTTAATATCTGAGCACAGAAAAGACAGGGAGGGGGGGGTAATCTGCACAGTGATATATTTTGGGGGATTAACACAACATGTGCACATCATAAGTTGTATGTAAAGATGGACAGTGCGTCTCCACTTCATCCCACTATCCAGACATGAACCCAAAAATATTCAAGATAAGAATGCTGCCATCTCGCACATTTGCTGCCAGTGTCTGTGCGCTAGTGATTGGGGGAAGGAGCCACAGTAGCTTGAGACCAATGATACACAAGCACGACCAATCATGAGTCGATCATGTTGTTTTACCCTATTTATAAAGCATCAATTAACTCACCTATTTCATTACCAATAAAATGAAAAGAAAAATAAATAAAATAAAACGGTTTTTTTTCAAATTTAAGTTAGCTATTGTTTCAATGTAACTATTTTTACTGTCATTTTGAACAGACTGTATTCATTTGTGTGTAAATAATTAGAGTCATTTTTGAACATATGAAGCAGATTCAGTTTCAGGTTATGAAAAACATTGACAATAAAATCTTCATTGCAGATGAAGCAGGTGGGATTAACACATTTTTCTAACTTCACTGGGCAGCGTAGACTGTTTATCAAAAGCTCGGTCCAGCAAACGACCAATAAAAAGTGACAGCTGTAGAACTGTGTGAAGAGGACTTACTAATGACAAGGAATAATCTGGAAGCATTAACACAGGACAAGAGAACAGGACACTCCAAACAGACAGGTTTAGAACAAGCACTGCACTAGTTAAAATAATATTTCAAACTAATGAATTAAGTTAGGTAACGCTTTGACATGACTTTTGAACTTTATACTGAACAAACTCACTTGTGTAACATCACTTGTTTCTGTGTCTACATGGGTTGATACGTCTCTTCTTCTAAACCCGTCAGTACTGCTGAAGCCCTCGAGTTCACAATGAGCCCCACAGGCCTCTCAGAGCTGCACAGATAAACAACCTTTATCTTAATTACATTAATTAGCCGCGTGCTACGAAACATGCTACATGCAAAACATTTGTCTTGGTTCTGTCACCACTGCAGGGTATATTTATAAGAGCAGCTCCCACATGATTCCACAGTGTTTTCTGTAAAGGGCTCACACTGATCTTGGCTTCGACACACACACACTGAACTGGCGTGCTCTCAGATGCTAATCAGAATAACGCTCTTAATAGGAAGTTGATTAAAGGCAGGTGCACTGGGGAAGTCAGTGGCTAAGAAATGCAGACAATGCTAATGTGCCTGTCTGTCAGGTGCCTGCTTAAAGTGATTACACTCCAGGAGACAAATTTTCCAATTAATCTGTGTTTGGTCGTAAAGCATCTGATTGTGAGTGGATGTGTATTTATAATGAACTCCAGCACGTAATTTTCCACTGGACCTGCTGATGTCTGCAGAGAGAAACTGTGCCAGTGTGAAACAAGGGGTTCAGGTGAACTTGAGCTAATTGTTTTAAATGTTCAAAGCAAATGCAGACTAGAACTATTTATTTTGAAAAAAAAACTCATGGAGGCAGTTCTTCCTGATCTGCATTTTTAGAGAGAAGTCACATGTAAATGAGGTTTCATCATCAAAACTGTCATGATTCTGTGCTATTTTTGGGTGCGTTCAAATCGTCCATTTTGCTTAGAAGGTCCCTTACTCCAGTTCTGGGATTGGGTCTGTGTTCCTGGTGTTTCTCACAGTGTTCTTATTAGTTTGTGCCATGTGTTGGGATCTTTCAGCCACAAGTGTTCTTCTAAGATTGTGAGACTGCCTTGTTTCTATTTCTTTTTGTTTTATTAAACTTACTTATCCCAGCTATTTAGGTCCATATAATAAACCTGATGTAAACCCTCCTACAACACACCTTTATTAATTTCCAACCGATGTTTACTCGTGAATATATCTACATTCATATATTTTTACCTCCACCAAGGAGATGTTATTATGCCCATACTGTTTATTTGTTTGTCTTAAGCAGGATTTCTCAAACTACTGAGCCCATTTCCATGAGACTGTGGAGGTGTGGGCACGACCTGGGCAGGAACTCATTTCAATTGGAGTAGATCCAGAGAAATGGGCGTATCAAGAAGTATTTTTTTTCACTTTCTTTAACATAGCCAGATAAGTGGAGCACCTCTCAGAGCACCCTTCTATTCCCCTTAATATTTCTGTGGCTCTGACAACTATAGCTGCTTTTAGATATGCACTGAGCTCTGCAGAGGCTGTATGTGGGAAAGCAAATGTCACTTGCTCCAGATGATTTTTAAGAACTTTTCCCATCAGCCCACTGGTAAAATGCCAAGTGATACCCAGTGAAAATACAGCAGGAAAGATTCACAGCGAGCGAGTGGACATGTTGATGACGTTTCTAACACGCAACTGAGTCAAATAATTCCAAAACCAAAAGAATACAAATATTTGAGGATGAAAAGGAGGTGTCATACGTGTAGAAGACTTCAGTGAAGGTGTCAACTTGGACAGACGACAAGATCCAAGAGCTTCATGCAATGAGGGCCGGTGTGGATGTGCTGCCTCTGATGTACTCAACCCAAGTGGTAACACATCAGATCCTGACAACCTTCAGCTGCATTCTTTATATACCTGAAAATGACGTTTCATTGCTTTGATGATTAAAGCCAAATACAGGCAAGATTAGCAAGTTGTTGATTGATTAAATGTTGATAAACCTATGAATTTTATTGAAGATATTTTTAAATTTAAATTGTTGACAGCACTGAATTCAGTTTTAGAGACAAGCAGCAAAGGAAACCAAGTCATCTCCGATGGTGACACTGACACTTCAAGTTTCCTTCAGTATTTTGAGTTTAAAACAACCACAGACTTTTTGATTTCTATATCCTATGATATTGCAGGTATAGGAACAAGGATTTAAATATAAAACCTTCTGTTAATTTTATATTTATCTTTTCTATAATTTTACACATATATGCCTAAACAATCAGCATCAGATCGTTCAGTTTCATTAGAACCTGTGGCACAGTTTAAATATAAGTATATATTTTAAATATGTTTTTTTTAGCAGCTGACAGGCTGCTTGTTATCCACATCACACCCATAACATTGCTGTGTTTCTGTGTGCAGGCTTTAGGAAATGATCTGTGGATTGTAGGAGAAAACAAAACAAAACAACATTATACCTGTGCTGCTTCAATCTGTTTCCTCTGCCGTATGCAGCTACACCACTCAACCACCACCACTGGTGTCAGGACCCCATCTAACACTCCCCAGGGGGGGGGGATTCTGAGCCTGACTGCTATTTATAGGACTGTGTCCCTATACATCTCTAGAATCGACAAGGTCAATGCCCTAGTCTGTATTCAATGAAGCGTCTGTACTCGTGTAAATCTGCGTCTTTCCTGACACAATTGTTTACAAATTGATTACTTGATTCTTATGAGAGTTTGTCTGTGTAGGCCTTATTTCCCCCTTTAGAAGGTTACAGGCTAATAGCAGCTAGAGCCGGAGGTGGCAACATGTACACATGTGTATTCTGCATTGCACAATTAGACTGGAGATGTAATTCATGACACAATGCCATGCCTCTTTGCTCGAGGGATATATTATAAATCACATGCTTTCATATTAAGAAAAAAACTCAGGTACTGCTGCTGCTGCTGCTGCTGCTGATGATAATAATGATGCTACTGTGTTAATGTATGACCAGTTTCTACTGAGGAATAAAAGAGGTTATGATGACATATCTGATCTCACCCTTCCTGTCTAATAATTGTTTGTAAACAGAGAAACCTTGAATTCACAACCATGCAGGTTTTTTCAAAAGAGAAAAAACACATTAAATTACTAAACATTAGGTCAATAAACTCACTCATAGAACCAAATACTGTTAGTTTCAATGGATGTTTACAGCATGCTGGGCCAGGAGGTGTTGATGAAGTCTAGACCAATAATCCGTCAATAAGCAGAGAAGAACGCTTTGGTAACACTGGTCAAGGCCGGTAATGTGGTGCACGGATGCCACATCTACCTACAAACATATCCGCCATTGTGGTTGTTTCTTGCACACGCTCATTACACAAAGCAACAGTGGGCATGTATGAAGTAAACACTCTGTTCACAAACACAAAGGAACCAGAGTTTGTGAAAACCTGCAGTTTAGACAGAATTTGTAAAAATCTCTTCTTAGTGACTAAAATTGTGTTTAGTGTGTTGACGAGAGACTGAAACAGAGAGGAAAACATTTTTTTGTATTTCTGCATAAGTGTGGACAGGGTGTAAGATATGGCACCATTTCGAAATTTAATAGGAACCTTTTTATCATTTATACATGTATATTTGTATTTATGTATTTATATGTCTGTGTGTATATATGAATGTATGTATGTTTGTATGTATTTCATAAGACTACAATGGATTTATCTCAGTGAATAGGTGAATAATACAGCTTTTATTTTTGATAATGTATGCAATGGAAGGATGGGACTCTCTCTGCAGTATGGTGATGGTGGAGGTGGTGGTGGTAGTTGTGTCCCAAATGAGCTGGAGCACCCCAAACAGAAATACAGCTCAGTTGTGGAGGGGCTCAGAGAAACCCTGTCTCTGCTATCACTGGAATCAAATCACTGAAGGTGGAAAATAAAGCTGCAGTTAAACAGGCAAAGGAGAGGGCCCCTCCAAAAGGATCTCAAAGGAAATGTCCACCTCCTCAGACGGGTCGCAGAGAACAAAAAGCCCTTGTGGAGACCTGGGCCTGCTGGCTCAGAAAGAACAGTGGAGGAGCACATGTGAGGTTTTGGAGATGAGCCTTAGAGAGGGGTCGGCTCAGAGAGAGGAGAGCTGCAGGATGACAGCGCGGTAAATGTAAAGAGACAAGGATCTGCTCTGTGACTCAGAGAGGAGGAGGGATGGCTGAAGAAAGCGAGCCCAAGAGTTCGGGAGATCAAAGTGGTCCGTGAGGACACCAGCTGCACCGCCTCGGCGTTTCTGAAGCCACGTTGGATTATACCATTTGTTTTCAAACTCAGAATTGGCATTTGGAAGTGAAATATAAAAATATGCAGCCTTTTTTTCCATTTCAGGGACTTGCCTTCGAGGAGCGGGTGCAGAAAAAGGTTTTTAAAAATGAGGAGGAGAAAACCAGAGAATTCAGAAAATGAGCAGAGAAATAAATTAACCATATTCAACCGCTCCATAAAACACAATCCTGATTCCCCAACCCAGCCCCTGCTGTTCATTCATTTCAAATAGGCTGTAAATAGTTAAATGAATATATCAAATACAGTGTTATATAACTTTTGAATATGACAATATTGATAGAGGTAAAAATGTATTTCGGGGGAAAAAGGAGAGATGATATAAAATGAAATCTGAAGTTCTCTTTATTTCATACATAATGTATATATGATATGGATATTGCAATTATCAAAAGAATAACTGCTTTCCATGACAAATGTTGAAGTTTCAACTAAATCTACAAAAGAGTTAAAGCCAACCCTGACTTATGTTTCATTTAACTACTCATCCGTTATCCTCAGTGCTTATCCTATGAGGGTCGCAGGGGACTGGAGCAAATCCCAGCTGATGCTGGGCTAGAGTTGGGGAAAATCCTGGGCAAGACGCTAGCGTATTGCAGGGCTGACATATAGAAAACAAATCCCCATTATCACTTTCACACATACGGGCAAATTAGAGACTCCAGTAACTTAACGCCGATCTGCATGTCTTTGGACTATGGGAGGAAGCCGGAGCACCTGGAGAAAGATTTTCCCAACAGCACAAGTACGGAGACAGCGATATTAAGGCTGATTTATGGCAGGCCGTCATCTGCACATACTGTAGCTGTTGAAATCACACACATCTCCAGCTGTGTTTGCCACATCTGCATTGATTGATCAGTCTGTTTTTTGAGCAGCAGATTCATCACAGAGGGCTTTGAAATGAAAATCAATGAACCCAATTCCATTGTGGTTGTGCTTCCGTTGTGTGGCTTTTGTTGTTGTGTTGCCAACTTGTGTTGATGCGCTTGTTTGAGACGTCTCGGCCGCCGTAATGGTCAAATAACAGCAGTCCCTCTCTCTCGCATGAACAGCGTGCACGGGAAAATAAAGGCAGAAGTAAAATTCGAACTCTGAGACAAACTTTATAAAACTGCAAATGAAACCAAGAGTGAGAAGAAACATCAGTGTCGCACAATGAAATTGAAACCGTCAGTTTGGTTCACAACACTAGGAAAATGTCCACGCAGTTATAATATCTTACCCAAATGCAATATGCAATATGCAATCAATTCAATCAACTGTCAAAGACACACTGTCCCTCAGTTCCAAAGGGCTCTCTAAATCTCCCATAATGCATCTGGCAATAGACGTGTATGTTTGATGAACACCAGGCGAGAACGTTGATTTTCAATAAATTCATACTGATATATTCTGCAACCCTCTTTCAATGACAATATATAAAGACCCTCTCTATATATATTTGTTTATGTTCAATGCTTCTATATATTTTTTTTGCAGCATGTTTGCTTTTTTACAATTAGCTCACACAACTCTACATCCAATATACAAAGTGGACCGGGTGTTTATTTCAGACTTTGAAAATGAGAGCTGCAGTGGAGGCACTTGATGTTAGACTCACCTGTTCAAAGCAAACACTCTGGGTAATTGATGGAACCTGAACCTCGCCCCTGCTCCGTTAGTGATGTATGGCTGAGAGCCGCGGCCCCTCTCCTCTGCTTCATATCACATATAGGTGAAATTTCACTGAGCGTTGTTGTCGGTACTTATTTGTTTCTCATCGCTGCTGCAGATTCTTTCTTGGCACCGCTTGTCCTCGCCGTGCGTACAAGGAGCACCTCTAAACTCTCTAAACTGAGCGCGTGCCAGGCATTTGGACAAGCGCCTAAAGTGGCAGCATGCCGAATCCAGTCCCCCCGGGCCTTGCCTGTATTTGATTTGCTGCATCAGAAGCTCTGCAGTCGACCGTGCGTTCACAGGCCAAAACTGTCCTTCCTGTGCACTGAGGGCCCCTCCATAGGCTTTGTAAACAACACTACTTGTTAGTGTAGTCGTTGTGAGCTTTCTTTCAGAGACGAGGAAACAAAAAACCCGCTCCCACACCTCTCTTATCCCACAGGCGAGTCTTTTCAGAAGGTGTTCGTAGCGTTTCCATTGTGCTCTCATTTATGAAAACCTGTATCTCTCTGTGGAAAAAGTTTATTGTTCCAACTTTTGCCAAAGAGGTGTCTCTTTTGTGCTTTTTGTTATCGCACCAAAGTCTTCCTTCAAGACCGAAGGGAATGCACCTAGTTAGTTAAGAGCAACGTGGAAAGCTTCAGCTTTCAAGAAAGGAAAAGCTTTCTTCTGTGCCCCAATTTAAACCGCCATGAATAATGGATGTATTTATCAAGAAACTATAACTGTGGATAGGAATGTTACATGTCTTCATATACAGTCCTGTGCAAATGTTTTAGAGCACTCAAAGTAAAGTAAGGATGCCTTCATTATAATTTTTATGTATCAGTTAACTTCATACAGAAAGTGGTAAACGGAATCACATCAATATTTCCAGTGACCTCCCTTTGACTTGAAAACACCACCAGGTCTGATTCAAAGTTATATAAACATTTTTTTCCCCAAAACATTAGATGTAAATATAGCAGCAAGCTATTTTCTGCAAAAGTATATATATATATATATACGACTATATATATATATATATATATTGAAGTAATGTTGTCCTGAGCAGAGAATGGAGTCACAGTTTGATGTGCACGTTCATGATGGTGCATGTGAATACCTTCCTTTAGAAGAGTCTGAGCTCCCCATGTTTACAAAGTGAGAACCAGCTATGAACATGACATGACCCCCCCCCCCCCCAAAACCAAATTTTTATTTTTTATGAATACCCTAGACAGACTTAAAAAACGTGGTTAGAAAGAGTTTTAAAGTTATAATAACATTATGACATCATAGTGAAGCTATTTCAAAATAGGATTCAAATAGCTTTGAAGTGTGATGGGGTGCATGGGGTGGGCTGCAAAGACAGTGAAGGCCGAACCGAAATGAGACGGTCTGGTCTGCAGAGGATTTCCAAGATCGTCGTCAACAGCTTCACCCGCCCATATTGCTGCTGCCTAGCAACAGAGCTGCGGTCAGAACCAACAAGAACGTTTTTAATCTATCGTTTAATGAAGACGTTTCAATGTGACATTATGTAATTAATTAAATTTCATAGAATAAAATTACAATAAATTCTAATATAGATAATATTCAAATAATTAAAATGAGTCATACGTAACTTTGTGAATGGTTGTTGGTTTGATTGTTTATTTCATTTGTTGGGGTCCAAAGAGATGTCAATTTGATGATAGAATATTGAGACATTTACAAAAAAAGAAAAAAAAAACAAGGCCCCTGAAGCTGGCATGCAAACTTGAAGTGATAAATTGGTGCAAAATTACATGTTGTCTGTTTTAATGACAGACATTGTGAATGTTGTCATAATGTGTGTTCTGGCAGACATTATGCGTGCGGTGTAAACAAGCTAGACCACACACTGACACATCTGGGACAGTCTTTAGCATAACTAGAGAACATTGAGGGGAACAATGCTGTTATTTCTACTTTAATGCAGTTTTATTTCTGTGAAAATGTTTATCGACACACACACACATCAGGTCATTAATAGTGATTTACTGAGTTGTTGCTGCTTTCATAGAAGATGCATGACGTATCAAACAGCTTGGTTATATACACACACTCCCTTTCAGACCCATCAGACAGCCACTGGTAACATAGCTGCTCCCTCCACCACAACACAGGTACACATAGTGATGTTCAAAGAATCGTAAATGTGCTTGACTTTTCCACCGGCCTCCTTCTCTTCCCAGCGGAGAGAGTCTGACAGCTTGGCTCCCACTGACGAGGAGCTGTACATCATGAAACACTGAGCGCTGGTCAGTCAGTGTCTCCACGTCTCACTACACAGCACAAGTAAAACAAGCCGCTGTTACACCTTTACTGACAACACCCCGAACCGAAGAACAAGGGATTCAACAAAGATGATGAGTAAGTTCTGCTGCCAAAATTGGGAATGATGTCTTTGATCCAATTTTGTGATGGAGTATTTGGAACTGGTAAGTGATACAAAAAGATGACTCCTATGATTTAGTGGGAAACTCAAACGTTGGCAAAGCATCTCGGTTTTCTTTTTTTTTCTCTTCTTGCTTGCTTTTAAAATCTAAAACAGCAAAATGCAGCAATGTTTACCCTTTCTGAAAACCAGGAGCGCTTCAGGAGGATGTTCTTTTGTTAATTATTCCCCTATTGACCCAGAGCTGTGTCTGGCAATATGTCTCAGGAAAGTCGTATAATAGCCTGAACCATGATAGTGTCCAGTGATTAGTTGATGCCTTTATACCCAGTGTGAAAGCTTAACAATGTAATACAATTGACAAATACAATTTGGAATAAACATACATAGGGGAAAAAACTGCCCACAGTGTGTAAAGACCTTTAATATTCATTAAAAGTGAACTGACATATTATTTACCCCCGTCTAGCTGTCCTTGTTGCTCCAGTGCTGCTCAGAAATTTGATAATTCATCCAATTGCCAGAAGATCTTTAAAACCCCTTTTCCACTGGTCAAAAAACCATTAACATCAGGCTTCTGTCTGTAATGCGAATGGATACAATCTGCATTCACTCCCAAGTCAAACGACTCTGCAGTAGACAGAGGTTTTAATGGACTCTGGCATCAACTGGCAGTGATGGAAACGTGACATCAGGGTGAACGTGCTAATGTGGCAAGACAAGCGAGGTGAGAGAGGGCCTCTGTTCCCGGTGCATTAGTGATGGTGAACATGACTCACCAGGAGGAAAAAAAGTGAAAAGCAAACTCCATTATTAGCGATGGCCTTTTGTAGTGGGTTTACCCATGCACATCTGCTAATGTAAAAGAAACCCATGATGTAAAAGATGTTTATATCCATAATATAAGGTAAACTGTATTATTGATCCCACAAAGGGGAAATCCACTTGTTTACAGCAGCAGATAGAGAATGAGGTAAGAGAACATGTGAAGGTATGAAATAGGAACAAAATATTTAAAAAATTTTAAAAAAAATGTACTTGAGTTAAGTGCAGTGGCACAGCATGACTACACAAGGATGCATAAAGTATTTGTGCATTAGTCTAAGGAGATACTGAAATCGATGTCCATTGTAAGTCATCTTTTGCCTCCATTTCTGATGGAATTTAAAATGTCTTTTCAATTCAAATTGTCTGGCAATTTTCTGGTATTACTTAATATACCACAGATTAAATGACAATTTCTGTAGGAGTTATTGTAAATGTCATTTAAATTAATGACTGGTGTTCTTTCTTTTGAAATATTAGAAGTCCTACATGTATAAAAGAGGAAAATGAGAAATGGGTGTAGTTAGCCCACAGTGTAGTTGGGTCTGTTCCTTTGCACCATTCAGCTGTCGTGTAGCCTCAGCACAAGGCGTGATGCCACTGTCCTCGTCTGGATCCCCGCCAGAAACTGATATCCCTAAATGAGGCATGCAGTTTCGGGGGGGGGGGCACACACCCACAGTGCTTTCCTCAGACCGTAACAAGCTCTGGGCTGGCTGCATTGCACCATTTAGAGAGCAGGGTCATTCGAACCAATTTCTTTTAACTTTCTTTCACTGTTCTCTGGGAGGATGTGATGGCGTTAAACTGCCTCGTGTTCTCCTTCATTTTTCATAAAGCCATAACAGCACAGCATTGTTTTTTGTCCCCATGCAGCCACTCTGAGTATGGTCTCAGTTTCTGCATCGCTAAAGTTCCCCCGGTTTTCCCTTTTTTTTTTTACTGCCACTTTGTTACAGAGGATTACTGAGTTTCTGAGGCAATTCCATTATGTTAATTCATGTTAATTAAAGTTCTGTGCACGCATTTGGCGTTTGGGAGGAAACAGGGATTCATCAGCATCCAGTGTGCATCTACTGTATTTACTGCAGGACTGCTGCACAAACATTATGTTGCCATTTTCTCAGTCTAAGCATTTTACATGTGCAAATATGCCCGCATTACATTTGGAATCTTCCGTGATTAACATGCACTGTTTTGCACTCGTTCACTTCATGCTGTGCATTTGTGAGCAGCACCACTTGCTCTGCATTTTTATCGCTTAAAACCTTGTGCAAGGACTAAGTACAGGGACGAAGATGTTACTCCTAAAAGCCGAAGACATACGTGGAAAGACTCATATGTGACATTGTACATAGAAACAGTTTTTATTCTAGTGCTGTACCTTCTTTATCAGGTCCTGGTGAAAACGTGACTCATATGACGACAAAATCAAAAGTGGACCATCACAAAACAAGGAGGATTGTATCAGTATCAGTAAGTGCAGTCGTGTGAACAACATGTTCACACTGTGACCAATCTGAACTTGCTCTACAGATAAAGCTATTTAAAGTGTGTGTTATACGGGGATATGAATGACTGTTTCTTTGCACACAGCTATAGTCTTGGTTTGATATACAACAAATAACGCACAGTAAAACACAACATTCAGTGCAGCACTATCTAACAACATCAGGGGATGTCCAGGGGCGACTGGATTAATTATTTAGCAGGAGACTCCATCCCAGGCCAACCTGTACCACCACACGGCTAGAATAATCTGTCTGGTGGCTGTTTGCAGTTTCGGTCATAAAGACCCCTCCTCTATGTTAGTTGTTGGGATGTGTACCAACTTGGTCATGTCCAAAAAAAAATTCTCAAGAAGTTTTGGGGTATTTTAGGTAGTCCATATCACACAGGTATGTTTTGTAAATTTGGTTTTCATTAATAATTTGACACTTGAGACACAATGGGATGATATATCATGATGGACTTATAAACTGTAGTCAAGCATGTGCATTGGTGGGACAATGCACTAATAACTGCTGAGCAGACTCTGGCTCCACATTATGTCTTCAGCACAAGATGGCAGCGTTTGTTTTCAAGATATCTCTTTTTATTTTTTATCAGAACCTCACAGACACATTTACTGAAACTGAATATAACAAAGTAGATTGAGAAAAATCTCTGATGTGTATATGTATAAGTTACAAAGCCCCTTGTGACTTTTGGGAAAAAATACACTACCTGACCACGACATACTAACGCTTGGGAATTAGATAAGTAACTCAAGGCCACAAGATACGAATCTGTTCTTGAACCAGACATTGTTTTATATTTCCCTTATCCTTCCCTTTATAATGTGCACTGTGCAACAGTGCAGTGTGAATTATATGGGAAAAAGCTAGGATAACAGTATAACACTATATCTGGTTATCCCGCCGCTAACACACCATGTCATCAATATCAGTTACTCACACAAGTATCAAGATCCATACAGACAGTCTCTGTTACTGTCAGGTTGGTTATGTTCGGCTCCAGCACCTGTCAAAGGTTTATCATTCCCTCTGATGAGGATCTATATCTACTCATCAGAGTAGGTAAAAGGATTCTGTCGTTCTCTGAAGACGCTTGTCCTCCTCAGAGTCCTTCTAATAGTCTGTGCAATGAGCCACTCAGATTCCTGTCTTCTTTTTTTTCTTTTTTTCTCCACGGATCCTCTAAGAACAGTGATGTGGGCGGCACTTTTATATGGGTTGATTTCCTTTTTCTCCAACTTAACCTCCTCTGGAACAGGTTAGCCGTTCTGAATAAGCTACCATGGTGATTTACCCCCTTGCGAGGTGAACGAGCTTCATAAAAAACCCTGAACTAAACCTGAAGTTACCCCGATAACCTAAAATCCTGCATTTTACTACAGGCCTCTGGTCCCTGTTGTTGTTTGTGTTGCAGTGTTTAGCTGCATCTCTGGCAAAGGACAGTTCTCTTCTTTGATGCAATCCCTCTCAGCTTCAGCCTTGATTTTATTCAAACCTTGACCTCAAACCCTTTTTAAATGTTTTCAATGGTGAAGCAGATATGACAAACATTTTTTCCACTGCAGTGAATGACAGATGTGCCCTACATATGGATTCTGAGGTCGTTCAAACTCATTCCTGCTTAGGTCAAAGGGATTGTTCACAGAGGGTTAAAATAACCCGCTGAGATCATGAATCCACGAGAGGAGTCTAAATGATTCACACAAATGTTGGAAGCAGAGTTCAACTCTCATGAACACTGACATGAACATCTGCACCAGTGACCAATAGCAAGCTGTCTTGACAGCACTGACCTTTGAGAGGATGGAGAGCCACAGAGCTGCCCTGCATCACAGTAAAAAGTGTTTGACACAAGAGGAGGGCTTCGCAGATGGAAAAGACAGATGGATCTTTCAACTAAACTTTTTGTTCCATTAGCAACAGAGCCCAGCTAATGAGTTTGCTAATAGACTGTTAATACATTGTTAGCATGCTCGTTAGCTCAGAAAGCTCTATTTTCCCTGTGTGATCGCTTTTTATGAATGAAATTGAGTACAGTGGTGCAGAAAATGTCAGAGGAAAGTAAACTGAACAGAAGAGAACAACATAGAGGCTTCAGGAGCTATGGTTACACTGGAACTTCAATTCACCAATGGGCCTCTGCTATTTTCAAATCGAATGTGACTTTGTGGTCAACTCTGTTGTTAAAACTTCCAAATTCCCTTATCTCTCTTCTCTCATTTAAAACCAGTACATACAGCACAAGATCCAGCACCAGTATTGGGAGAACTGGATTATGTTACAATGAAACTTGTGAATGGAATGATTCACAAACTTTAAACTACAGTCTTGTGTTCCCCTTGGAGATTTTATAATCTTTACTATGTGATGATTTTAATTAATCTTTTGACTGTTTTTAGTAATTTATTTTGATTGTGTCGTTTTGTTGTTCATGTTTCTTGTTCACAGGCCTAAATCAAATTAAAAGAAAAATTTATCACAGAATTTGAACAGTCACGAATTTGACTGAACTGAAGAAAATGTTTTTGTTTCCATCTCTGTTTCTACACATGGAAGAGACAAGATAGAAGTTTGCCTGGAATTGATGTGAGCACTACTGAGCAGGGGGGAAAAAAATCATAAATGTAATTTCACTGCTATTCATTTAAAATATTTTGTCAAAACTAGTCGATTGGTATTGGTATTCGTCAAACACTAAATAAACTGTAGCTCATTTATGATTTTGTAAAAGTTTAAGAGATGGATTGCGTTTACCATTCCTATATGTGCAGATTTAACAGAAGTAAACAATCCTGTATAAAACTGTGAAAGTTAATACACTTTACTCCCCTGAAATTCAATATGATCCTACTTTCTTGTCATAAATCAGCACTCTTAGTCCCACGCTATTGATCGTGCTTCACTATTACCAGATACAATGAAACTTATGAAATCCCTCCACATTACAGTAATTTGCCATTTAGAGGAAAGCTGCACAGGGAATCCATACAGATGAGTATAAGTCTCCAAGGCTCTCGGAGCAAAGAGGAGGAGATGTCAATATCACTTTGCATTCCAATTCGTAAATCTTATCCGGTGAGACATTATCGCCGATATTCATGTAGAGCTCGAGAGACCCTCATTAGCATAGTAAAATTACATTAGCCGCTGTCACCTGAGACTTTATTTACCTCATTAATTAGCTTATTTTTTCTCATTTACTTTTGCGGCTCAGGGACGTTCCCTGCTCCCTCGGTCCATATGGCATTTTATGCTGATATCATACCTCTGACTCGTGGCTGTGCATTTACTTTCTTTCAGCTGCACTGGTATGCATGACCATCTGTTCGACTTAAATAATGACGACAACCCAGATTGAAAATATTTAAGACATTCCAGACTAAGATACGTGGATATGGCAGCTCCAAACTTCTGTGGGAGTTGTTTCTTATCTCACTCGATGTAACGTGCAGCAGAACAGTCACAGCAATGTGCGGCAAGCAGATAGGAACCTGTCCTTTTCATGTGCAACAGGCATGACATGCTCGCACTGTATCAATATGGATGATTCAACACAAATCTGGCATGTGATTCGCTCCTCTGTCTTTGATGGCAGCCCGAACGCTCTTTGTATATCCATGGTGGTTTTGTTTGAATCAGAATCCAGTGATCTGTCAAGTTCCATTATCACTTTCTGTAGTGATGATTGGAAGTCGAGCAGGAGAGAGATCTCTGCTTATTTTGCACAAACATATTCTGTGTGTGTGTGTGTGTGTGTGTGTTCACCTGTCGTGATACATGAGCTCATTTTGCTGAGGTTTACATTTACAACATCAAGGAAAGAAGTGTGATCGACCTTTTTAATGGCAGTGGAAGATTTGGTGATAATCTCTCACATAAATGTTGGAGCAAATTAAAGGAACATTGTGTCGGTTACTATCACTATTAACATGAGCAGTGTTGGTAATTTTCTTTTTTTTCTTTGTAGCTAATTAAAGAAAGCTGCATTAGCTTTTTGGCTATTAGGGGACAGTAAAATGTATTATCTTATCACCTAGAAATGTTGTGGCTAACTTGCTAGGAGGGCAATTATGCAAATCCTAATACATTGGTAGCCATTTTAACATCCGTAAAGATTTTACTGTCCTCAACAGGCAGGATTCCTTATAACTCATTGGTGCATTCACCACCCCTAACTAATCTTCTTCAAAAGTTAATCATCTGGCGATACTCACCCGACTAATATCCATGAATTTGCACGCACACACACAAATAGACAGGGGTGATAACAATGTGCTCTTGCATGCAGGGACAAGACGCACAAATAAAAAACATTTAGAATCAAATACTATAGAGCAGTAATCTATAGACTGGACATCCTTTTACAATGGCAAAAAATTAAAAGGTTATATATTCTCTTTCTGTTTTGCCCAAAGTTCATTATGAAATAATTCATATGTTATATAAGTTAAAGGCCCAGCTGAAACATGGCATTCTGAAGGTTCTGGTCACAAGTGCACAGCTTTAAGTTCCTCTGTCCACATTTGCAAATATAAGTCATTTGTGTTTGTGAAGACCGCATGTGATGTTTTTATTCAGTTTGAGGTTCCCGATGTTTCTGATGACATTGTGTGTGTGTTGGTGTGTCAGCACGAGAGAGATAGCCAAAGGAGTCTAGATTGACTGAATGAATGAAGAAAGATTTAAAAATCAACCAACGTATGGACACTGAAAAACATATAAATAAAGGTTAAAGACTGCTTTTAGTATCGTGAGAAACATGAGAATAACCTGATTATAAACATATTTAACTTTTAGCAGTGCTTGTGTTGGTTGGCCGTGTGTGTTTGTTGGGGGGTGGGGTTAATAAACAAATCTTTTGGGAGACAGTCAGCATAAGTAAGAAACATGGGACATAATCATGTGGCTAACTCCACTAACAAGTTATTCCAGTCGAAAACATAATACACTGCATCAGCCTTTTCCCTGACATTCTTTCTGCTTCATAAGGATCTCAGGGTAACAATTTCTGCATAAAGGTCAGATTTCAAAAAGATAATACCTGGAAGTCCTGCGACAGAAAGAGTAATGTTACGCCGTACTCTCTTTATACAAATACCAATGGGCTTCTTGTGCTGTGAAGTGTGCTGAGCTAGCGCAGGCGGCACTATTTTACTTTTTATTCATCTTCTATCACATCTACATGTCGTGTATATATGGACAGCAATATGGTTTTGGCAGCTTGGAATATTAATCCATTAAAACTCAGGAAGCCAACGCTGCATACCTGTGAAAAGTAAATTTCACCAATCTCAGGGCCTCATTGTTTAAACATATATGCATGGTGGCTGAGCACTTGTTTAAATCCATTTGTTACCTGCTCATATTTCACTGTATAAGTAAGGGTGCATGGATAAACTAAGCAGTGCCCCTGAATTACAGAAAGCCATGTTATATGTTTCCCTTTCAACCTCATAAAGTTGATACTTGAATCCAGTCATTGTCTATGTGACCTTACTGTACATATGACGAATAATAATAAGAAAGTTGAAATGAAATAGTTGAAATAATTCTCACACTGTGTTTGCTCAGTGCAGTGTGTGTTATCTCTGCAAAAGTTGGCAGCCGAAGCTCAGGCTTTGTTGAGAGAAAAGTTACATTTTAAGTTTTCAGGTCCAGGTTTTGAATGTCTCACTGTTGAAAGAACCTTTTCATGCTCGCCACACAAAGGTCACGGTACCTACTGTCTCATTGAATCAATAACAAAGTAAAGCTCAACTGAAATGTGACAGGTATGCATCTGTTTCGGTCGACTGACCGAGCTGTATCACCATTAAGCTGTACAGACAGTGGAGATGTTCTTTTTTACTGATGTAAGCACACTGCGAGAGCATTCAGGGTGTGCCCCCATACACTTTAGCGATAGTTTAACAGCAGGGCACTAATCCAGGCACATAGGGTTCAAGAGGGTTGTAGTTTGTTTACTTAATCATACATTAGGTGTGATTTAGGTGTAGGGGTTAGGGTTAGGGAATAAACCAGAGTGCCATATCTAATTTCCTTTGAAAACCATGGGCACAATAACCTTTGTGAATCTGAATTGCTCTTATTATGTCAGATTTGATGGGTAGTAATATAATAATAATAATAATAATAATATTCCTCTGCAGAGGAAACTGTTGTGTTGGTTTCATCTGTGTGTGTAGGTCTGTTGTGCACATGTATCCCTTTCACTATGATCTGGCCTTGAAATAAGGTGTGAATTGCTGCACCACTGACTTCAGATCAGGTGTTTGATGGACAATCGTGATGTTACTTTTCAATTAGATGGGAAAAAATGGGAAAATGACGACTGTGTTGAAAGCGTGTCATAAACTATCACAGCCATCTCATAATGTGTGTACATTTCAGTCTGAATGTTGGCTTACTTACTTACTGTGATAACCAGTCTGGGATAAACCTTTACATGTCCATCAGGCCTCTAACTTAGTTTTTTTTTTCTCTCCACCGCATCTAAAGTGTTTGCTCATTGTGAGAACTGGTCTCTCTCTATATTTTTGAAGGTCTCCCCCTTAATATGTGACGTAGCTTGTGATAATGTATGTTATGATCTGGTGCTATACAAATCAAAAAGAATTATGCAGAATCATTTTCGCAGCAGTATAAATTAAGAAAGAGGAGAGAAAAGAAGGAAAGGCGGACGTCACGGCACAATTTCAATTGCTGCAGCCTCCGGAGATTCATAGCTACTCACCTTCTGTCTCTTACATTGTTCTTCTTTAAATCCGGAAGAACTGTAGGCTGCAAAGAAAAAACGGTGACCACAGGTCAAGAAATGGTTTAACGCAAATTGTTCACTTTCAAGAAAATGAAACCCTGCTAACTGCATTTTTTTCTGTTTCCAACGGCAACTTGGGCAGTTAACCTGACTATGTGAATGATTCTTTCATGATTAGAATTACTGGGATACATTTAGGGTGCTGCTGTGATAGGACCAAGGCAGTGGATTTTTACAATGGAGCAAAAAAAGAAAACAATCAGTCTCAGACAGATAAATCAGGGGCCTACGTTTTCTTTATCTTCCCTAACACTGACTATCTTGATGACCTGTACTAAAAAGATCATTGTCAGCTGTCCCAGTAAACCCTGGATTTATACCCAGCTACAAGTGCTCTCGTGTGAAATAATCATTATTTACAAGCAACATGGCGAGAGCAATGATTACATTTTTATTATATCGTTTGAAAACAAATGCAGATGCCTTTTTGTGTGATTAAAAATAAATAATATGAAGGCAAGCTGTAGAAATGTCAGACTGTTTCTGCTGCTGAAGAGCCTGAGATTGTTTAATCCTAATTATATATTGACCAGATAATAAAAAGTTTTAACTTTAGCACCTATTTATCCATCACAGTCTCCTCATATTCTAAGTTGCAGAAAATGGAATGAGAATAAAACCAATCAACACTGTCAGAATCCACAAATCTTTGGTGATTTCAAATATGGGGATGATATTCATCAGCCTATGTATGTGTTTAATTTGATAAACTCTTGCTGTTGTTATTTAAAGCTGTCATTTAAAAATAAGAGTGGGCACATAAACAGCTAAATCATTCTACTCATCTGTAAAAATCTGTTGACATTTATTATTTGTCACTTTACAGTAAACCATTTTTTCCCTGTCAGGATCCTGTAGAATGATGACTCTGGTTTTCCAGTTATCTGACCAGGGGTTTGAGTTTTACTCTAACTGGTGCAGGTTAGCCTGTTTAGTTAATGTGGTGATTTGCCCCAGTAACAAGTGAACCCAAATACAGATAAACCCGAAGTTACCTCGATAACCGCAAATAACTTGTCTGCAGGCCCCAGATCTTCTCTCATCTGCAGTGTGGTGGCTGAGCTTTAAGAGAACAATGTTCACAAACACTTATCAAAGGAAATTGACCTGAAACAAAAAGAGGGAAGGGGTCTGAAATAACGCCCTTGAATAGGACATGGAGTTTTACCACTCAAGCAATTTACTGCCACTACAACTCTGACCATGAAAGAAAGATAACGAACAACAACTCGACCTCTTTCTCTCCAGTGTGAACATCGCACTGAGTGTGTGGGAGCTGATGGGGATCCTACGGAAGCGTATTGCATTCATTTGAAAAAAAAAAATATTTTTCAAGTGATTGCAATACGCTTCCGTAGGATTCAGCAGGTTTTCAAATAATGAATAAATCAATTATGAATGAAAAGTAAAAGGAAATATTGGCTCCACAGTTGAGGATTAGCCTAACTATCCTCAACTTTCTACGTGGAATATTAGTATTCTGTGTGTTTACTGTTCTAAAAGAAGAGTGGGTTTAAATCAAGTGTACTTGACAAATTGTGCATATATGTTTGGGAAAAAGGTGGAAAAAAAAAATACCTGAAAATGCATTCATAGGCTACAATCTACAGTTGGTCTCCTAGCAACACCGGCTCTCAAATGTCAGTCTGCCATGGGGAACATCCATCTACAGGCTTGAGATTCAGACAGTGTCTCTACAATTATGTCAGATTTAATTCACTTTAGAGAAATGTAATACATAAACATCAAATGTTCTCTCTCTCTCTTGCTCTCTCTCTCCATATAAATATATATATATATATCTTTCAATAGACTTTAAAAGTTAGTTGTTTCCTTTACAACAGCAACTGTCTTTCAAAAGGACAAAAATAAATTAACACTTGGTGGTTTTAATTTTAAAAACCTTTTAAAACCACAACCCAATGCACTCTGGTTACATTTTGCCTAAACATTAGTTTTACCAGAACAGCCCCTCTGTTGTTATCTGTCAACACAAGTCATGTAAATGTTGAAAATCACAAGTCTAACAAGCAAAATGACTGATTTATGCACCTGGTTTGAATTAGGCATGATAAGTTGTGTTCTGTGTTGATTATTAATATTCATAAGAGACATTCTCTGATATAACAAGCCTTTCTCCAGTTTTCAGTAGACATAATTTATATTAAGCAGGTCCTGTATTTCTGCTGTTTGATTGTTGTCCTGAAGGCGGTGACTAATCTCCATTGGTTCTCATTAAAAATGAAGTCTATTAGAGGCTGTGATATAATGAAGTTAAAGGCCGTGCTTGACAGACCGCTCTGCTTTAGTTGTCCTACCTTTCAGTTAACACATTCAGCCATGCATAACTAAAACAAGGCAGACAAATGATGCTGAAGCCTTTTTAATTAAATCACAGTGCTGTATCTCGGCTCTATTGTTACAAGACAAGGAGAGTGGAGGCAGGCCTTCTAGACAAACATCTCTATATTGTTTACGGTTCTCTACTGTTTCCCCCCGCCTCGCAGCATCACCTGGAGAAACAAATCAGCAGATGCTCTGACATGTTCTATCTTTGTAAAATGTATTGCCGGTGATGTGCGTTCAGGCGACAAAAAAGAAAACCCTCACAAGGCCAGTCACCAACCTAAAGCGTATAGTTCCTGCCTTTAGAAATGATAAGGGTGAATGCTAAAGCGCTGAGGGCCCATATGCTTTCTCCCCTGTCTCCCTGATGTGTTTATCAGGTGCTGTCGTGGAGCAAAACTACAAATCAATAAAGCAATTAGTACATCCCAGCCCCTGACTCTCACCTGAGAAGATTTATTGGTTGCGACAGCAGCCGGGGCACACAGGGACCTCATCATTTCTTCATGGCTAGTTGGATACCGAGAGCCACACAGGTCCATGGGCTTGATTCTATCAGAGGGCACGGGCAGGCCATCTGCGGGGGGCTGTAATATCAAGGTCTGTTCCCATTGTACATGTCAGAGAGGCCTGACCTTTTCCACAACCCATTACAACCCTTCTGCTCTGGAGGCTGTGCAGTGAAAGTGGAGCTCATTCTTAACCAATAGTGACTTGTTGATCTTTGCCATCCTGGCCAATATACACAGAGCAGCCACCACATTAAAAACAGATACTGGTTTTAATGTCATGGTTGTATGTGTTTATCATAGACTGTAAATAAAGATGGACGATGGGCCTCCACTTCCTCCGACTATCAAGAAAAGCTAAAATAGCCTGAATACCAAGACTGCCATCCCGCGCATGTAGAGCCAAAATCTGTGGCTCATTAAGGGGCCTTTGGGAGGCTGGTTTTTTTTCCCCATTGGTGGGAATAGGTTGTCCCATTGCGAAGGCTCCTTCCTTTGCACCCTTTCATCTCAGAGAAATTAAGGTCCCGACAGGTGGTTCCCTCTCAGGCCAACCTATCCCAGGATTTATTGCGCTTCGGCAAGAAACCAATTTTCAAGGGGTTGATGGCGCCAGCAAGCAACGAGGCGATCAAAGCTAAAATATCAGACTTCAACACAGTCAAACAGCCGTACACATATTCAAAAAACCAAGAGGCATTAAAACTTTCTCATCTTCCAAATGCAGCTGTGCTGCTAGGTAACAGCAGTCAGGGCAGGACAAGCTGGTGATGCCTCGATCACAGAAGTCCTCTGTCAATGAGACCCCCTCTTTTCGTTGTCTGTCCATCACACCACAAAGCCATATCCTCTAAGGGAATTAAAAAAAAAAAATACATTAGTGTGATAAGACCTAACTAAGTGACAGGAACAATCTTAGCAAAATAAAATAATAACTTACCTTGCTTTTTAGTTTGGTTCTCCTCCCATTTGTTAACATGGAGGAGGCGTAACTGATTGATACTGCAGCCAACCACTAGGTGGTGATCAAGATGCTTTGGTTTCACATAAGGTGAGCTATGATGGAAATACACTATAGCACAACTAAAATACAACTTTCTTTAATGAATCTATCAATAATAACACATAAATCATACACTTATCAGTGACATCAACTCATGGATATTGTTTTTCTATTATTCCTGTGTGAAATGATTCCTCTCCTCCTGGTTCTGTATATGAATCATGAAGTTGATTGCATGTCATCTTTGTATATTGCCAACATGTCTACTACATACACCTTTTAAATGTTCTTCAACTCTCAATATGTAAGACTGAGATGAACCTTACTGTCATTAAAGCAAGATCCTCCGATCCAGAAAGAAAGTACAGCATGAGCATCCCTAGAATCCACTACGCATGACTGTGTGCAGTGCAGAGAGGGAAAAAGCTGGAAAACACACAGAAGAAAAACCCCTCAATGGAGTCGTGGTGAGCTCCCCTGCAGAGTTTGGAGGGAGCAGAGAGGCAACATCCGTGCCCTGTGAAATTTCGATAAGTTAGAATAGTCAGAGAAGACGTAATTACCCTCGGGTTTGATCTCCTTCCTGCACCCAAACCTGGAATCCACTTCCATCCCCTCCTCTGCGTCATCCTAATCTGTTTTACTCACATGTTAACACGGATCCCTATTGGCAGAGAACACTTATTTTAATATCCTTTCATTAGAGGGCTGTCATTTCAATCAAGGATGGATAAAAAAAACAGCAGATGGTCTTTATTTGCTGTGATCTTGGCAAATGGTGACGCAGCGCACCTGAGGAGTACCTATTGTATAATGCATTAATGTGAGCAGTGCCGGTGCCTCCTTCGAGAAATCCCCACAAGCCCGTGCACTGAGTTGAGCGTCTTTTAATTGAGTCCCGCTGGATAAATAACATGTGTTGACCCTGGTGGCAGCTGCTCTCCGGGAGCAAGAACAACACGTCAATCTGACCTTTCCTTTTAGAGCTGGGGATGCTGTCTCATTGATCACACTGTTTTTTAATATTATACAACTCCTCTGTGGTTGTAGCTTAGTTATATGCCCCTGCTTTCTGTCTGCGAGTCCTGGTATACACTCTCCATTAGGGAAATACGGAAAAGGCAGATTCAGTAACTTGTAAAACGGACTTGTAGGCCGTTTTCATATGCTTTATTTAGTGTTCATATCCCTGCCTCATGCTTTTCTGTTTGCGAGTCGCACCCTAATTCCTGCTAAGAGTTTTGCAGCATGCTCCCTCTCTGCCCAGGGAAAGGAGATAGCTGGGCTGGCCTGTCTGTGAGCGGCCACTGAGGACATCCACTGATGAGGGCAGCTGATATTCTGCAGCAGAGGATAAAGCCATGATTCACTCCTCCGTGGCTTAACTCAAAGACAAGCCGGAGCTACAGCCTTGGGCTGTGGCCTGTAATCTTTTATATTTCAAAATGTGGTAGACAGCAGTATGCCTGACTCTGGTTTGGCTCATTTACAGTTTGGTATGTTGCAACAACGAATCATCGCACATGAGCCAACTTGACACCTATAAAACAGGTGAGAAGGGATGAAGAAGAGATCCCTTTTTGTCAGTGTCAGTCGCTGCTTCATATTGAAAGCTTTAATCATTCACAATGGTTTGTCTGTCTAAATTGACTACTGAGCGGATGTCGAAACTTGGTGGTGGGATGCGATGTGTCAGGAGAGGTCCCATGAAATGTTGGTGTGGTTTGGGATTATGGAATTTTTAAACTTCTTTTCAAACCTTCTTTTGGAATATAGGACGTTAAGCAACATCTTTTTTGATTTGTTAGATAATTTGTGTGTGTAATTTAGTGTGGATCCAAATAAAAAAACAAATCTACCATCTATCTATCTATGATTTTTCTAAATCAGGGTCCTTAAAGGGGCCACTATTTACATAGAGTGGCCGATTGCATGCCAAATAGTTATGGATAATTAATGATTCATAATTCATAGTTTACTGTTAGCTCAATAGCTTTGAGCATCGCCCGCCATCATTGAATGTATCTATAAAATGGGGTCTTCTTCAAATAAATTGTATACTATGAAAAAAGCTCAGATTAATTGTTAATATTGTGACTATCTGTATTTTATTAAACTACTGACAGGGCAGGGTTAGATTTGAATCAGATTTTAGTTGGGGCCAGTGCCCCCTGTCCCTATAATTTGATCCGTCCCTGGTGTCTATTGAATTTGAATGTGGTTTCATATGGGGACTGTTGAACCTTGAGGTATAACTATGTGTTCCTGAGCTCATCCATCCAGACTCTTTGTCTAAATCGTAACAAACACCAAACAATAGAGGAAATGTAAATGAGTTGTGTGATTTGAATCATTTAATCCGGATTTGCACAGGAGATTCAAATCACTGACGATGTAGTTACTTTTGTTTCTTTCCTTTTTTTGAGGTTGAACAAATCTTATCACTTTTCAAAAGCACATCAGTAAGCATCACTGTGCACAGCAGCCCCCTCATCCATTTCAATGAGGCCGCATGGTTGCTGTGGTGGGAGTGAGGGCTTCAACAAAACACTCCGGCTTGTCCAGAAAAGAAAGACAAAAGGTGAAACTGGCTCAACTTTTGTCTGCGACTCAAAATAACAGTGGCTAGTAACACACTGTGTTTGTCAATCAAATACAAAGGTGTCCTGGTAACATGGGGATTGTTATGTTAAAAGATAAAATGACTGCTGGTGTTGCACAGTTGTGAATTTCTGTCTCAGGGCGTTGCTCCGTTTCTGAAGAGATGTGATTCCACCGATGCAGCCCACTGGCATGTTTTGAATGTTTAACAGCCACTGGTTCAGTTCAGTAACTGAAATAATCTTAACTAGTCTTACTGCTTAAAAATGGTCATGGCAACAGTGTATAAATTTGTCCTTGGGTCAAAAGGAAATTCAGAAAAAAGGTATGAAAGTCAAGTTGACGGGCCGTTAATAGAGTCACCACTTAACCTTACAGCTTGTCTTTGAACTCAGCACACTCAGCAGGGGGATTCAAACCAAAGACCTTCATGCTGTGAGGTCATCATTCTCACCACTGCAGCTTCTGTAGTGATTCCAAAAAACAGCAACTATATTTCCCAAAAACCCTGCTGCTGATTTCCTCTCTCTCTCTCTCTCTCTCTCTCTCTCTCTCTCTCTCTCTCTCTCTCTCTCTCTCTCTCTCTCTCTCGCTCTCTCTCTGTGTTTGCTTTGGAGAGCAAAAAAAGGGGGAAAAAAATCCATAACAACAGACTTGCTCTCAGATAATTTAGTATTAGGTTCACACTCCGTAGTTAGATTAGTGGAAGCGTAGTACAGTCGTTGCCAATAATCTAATGTTGTTATTCGTTCATGCTAATTACGCTAACATAATAACATGCATTCATTAGACAATTTATGAGGCTTCTAATGCATTTTCCCCCATAAACCTGCAGTAATTAACTCCATTATATTCTTTAGTGGGCGCTGGTATTTCCCACAGGTAAATGATACACATCCTGAGCCTCAGCATCTTGCGTTCTCTCACAGACTCACCTGTTCAAGCAGTCTCCCGGGAGCAGCCATCGAGTCAAGCTGTTTGCCCCGATAAGACATTAAACTCTCATCAGCATCTGCTACTTGTCCAGGTTTACAGCTTTAGTTCTGGCTGCTGTCTTTTAAATCTTAATCAATCTCTCATCATTTAAGCCCCTTGGGGCAAAATTGTGATTTCTGACCTCGGGCTATATAGATTAAAATTGACCTGACTTAATCTTAGTGTAAATAAGGTATGGTTACATATGTAAACAAACACAGATGGTTTCATATCACACAATGGCAGCTCCAGAAATGAAGCAGAAAACAACTTTACACTAGTGTTAAATGAGATAGCTGTGATAGTTTAATTCTGCAAAATTGGATCACAGTTCTCCACCAAGAAGAAGACTCAGGAGCATCATATCTTTTTTTTTCGGACAAACATCTGCCCTGCTGAGATGCTTATGAGCAAGACAAGTCAGTAAACTGCCGACAGCTTGCTCATGTTTATCAAAGTATCACTGATCCTCCAGCATCCATCGCCAGCATCTGAGTTTAATTTGGTCAAAGAGGACAACCCACCCGTGATGGGATGCACTTTTTTCTCTCGCAGCCTCACTTTATGATTTACTCGGTAATACGGGTGTTTTTTTTTTCTTTCTTACATTACATGTCCTGATCGGTGAACCTTTAAATTGGCTACAATTTCACTCTGTTGTCATCTCGTCCACCGGGGCAGCAAGAGGATGAGCAGTGACACTGCAGATTCCTTTGCCACAGCCCATTCATTCTTCTGTAGTTGCTCTCCATAAATCATAATGAAACAAAGCCCTCAGACGATGTAATCACCTCTTCCCGTGATAACACTGTGATACTATACTGTATGGTGATTTCCACATAATACACTCTGTGTCTGTGCCGGTATTTTTCAGCTGTAATAAGACCAAACTGTCTTAAACAAGTGTGAAGGAAAGGTTCTGGCCTTTCTTTGCATTTCTTTGGTGAAAAACACAAACAGCACAGCTTGCCAATGCATTTGAAAAGATATATAATGAGTATACTGGTTTGTTTGAAAGTTTTTATTACACACTTAACAACCGAACAGAAAGGTCACCCCTCTCTTCATTAGGCCTTTTGAATACATTCAGGACCATGGCTAACTCGTTATTCTTTGAAAATGTTGACACTTTGTATTGATAAGATAGCAGCAGTGCAGATACAGACAGGAGACATGATGTGAAAGAGATGTATCACACGCATCAAAGGCCCCTGATGTGGAATGTGCGATATGGTCCTGACCATGGTACTTATTCATTGTATTGATCCAAGCTTGTTTGTGTTGCCACGCCCTCTAATAATTGTTTATCTTTGTTCTACTTCAATCATTTGTAAAGTCATGAAAAGGTTTGAGGGGGGGGGGGGATCTTGCATGCTCATGTTAAAAGTCTCGTGGCCACTCAGATTTATATTTTGACTCTCCAAGGGCTCCTAACCCCCCTGTTTGGGAACAAATGTTTAGATATGCTGGCTCCAGATTTAAAGCAAACCTTTTGTTAAAAAACACAATTTTTCATTTTGACTGTTCTGCTAAAATTGTATCACCACATTAATGTGCCAAACAAGATTAAACAATAATTACTTGTGACCTAGTGAATAACCCATATAGAATTTTAATGAATAGAACACGTTCAACATTTAATGGTTTCCCAACAGTATCATCTCTAAGTGCTAATTAGGAAAATTCAACATGCCAAAAATCTAATCACAAGCACATCAAGATGTTAAAACAGTATTATTTCATTTATTTTAATTTCATTCAGGGCACCTGAATGAACTGCAAACCACAGACTGGTTGAAGGTGGACATTTTATTTCCACTTTATCCGACTATCAGGGATAAAGCCAAAATATCTTTGAAACCACCATCTTCCACATTCCAGCCAGAATCTTAGGAGTAGCGATCAAGGTATTTGGCAGCAGTCACATTCTCACACTGGCTCGACCAATCATGATCTGTCACAGCTGTCAATCATGACGTTTTACCTCGTTATATAGCATCAAATAACCTGTTAAAACAAAGAACCACAACAACCATCTTGGAGAAAATGGTTTGTATCTGTACTTTAACTGTTTACTTTGGCCCATATCCCATTCACTTACATGGAGGAGGGGGGATTTATGATCTACACTGAAACCAACCACCAGGTGGAGATTGACACTCTTTAGCCTCTTTTTTGGGACCGAGTCTGGTCATTCATCTTTGTATACGGTAAGTGCTGTAAACACAACAGCATTTGCATTTATTTTAACGTCAAGCTGTTATTGTCCATCATGAATCCCAGTGAGGGGGAAGACTGTAAAAATGACAGCTTGTCCATTGACTCATGTCAAACCTCTGTGTGAGTGCAAGGCAACAGGGCAGCGTCATTCTCTGATATCTGCAGCCACGCGGTGCCTGTAAATCCTGCAAGGGCCAAGCTGTACCATGAGATATAAACATAGCAGAGTGGATGCTGGCCTGAGGCTTGGTGGTGACCAGTGGAAATTGCATCAGGATGTGTAAAGTCGATAGTGTGACATTATGTGTTAGCCTGGTAGGTAGTGTCAGTCCATCAAGCAGACTTGCCATCACTGATCTCAGGGAGAAACTGAGCTGGGCCTTGGAAAGGTGCTCAAATGAAAACTGGGCAGAACATTGAAGGAGTACTGATACTTTGGGAAATACTATCTTGCCTTCTCGCTGATAGTAAGACGAGAAGATCGATACCACGCTCATTTGTGTACAGTTAATATTAAGCCACCACCTCATGCTATTTGTTCCTTACATTAAAAATAACCAAAAAACCAACATGTCCAAAGCTCACTTATCAATGCATTATATCTTTTTACCTTAGAATATGTTTTAATGAAAAGAAGGAAGTGTAAAAACGTCACAGGGGGATCTAGGTGGTATGTGTCTGAGTATTTATTGGAGCTGCTAGGCAAGTCCAGTAAGTGCCTGGGCCCAGGCCAAGGCTACATCCCTTCTAGCAATCTCCCTCCACACAGCCATTTTGGCTTTGTAACAGTTCTAATCCCTCCCTATTATAACAAGCCTGAAAATACACATATTCAAGTGTCCACTCACGTACACTGCATTGTAACTGTAAGCAAAGACAACAGGGTCAGCTACGCTTGTAATTGATTATCCATGTTGTGCTCTACACTGGTAGCTGGGGCTGATGCCGTTTATTTTCTTCTGAAAAGCAGTCATGTGATAGGAGCCTGACGAATCAGCGAAGACTACATCATGACCACAAAGACCCAATCAGCAAGCGGTTGTGAGTGTCTACATCCTCATTTCCAAACATCTGTTTCTGCCCATCCAAATTAACACTATGAGTTTTCAATCTAAAACAGAGTAGTGTGGATGCCAGTTGATCCGTAGCAGTGTTGAAGTGTTTTCAGACAAAATTGTGGTAGGCTGGTACAGATGTGGCCCAAGAAATAATTCAACGGATTACCTAGTTTTTGTGCTAAATTAAATGCCAGCATGCCAGCAAATAATTGCATTTACTAAAATTTCAAATTATTCCTTTGACATGGAGGAAGATGTTGTGTTTGTAAGCAAGAAAAAAAAGTGTTTCATGGTCTGTAATTTAATGCCATAGTTTACATGCAGGATACAGAGAGGTCTTTCTTTGTTTTTACTGCTGCTAATAAAGACTATTTGGCCACAAAGTTATCCAGACATGTAAACATAAATCCATGGTTGACACTTGACCCAGAAGCTGGTATCCCCACATCAGAGCAGCATAAACCTCCTGAAACAGATGGATTTGTTAAATGCTTGAGTCCAATTAAGGAAACATGAGGCAGATTCGTCTTGCAGCAGTGTATTCTTTCCCTCACAGAGCCAATAAATTCATGGCCTCCTGCCAAAGCCCATGTTAAATGAGCATTCAAACCATTTTATGATCTGTTTTAATTAGGAGCTAATGGACTGGAGGGACCTCATCTGCTCAGGTCCAGGGAAGCATGGGGTGAATAATATGACTGGTTAAGACAAATCACAGACTAAACTCCGGACCAGGACATTGGCATGGGAAGAACAGCATGGGGAGATGAGTGAGTCTTGGATTGACTTAGTCGCTGCCATACTGCTCCATCGGGGCAGGTTTCCATTCAGCTGCTGCTTCATTGGAAAAAGCATTAGCAGAAAGACAGAGTCGGATGTGGAGAATGCAGCGACAGAATGATAATGAAAGTAACTAAAAAGCTGCCAGGACACAAGGGAGCGACACATTCTAAAATACATTCCTGCAAATAATTGTTTTGTACTTTGCAAACAAACTACGAGTGGGAAAGTGTTGTACCCGGCACTGGACATCTCTCACAGCCATTTCATTGTGATCAGCCATCCCCCAAATTGACTGTGTCTGAAAAACATCAGTGGCCTGGACTGTGGAAATTGGGGCTTAAGCACAGCAAATAGCCATGTCATTACGACAGGGACTGTTTTCCCCGTCACCCCGAAAATGCACATCATCCCTCTTCCCTGGTTCAAACACGTCTTTCCGCTTGCCACTCCCTGCAGGCCAGGAATCCAATTTAATGGATGTATTCACACAAACCTGTTGCAAGTGATGGGGAGCGAGAGACGGTGGGAGGGTGGGATGCGGTGATGTAAGAAACTGGATCCCTCTCCTCATTTTAATGACCGTTGGATTTCTTCAGGTGTGCGGGGGTGGCACGGCTGACGCCTGCCCGCGGACAAAAAAGCAAAGCAACAGGATCTGCACCGGTGTAGAAGCAATTACTGCCGTAGTCACTCGAGCGAATCCCATAGATCTCATTAACATGTCATTGGCCACATTTATAAAAGCAGCACTGCGGAAATATAGTTATGAAAGAGCAAAGACAATTTAACTTTATGTCACTTTATTACATTATACCACTGTTACCATGTTTTGCTTTAGGGTCAATTTTATTGTTTCAGGTGAAGTCAGCCTCTACTAAATGGGGCTCACATGGACGACACACTGACAGGAAATGATGCATGGAAAACATTTAGTTTCCCCTTGATTTCTGAATCTTTGGGGTGGCTCCAATTCAGTCAGTAACATTTAGATTATGACAAACACAAAAAAGGTTACACCACAGGATTATGTGGTCATATAATCTGTTTAGATCTACCTTAAATCAGACTAACCATTGTGACCGTCTGAAGGGTTAAATAGGACCCGAATCGTGTGCAGAAGGGGTTACAGGCGCCCTGTCAGATTTTTGACCAACTTTTTTAATTAGTTGTTGCAGTTTAGATGCTTGTTCTAAGCCAAGCCTTGATCGTGACCTTGCAATATTGGAATGACAGAACAGTGTGTTCCACCAGCAAGGGATGTTGATGATCTTGAAACTGAAATAATTAGGGAATCTTACAGTCTGGTTTTCATCTAAATGGCATTTGTAGATGAGCAATCTGTCAGGGCAGAGTTGCCACCAGCTGCAGCAAGCACGTCACACTGCAGCATGGTAATTTCAAATATTACAAAATAACACCCAGAAGAAAACAAATATCCCTATGATTCAGAGATCCTGTGAGATCATCTTTGTGTGTATGCAAAGTGTTTGTCTCTGATTTCCAATTGATGAAGTTTAAGCTTCTGTGGGTGTTGTTACTTCTGAGCAGCCGAGATGTCGATGATGGTGAAGTTGAAGGAAGGATTCTGCGGACCCAGAACTAGCTTGTATAGTTACATTTTATTTACAAAGAAGTTCAAAGATCAGGACGGGCATCTAGATAACCGGTGACGTTCGCAGCCAATGCAGAAGTCTAGTTTGCAAGGGTCGAGTACACAATATAAAAAGAGGTTGCCTATGCCCATGACACCGTCCCACTTCCCATGGTTTTGCAGGACATGACTGCATGTGTCTGAGCATATGATATGTAAAAGAAATTATGAATTCATAAGGACATGCCTCGTGCTTAATAGAGGAAGACCCATGTTCTATATTCATCCATTAATAGGTCAGATCATTCCCTGGGGGAGAGAAATGACGAGAACACAAAGAGGAATTTCTGAGAATCCAATCATGAGGGCTGCATGCTTAAACATGTGATTCTGCTTTCTATCTATGTTAAAGGGATCGATTAGCAGACTATACTACAAGAGAGAGAGAGAGAGAGAGAGAGAGAGAGAGAGAGAGAGAAAGAGAGAGAGAGAGAGTGAGTGTAAGCAAGCAATCATTGCCGCCACTTTCTTATAGCTCCCATTTCATCAGGCCACGGGGAACGAGTCCATGGGCTCGAAGACACAATAATGATGCTGTCATTTCAGCACCACGGACAGTGACAATGGGGAGGATTATCATCGGAACTGACTATGCATAAAATCTCACAAATGTCCTCCTTGGCTGCACAATACGTCAGTGATTAGAAGTGACAGAGGCTTTTTGAGCAACCTTGCAGGCTCGTTCATATCAAGTGTTGTGCCCCTGAGGTTGGGTCATGTTTGCTGTTTGAAGAACGTCGCAAAGAGATAATGTTTGAGTTGACCTCTTTTTCAAAAGGACATGACCCAGAATGAACTATTCCAACTTCTGATGGTTCTGTTGCAAAGAATACGTAATCAAAATGATCAAAAAGAATGATCATATGGTATGCATGACTTTATAACTATTTAGTCAGAAAATTCGATTAAACACAACGTAGTAATGCCTTGATTATAAGAATAAATAATACAAATGATAACATTACAAAATAACATTGTTATTCTGTTGATGTGTTCAGTTACACAAGGCATCTATTGCACTTCTGTCCGTCCTGAGTGAGGGATCCTTCACATGTGACTCTCTCTGAGGTTTCCATGTTTTTTACCCCTGTTATTTGGGTTTGTTTCCTAGTTTTCCTTTACTCTTGTTGAGGGTTAAGGATAAAGGATGTCGCCCCTTGTTAAGCCCCATGAGACAAATTATAATTTGTGAATATGGGCTGTACAAATAAAATTTGATCGATGGATTAATAAAGACACACTCTACATCTTTACTGATGATGGCATCATTATGAAATAGTATTATTACCATATAAAAAAGTAGGTCATGTGTCACTGGGGTATATACGATTTCAAAGCCCATTGGCTATCAGCTGACAATGAATTAGGCTTTGGGGCAAGAGGCAATATTTTGGTGTTTCTGGTGTAGACAGTGGATATCAGGGCCAAGACACCATTTTCCATACGTTGTGCACTGTTACACACTAGTTTCTTTTATTACACAAGTCAAACGTTTCTCCACAAAAAACACATACAGTGATAGTTTTTGTAGGTGACAGCTATTGTCAGCTGTTACTGACATATTGTGCAGCTATCTGAATGCAGATAAATTAAGATGAGAGCTGTTTCAGTTTGGCTAATGCGTTCCACCTCTTCACACTGACTTATTTTAAATGTATTTTTGTGGCATTTTATTGCCTTAAATGAATAGGACAGAGTAAGTGTTTTTGAAATGGGGGATAGAGAGATAGCGGGGGAGGACATGCTTAAATGGCCGTGGTTTGGAATCGAACCCGACCTCTGCGGGTTGAGGCCTTACCTCATTGGGACAGCAGTAGCTCTATACACCGCCCCCACACTTACTTTTTACCTGCTCAACCGTGATTGGTCAAACAAGAATAAGAAAAAAAAAGACTTGTCCCTCACCTACAGACTCTCTTTATTAACATGCAGAATTTGTATGTAGAGATCAGGTTATATATAGGGCACTATGGTCATTTTTTCTCTGAAGGAAGATATCTGCCTCTATCTGCTCCACAGTGTCTACCACAGACCTATTTCCATGGTTCAGAAAACCCACTGACACCTACTCACATCTGGCTTTTGTCTACTATTGGAATGGAGTCAATTGGTATTCACTCCTGGGTCAAATGTCTCTTCACTATAAGATTTTTATCAGCTCCAGCTCAGATCAGAGGTGATGTAAACATGACACCCGGATGCATGCTCTAATTTGACAGACAGGCAGGTGAGAGAGCGCCTCAGTTGTCAGCGCATTCGTGACGTTGAACATGACTCAAGGCAAACTCCTCTACTGACAATGGGAAAGGAGTAAATCACCCTTTTAGCGGGTTTCCCCACTGGTTTTGGTGTAAAAGATATATCACTAGATGCGAAGTTTGACAGATATCTGAGCTTATAGGTTTCCCAGCTTCTTGCTGCTGGCTGAAAAAGGGATAAACCATAAAGTATAAACCACAACTTATCAAGAACGAAAGCTTTAAGATTTTTTTTTTAAACGTGGCACCACCCTCAGGACATATTTATGATTTAAGATTGAACAAAAAGGTCTCTCTTTTACACTTGGGCAACAATTTTATTGTTTAATGAACATTACAGGTTCTTTAAATTTAGCATTCATTAAAAGAGTGACTGGTCAGTGGACTCACAAAATGCATTACAGTGCTAAAACCTAAATAGGCAGTTAATTTGAGACGTCATCCACAGGGACGGCTCCCATAAGGCATATAATCCACATTCTGGAGTAACAAATCATTCCCGGTGTGCCCTCAGCACATTTGTCTTGTCCTGAATCTACTCCACCGCCATCACCAACATCAGCAGTTTTCAAAAACTGATTCATCTTTTCCAGGACGCTTCAACCCTTCTATTTTTCACCCCAGTAGTGGACAACATGGCAGCTTTTTACACTCAATAAATCTGCAGGAACACGCGGTGGCACTTTCGATTTTTCCCCAAAGCTGCCACTACAGACTCATGATGCAGTGGGTGACAAAAAGTTGAAAACCTCACCACAAGCAATAGACACACCAGAGGCAGCTTTGTGGTGTTCAAAGCTCGGAGAGTTTGTTGGGCTTTAGGAGATAAAGGCGACAGAAGGAGTCCACGCAATCACAAAGATCAATCCCTGTCAACTGGGGAAGACTTTGAAGACAGTTCAATCTGTTGAGAATCATTTCTCTGACACTCACAGATCTGTTGGAAAAAACAGGGCGCCACTTGTACATCTGAAAATGTGTCCCCTTTTCAGAATCCATTTTCTGAAAATCTATGTGAGCCCGAAGCCATTTTCACATCACCTTTTGTTAAACACATAAATGTATAAAGCAGGATGCATCACAGTTTACTTTACCTGGGGTGGACTGAGAGAGAGTGGTGACATTTGCTTTCATCCATTGTGGACTATGGAGGCATCAAATTGAGGTATTTCAGAACACATGGAATGAGCAGTGGCACAAAGGGCTGCAGGGGTTTCATCACAGTTATCTAAGATTACAAGCTGTAATCAGCGGTGGTATTTTTTACTTGTTTCTTTTTTGGGGCTTTATATATTTTTTCTTTTAAAAAGACAGAGCTGTGAAGGGGGGGAGACATGTAGCACAGGGTCACAGGAATCGAACCCGGGCCACTACAGGTGAGGCCCAGCCTCAAATGGACCAGCTCTATCAGCTGAGCTACACGCCGCCCACACTATTGTGTTTTTGTGTCTGCAACAATTGTTCTACAATATCAACAACATTTAATGAGTCATGCTCTTCTTTAAATCTGTTTATTTACTATCCAGCATTTATCAGATTCACCATGTGTACACTTGAATGCAGCCACAAACACTGCAGGGTGTTTTGTCGATTGCAATTATTATTTGCCCTTTACAGACATGAACTTCAGAAAATGTTTTGGTAAAAATAAAGAAGCAGATTTTCCAATACAGATGTGTTCACAATGAAAGGCAATGTCTGGGACATTCAGACGAGGGGGGGCACATGGTGAGAAGACTTGACATGTAAAATCAGGCCTTAACTCTAAATGCTTTAAGATCTTGCTGTCTTTCCAAGTTGACGTCTTTTCCGAAATTGAAAGTTTACAGCAAATGTCTAGAGCAACTGACCCGGACATTTGTGTTCTCATATACAGTCCCTTTGGAAAATTTCTGGAAAGGGGTTCAGTGCATGTTTGAAAGCAGCTATATTAACATACTGTATATGCAACGTAGTCTTCCCACTTGATCATGACAGGGATGGATAGATGTTTGCTTAAACAGCATTATCATTTGTTTTAGTAATTAAAGCAACAGTATAGTTTTCACTTAATGAATCTCCCACACATATAATCAAAAATTATGTGAAAGTGATTCAGGGGCTGATTGTATTGATTTACGTAGGTTCTACTTGTGGTATTCAGTATTCACAGAAGCTACATATTTTTTTTCTCAATCAGATTAGTTTCATCCTTACATAATTATAATAATTCAGTAATTTTCTCAGCCTTGGATACCCTTTTATTGCCAGAATCAGGTCCTTTGCACATCAACAGCAACGTGAATAAACGTCTAAAAGACTATGAATAATTCTGAGGTGAATTTTGACACGCCGCAGTATTTACATTAAAAAGTGACACTATCATGAAAATACATTATAAGGATCAAAAAAAAAAAACACAGAGAGAAATTCTGTCTCTGATCTTGCATTGATGGTACAGAGGTTAAAAAAATATTAAAAGTTATATAAAAAATATGCGTCTAGTGTGTAAATGCCTTGAATCTGCCCCTGCCAAGGTCAGCAGGAAAAAATGAGGACCAGACCACTCAGACTTAAACTTTTTAATAGTTGGATTTGCCCAGCAGTAAACAACATAGCTCTCACTCACAAGACAAAGCCTGTTTTAAAAATGATGTCTGAGACTGCAGCCACCGCTCACACACAGGAAAGTGTGCACCATTAAGCGGGTTATCATTCTTTATTTGGGATCTATTATGGGTTAATATGTTTTCCAGCCTCAGGCCGTGTTTTTCTAGCTCCATGTGATGCATGGACTTCTTCACAGTTGTGTTGCTCTCGGAGCACAATTTAAAGTATCGTAAATTTTCTTATTGACATTCTGTTTTGTTGGTTGGCTCCTGCGCTGCATGGAAAAATAAGAGAAATACAGTATACTCTTCACAGATCCATTCTTCCTGCTGCGGGCAAAATGTGTTTTCATCACCATAATCATATTGACTTTGGCAAAACATTCGTATCCCTGGCACAGTGGTGAGAAGGTAATTACACAAAGTCGTCTTCTAATGCTATCTAAGTGTACTGCCTGTTGACAGATCTTAATGTCAAAGCAGACACTGTGCTTTGTCTATCATCATCTACCCGACAGATCACACTTAAAGAAAAGCTTTGTTTTGTTGTGTAAGGAATTATTATAAGTTTGGTGGGGGATGTTTTTCTGAATTATGCTCACTTCAAGGTTTGTGTATAAGTGCGTGTGTGTGTGGGAGGGGAGTGGGCAAAAGAGACTCTTTCCAAGCAGGAAAATACAGATAGAAGCAGTAAGTTTAGCCTCTGCAGCCTCCAGCTCATGGCAGAATTGTATGGAAGGCAATGAGGCTTTTTTTGGAGTAAATTCGGAATCCTATTGAATTCTTATCATTTAGTCTTTATTTTTATCATTCATTCATTTTTTGGGTGATTGTGTGCTTTTAGCACAAACCCTCTGCCTTTGCCGCGCTGGTGCAGTGGATTGTAGGTAACATCATGCTAATGCTTTCCAGAGCTCCTTCAGAAGCTGCACATCTCTTTAGGATGAGTACACATGATAATGGGGAACCCTGAGGGTCTTTACAGAAGGCCAAACATATCAGTGTTTTCTAATGTTATCTTTAATCTATTCCATTTGATACTTATTCTCTCCTTATTCTAATTAAATTTGCATTCCCCGTGATTCTTTTTTTTACTCAAATTACGTATCAAGTTTGCTTTATAAATTAAGGTTTTACTGAACTAAAACCATGAAAATATAGTTTTGTATGTTTAGCATGTTGTAGAGGACTCAGCTTTCTACTCAGAATTTGCCATTGCGTGATATAGAGTGTGCACAACACAAGTCAATATTATATTTTTGGGGGTGAACGGAGCCAGTAAACTCCTTTGTCTCCAAGGAAATTTAGTTTGAAGAGATTCTTCCCTTGATTTCAAGATAATAATAATCAAATGTACTTAAATTTGTATAGTGCCTTAAAGGGATGCTTTACATATAAGAGACAAGGACATATTTAAGGCAACAACGACAAAGACAAGGTCCTGCACAGAAGTGAAAGTGATTCTGGACAGATTGCATTAAGTCAGATCATATGCACTTTTAAAAAGATGAGTTTTTGGTAGTTTTATGAATGTCCAGTTGGATGTGGCATTGCTGATCTCCGATGGCAGAGCCTTCCAGGGGGCGGGGGGTGCCACGCTGAAAGATCTGTCCCCAAAAGTCAGCAATCTGGTGTAGGGGATGGTGAGAAGACTGCGGTCAGAGGATTTCATATTCCTGGACAGGGCGTATTGTCGATGCAGGTCAGATATGCACTGCAGAGCGAAGCCATGGAGGAGGAGTTTGTCGGTGATCTCAGATTTTATTCTAATCCAGTTAACATGGATGGGGGTCGGGTTGATGTGCTGCCAGCGCTTGAAACGGGTCTAGAGAAGATTCTTCTATACCTGCAATATATATACTATTTGATAACACATCAGTGATCAGCGATGCTTTCATTGAAATGAATGAACTTGATAATTTGCATCACAGACTAATAAGATGGACAATGCAGAGTTGCTGTACGGAGCTGGGGCCACGTTATCGAAGGCCCACCAATACTTGACTTGACTAATTATATTTGAATGAGGTGGGGCTAACGACCTATACTGCAGCCAGCCACCAGAGGGCGTTCTCTTTGATGTGGCTTCACCCTTGGGTAGCATTCATGTCATCCACCTTTATATACAGTCTATGAGACAATGTGAAATCTTTTTGACACAAAAACGGCTTTGGTAACGGCTTTAACAGAACTGTGCCAAGAAAAAATCAGGTGGCAAAACATTAACAATGAATTAGCAATAATCATCCAATCGGAAACTAGTCTGGGAAATAACCAAATGAGTCCGAAAATGCCTGGTCTCAAATATCACTTATTGGGCTAAAACAAGCAAATCCACGTGTGCAATGCACGTTTAGGAGTCATCAAGGCTTCAATCTTTCCTCACATAAGAGTTGGAATTCAAGCTTAAGAATCACTGAGTGGTCATCCTGGTGTCCTCTAGGTGGCAGTCACAATGTCCTCTGCTTCCTCTCTCTCTCTCTCTCTCTCTCTCTCTCTCTCTCTCTCTCTCTCTCTCTCTCTCTCTCTCTCTCTCTCTCTCTCTCTCTCTCTTCCTATTTCCTGTCAATCTTTACCAACGTCCATAAGAAAAAAAGACAAAGCAACTAGAGCACTGTGTTGTCCTCCTGGGTCCTCTGAGGTGCGTCACAGACCGGCCTTGATGTGTGATGGCTCCGCTGTCTGCATATTACAGACGTCCCCTCACAGGATAGACGGCCATTACAGTTCACATTTTTCAGACAGTTACCTCTGCTGCGTGGAGACAGGAAGGTACAAGGCTGTCTCCTGCAGCTTTAACAGTAAAATCAGAAAGCAGATGAGTGAGCCCCTGACATGTCACACAATGTGAGCGTGATAAGAAAATCGAAACATGCAAATATTAGCCCATAAATACTGATGTATCTAGTCATATGTGATAATTTGTATGTGGCTGCACGACAACACTTTGCCGCCATCACACCCTGGGGATAATTTATTCCAAACTGGTTACCACACTGGCACCGTACCTGACCTGGTGTTAACTGCCTGTCTGTCCTGTTCTAAGTAGTAAATTCCTCACCCATTGGTGTCACGGCTGACATCCTCCCCAGAGCTGTAGCTACTGTGGGGAAACCCTTTCAATTCCCTCTCCCCCCCAGGGGTTCAAGCCATTAGGATAAAGAGGCACGGTAAAAACACATGCTTCTGCGCAGGCTTATCCCCCAAAGCCCCCAACCTGCTGACGTGCAGCACCGTATTAACTATGACAGCTAGGCACATCTCCAGCAGCTGTACACTACTCATCAACAACCACAGACACAAAGGCGTGCATTTCCCAAAGGAAATCTTGCATTAGAGATCCGGTGGAGTTCACAGGAAAAACTGATATCCATAATCCACGCGGCGGCTTAGTGTTGTTGAGGTATTTTCCCTCGGAGAGGAGGTGTCGGTGTTTCAGCGAGCCGTGCATTGGGCTTTGTGCTTCCATTTGTTGCTTTGTTAATGATACCTCATTTGCCTTTTTCAGAAACCCTATCCCTGGGATTAACCAGGAGGGAACCATGGCTTCAGCTGTATTTTATAATGAGGGATATTATTTAAATTCAATCTTAATAGCAAGCTGGTAGCTCATTGGATGGTGTGTGTAAATGACAGAGGACGGAGTTTACATAATTACATTTTTGAGAGATGTAACATACACCACAAATCTATTTTTTTACATAAACAATCTAAGTCAGGCATGTAGCTGGTGGCTCAGTGTTTGTAAAGAACACATCTGTAAGAATCTTCCTTAAAACTTAGAAGCATATTATTTCACAGTACATCCGTTTTCTATTTCCTTTAAGGTTCACAGAGGGAGCTGGAGCCAATCCCAGTTGACGATGGGCGAGAGGGGGGGTACCACCTGCAGATAGCCAGCCTATCACAGGGACCAACATACAGAGACAAACAACCAGTCTCATTCAGGCCTATGGCCAATTTAGATTCTCCCATATATACATGTATATATATCACATAATCTGCACGTCTTTGGACTGTGGATCTTGACAAATCTTTCTGTCAGGCAACGGCACTAACCGCTGCCGGTGATTTCTAAACCAGAGCCTCCAGTTCAGTAATATCTGACATAAATTGCTGGTCATTTGCACAATATATAGTGTCCAGCAGATAAACAGTCCAGTGAGTTATTTTTTTCTATGATGGAAACCAAATGTTGTTCCCAAAGTTTTCTGAGCCAACACTGCTGAAGAAATTCCCACAAATGTTGTAGTTTGCTTTCCCCCTCTGTCCAGTTTGGCTCTATGAGGATCTGAGCTGCTCTTCATCATGTGAATCTGCCATCTGTCTCTTTTCTTCTCATGTTTTGGCTCATTATTTTTGCCGTAAGGATAAGCCACTGACCAACCAGACTATCTTCCTCTCCTACTTGACTTTTTCCTCAGTAAACTGCCATACTTCAACATGCAGTTATACTTTGTGCAGTACAGACATGGCCTGATAATGTGTGGGAGGGGTTGCAGTGTTCCAACATTACCTTTGTACAGAGGGTCATCGCCCAAAGTTGGGGTACCTGTATGAATTGTTTGCATTAACGTTCAGCTTCATTTATTTCAGTTACTGCTGGAAAGGTGTAACTTGAAAGCGGGGCTTGAATTGTTTAAATCTAAATAAAAGCTGGAAAATGAAAAGTAAAGTTGTTCTGACACTTTTGTGTAAGTTGAAGAAATGCTCAAGTAAACTTGCCAGACTTTTCTCTTATAGTCTCAAGTGAAAACAAAATAAAAAACAATAGATAATCCTTTTAAGCTAATTATCTTTATGTAGAAGAGATACATTTGTGATAATACCTGGTATAGGCCTGTAGCTTAATTGATCGAGAATTTTGTGTGTGCGTGTGTGCGTGTGTGTGTGTGTGTGTGTGTGTGTGTGTGTGTGTGTGTGTGTGTGTGTGTCTCTGTCTATGCTTATTGGGCGTCCCCTCTGGTTCCTGCTCCTCCAACCTTCCAACCTTCTCGCCCACTCCCCTGTTCCTCATCCTCTAATAATCTTGTCAATGACCTGCAGTATATAAGCACTGGTCTGATCACCACAGCCTTGCTGGTGCTGCTGTGTTGGCTGAACTCTCGCATCTTGCTTTAAACTTTTTGTTTGTGGTCTTGTTCCTGCACATTAAGCTCCCTTCCTGGTAAAATCACATTGTGATCACAATTTTGTTAAAGTGTACATTTTGTGTATATTATTTGTGAGTTAACAAAAAGAAGAAAAGGAAATTGACACTTCAAAAATCAAGAACTGTATTTTAAGATGTTGATTCTCGAAACAAGCTTCCTGCATTTATATTTTGATTGAGTACTTATTCATAGTCCTTCCAGTTCAATATAAAAGGTGACAATTAATATTAATAAAACTATTTTTTCATCTTAATCCCTTCGATTAGACAGTCAGGTGTTGACTACACACAGATGTCATTATTTCATTATATATGGCAGTGAATCATAACACCAGTTAAACATGATGATGTTCAGGACCTTTTGCTTCAGGAAACCTTCTCCATCTGGACCTCTGTGTATTTTAATTGAATACATGTGCTCTACAGTCTTCCAGCAGCAGCTGTTTACAGACGCCATGCACAGATTACAGGTTTTTTTTTAAAAATCACCCCTGACAAGAAAAAGAAAAGTTAAAGACTTGAATTGTGAGCTCAGTCAGCAAAGACACTCACAGTCGAATCGTTACTTTCTGAATTTGAATCCACTGCTCGTCTTCCTTCACAGCCTTTTAAACTTCCTCCCACAGCGAGCTGGCTAATGCACAATAAATGCGTTAATATCAACTTTAATGAGCACTTCCCCCTAATTATATTAATGTGTAATCCAATATATATAATTGTAAGTATAAAACGACATGCAATATGATATTAGGCAGATTTAAAGGGGTGACAGAACCCTGCTGAAGTGGATTATTTGTTTGGTTAGATTCCATTTTCGTTCTCAGTCTGTTGTGTGAGATAAAGCCCTCGTTCAGCGCTGCCATGTTTTGAATACAGCACTTGATATGTACCAGGGACACACTGCCTTCACATAATGGAAACGCTGTGGGATAAATGTCTTTCAGGCTGATGATAAGCCTCTCTGTTGTTCGGTTCCCCTAATTTCATTTATGACAATCAAGACACAGACTCCGAGCAGATGGTTAAAAAGTACTCTGGTACAGTTTGAAAAAAATAGCTCTCTTAATTTTACACTTGTCCTCAATTCTGTCAAAAATCCAATAATCAAGTGAACTATAGCTAAGCTGCTCCTCTAAAAGTAGATCTCTATTTTTGTCATTTTATGTAATGCAGCAGTGTTTTGTACAATATCTGTGGGGAGCGTTTATGTTGCTCTGTTGTAGCAGGAATGTTTGGACAGCATTTGACCTCATTATAAAGAAAATACAAAAGTTCATATGGAAAAAAAGGTCCATGTTTTCAACTTCAAGCACAACTTAAGAGCCATGGTACAGTCGAGAAAGTCTAGGGTTAAAACATTCTCGTTAGGCCACTCATCCTTGTTCCCATGTGTCAAGAACATAGACTGAATATAATGATGGACAATCCACTTCCGCCCACTATCCAAAAATGCACCTCCTCTAGAGAAACCAGACCTTGATCTTTACTCAATGTTGTTGTACGAGAGAAATATTCATCATTAAACTCACAGGGGACGTCACATTCAATCATTTCAGTCGAGGCCTTTTTAGTTCATGAATGGCACTGCATTCCTGCCTTTTTCTCTTTTTTTCAACTTTACATGGAATGAAATTTTACATGGCTAATTCACAGTCAACATTTGAAATACATTCTCCATGTCACAGAAGAACAACGTTTTGTGTATAATCACCAGCTCTTATTGGAAGGAACAAATAGAAGAGGTGATATGTGAGAGCTCTGGGGTCTATAATAACATCTTAAGGAAAACAGAGTTCTACTGTGTTGGACAAGCTTTTAAAACTGTAAACTAAAGGCACATTTGTTTATTTCAATATTTTGACATATTTTCCCTTTTTAAATTGTCCCTCAGCTCATGAAAATTACTTTCCGCCGTGGTTCGAATAGTCAGAAAAACAAAAAATCCTCTCTCTGCTCTTTTTGGGAAAATTGAACAACTGATGTCATTCGGGCAAACAACCTCAGCGGAAACTTTGAGACATGTGACTGTCATCGTTTCGACATGAAAGCTTCTGTTTTTAGTTCAGAGCTGCTGTGAGTCTGGTGTTTTTGTGTTTAGTGCCGTGGAACAAAACCGTTTTAACAATGTGAACGAATCTAATGAGAATTTAGTGACAGTTCAATGAGGAAGATCTCTTCCTGCACGTTCCGCTTGGCTCCCTAACATTCACTGTTTACTTGTGATGTGACTTTCGTAAACAATCCCATTCTTTTCAATGACAGGAACCAAGTAATGGATACTTGAGGCGTGCCTTTATGATTGTACCCTATGTTGCTGCCCTACAGCCAAGACACCCCCTATGACGTGAACAGTGTGACACAAGTTCGATCTCATCACCTTGTTTAATGTTTACAATGCAGATAATTGTTCTAGCAATACAAGTAATTTCACGCTGTTAGAACTTAGTCCACAAATGCAAAAAGAAATTGATTGTTGTCTCATCTTTCAGCCTGTGTTCATCCAACCAATTAATCAGTGGATGTTGTTCTTTAAGTATCATTGATATTCTGAGGAGGTCCATGAGGGACACTTGCCCAAAGGTTCCCATCAGGGTCATGCCTGCTCCACTCCACAGCCTCTACCAGCATCTCTAGACTCCCTGTGAACCTCCCATATCTGATGTGTCCATAGGGGTTCATGCTTCATGAATGGTTCAGGGTCTAATTAACAGAAACTCTCTATTGCTAATACATTTGCTTATTCACTTCCATATGATATCACCTCCATACTGAATCAATGTAAAGTAGTTAGAGTGTGTTCCATTTGTTCAGTTTCAACCAGTAAGCAACAGACAAGAAAACTACAATGTCCCCTTAAATTGAGCTACACCCCACAATGATACAACTTTATTAAATATGCCTGATTTTAGTTTTTTTCATCAAGACCCATTTATTGTTTGGTGAGAAACTGTGGAATTCAAACACTTAAACCAACAAACTGGCAGAGGGAAAAAACAAAGTAATTAAGTACAGGAGACATCCGCCTAAGGTGCAAACCATTTTTTTTTTATAGTGTGCTATGAAACAACAAAAATTACACTAAATTAAAAGATGGGGCAGATTTTGACTTAATAGCACCTAAACAATACATATCACAACCTTTTTTAAGAAACAAATGAATATATGCACTTTGCTGCATGGCTGCTACGCCACAGTATGAGGTATTCTTCCTTCAACGAGTGTGGGAAGCCAAAGCAACCGAGTGACCCTCAAATCGGAGGAATCGATAAAGCATGGATTGATGGGGGCGTTACAATCCGGTTCTCTGGGGGTAAGAGAGGGAAGACAAAAGCAGATGGGTTATGGTGAATAAAGTTTATTTATCGCAGGACTCATCATTAAGTCTTATAAATTACAGCAGGAGAGGCAAATGGGAAAAGGCCTCTGGGGGTTGTTAAATCAAAAAAGAAATAAAAGAAAAAGAAAACTCCCATTTTAAAAGGTCTTACCTGTCCAGCTCTAAACAAAAAGGAAAAGAAAACCTCGACCTTCTTCTCACTTATTATTCAAATAAAACACATTTAGAGCAATGTCCCTGTTCCCAGTGACTCATACACAAAGGTGTGTGTGTGTGCGTGTGTATTTGTGGGTCGATCACACAACTGGCCAAGTCCCCAGACAGTTTATCAAGCTCCTTTAAAAATGCACAGGGTCTAGTTCAATCAGGAGAGACTTGATTCACGATGTAACAATGTTTATCTGACATGTGCACATAGTTATGTGAATGTTTTAGCCTTTGGTATCTAACAATAGATGCTGAGTATAATAGGTTTTTTGTCTCAGGCAGTCTTGTTGAATTTAGTCCGCGATCAGCTGCCACCATGATCAGTTGCCGCCATAATCCACAATCCATCATCATGATCCATGATCGGCTACCAACACGATACAGGATTATACATCCGGATGAGGTGATGATGATTCTGCTGAAGACTGGAGGAGACTGGGGTGGAGGTGGGTTGTGCACAGCAATGAATGACGGCTGACCGCGGAAGAAAGGAGAGGGGATGTAAAGTTTGACAGGCGCTGAATGACTGGCTGAAAAAGACCGTGGCAGATCCGATTGGCCATTTAGGAACGCCCAGAATCAGCTGATCCATAAGCAGGTTGAGTCTTCCTGACTGAACCTACACTTAACTTCATTTTAATATAGAATGTTACAAATGATCAAATAGACAGTTCAACAACATACACAGGTCATGTGGCTCAGTCCAATGCTCTCCCATGCAGTGTTACCGTATACTTAGTGGCTTAGTGCGTGAATCTTGACAGTGACAATGTGATTTAGGAATGCTTGCTGTAGACTTAACTATCCAATAGGATGCAAACACCTACATGTAACATGGAGAGTGACAGCAAGTCATGGATGTGCTGTTGGAATGGGTGATGCAAGTAGGGTTGCAAAGGGGTGGAAAGTTTCCGGTAAATTTCCGGAAACTTTCCGGAAACTTTCCATGGGAAGTTTAGCTCGGGAATTTTGGGAATTTTGAAAAAAAAAAAATATGCAAATTAAACGCTGAGCAATAAAAACATCATTCAAAACTCTACTTTTAAAGATATATGGAATGCAGCACGCACTGCACGTTGATTTTCAACCCTCCACTGTGCATTCTTCCATCACATGCACAGATAATTCCCAGCATCCTGCACACTACAGCAGGGCTGTTGAGGCCTGCTGTAGTGTGCAGGACTAGTCAGGTAAGTTTCGATGATATTTCTGGGGAAAATATATTAGCATGCTGATTGAGGATTGTTCATCTGTTCATCTAGCCTATTTCCATACGTTTATCCATCAATTGTAAAATATGTTTACAGAAGATTCCAATTGTTTGGCCAACTATTTATATCTCTGGCATTGCATTAGCGTTTTTTTACAAACTTTTTTCTCATCTTATTCTCCAGAACAATGCCACGTGCACTGTCTCATGTGTGGAGACATTTCACCTCATCCAATGTAAAAGGAAAGGCTGTGTACATTTGCAAATACTGTGCAAAGACCTATGTTAGGGATGACACAACGATGCAGAAGCATATAGTCAAGTGCCCAAAGTTTTCTCAGGGCTCAAATCGGCCTATGACAAAACAAAATGTTTATATTTATGTCTGTATATGAAAAGGTAAATACAGTTAGTATAAATTACCCACAACATTTCCAGTTTATTCCCGTTTATTCCCGTTAATTCCCGTATATTCCCGTTTATTCCCGTTAATTCCCGTATATTCCCGTTAATTCCCATGGAAAGTTTCCAACTTTGAATATTCCCGGAATTTTGCAACCCTAGATGCAAGTAGAGGGAGATATACTGGGATGCTGTGGGAGACATCTTCAGACTTGGGGGTGTTAATTGCTCATGTTACTCTGTTGGCGTTTGTATATTGTTTCACCTTCTGTTCTCCTTGATGCATCAAGTCTACATTAAAACCTTCATCATACGACAGCTGCTGCCTGAGTTCTCCTTTCACCAGCGTGCTGAAAACTGCCACAACATGTATCATCTGGATGCTTTTCTCACTTTACTTAAACCTGTTGTCCCCTATTTCATGTTTTGACAAGGAAGTTCCCATTAGTGCCGACAACATGTCTTCCTCTCCTGGCATTTTCTCTCATTTGAAAATACGTCAGAGGCTTCTCCCTTTCTGTGCACCACTGGGTATTTACACTGAGCTTATATGTTGCAGTGTGAACACACCCATGCACTGAAAATAGAAAGTGTGAATGTGGAAGTATACACAAATTCAAACACAGCTATAGTCTTAATGAAGGCAGCTGGCATCTCAATATTACACTTCTATTCTCAATGAGACCAGAAATTAATATATATTTTACGTAAATGCCAAATATGTGAAAATGGGTCAATATGATGTTAAATAGTGGAACATATAAATTTGCTGTCCGGTGCTCAGAATGAAATCAATAAAAATTCGGAATGTTTGATTTAATGTTCTTATGGCAGTGCGATCAGAAAAAGCAGTTTCAATAGGGACAAAGGTATTAACATTTTAAAAAATGAACATCTTCGAAAAAGTCATGCCATATGAATTAACACAGCCAAAGTTTGTACAGCTGTACAGTTCAGTGTGACTTCTAATCTTAGTATTTAAAACAAAAAGTTACACGTAGAATGCAATACAGTGCTAATGGAACAACAATACAAAAAACACTTACTTTACTCTATAACATTCACTTTTGGATTTTGCTCAAGCCTTTGTATGGCATCTTTGTGAATCTATTACTATTAAACATTTTCACCAGATTTGTTCCAATATTTTGTCTCCCTCAGAAGTGCAGGTTTAAAATAACACTAGCATTTGAATTTTACATTGATTAAATAAAAGCTGTCATCATTGTTATTATGCCATTATATACATTAAATGATTTCCATCATGTCAAATAAAAGAAATGTAAATTGTTCAGCATGAAATAAAAAAAATCTGCTGGTTCTAACTGTTTTATTTAGAAAGAGTCACATTCTCAAGTTAGTTTGCATTGTTGCTATCTCATTGTTACTGAAGTGTCCTTGGCCTGTGATCAAAAGCTTAAAGACCTACTTACTTTATATAAATGATCCTGCTTCCTTATCTTGACCTTTTCCCATTTCCATGGAGGGTAGTGCTTCTTCTCTTTAATGAACCAACATTATATGGAAACAATTATCTTCCAACAGCCTAAAAAAAGATGGACTATCAGCCATCATCACCGGCCCTGCAGCTGTCATAAATTCCTTCAGAGAGTCATCGGAGCCATCCAATTATACCAGTAATGAAATCAATTTAGAGATTAAGATGGAGGGAGTGGGGAGGCTGATACCACACCCAGCTGAGAGAGCACCTACCTTTACATCAATGAATTGATACATATCTTACAGTAAAGCAGAGGGGGTAGGTTTTTCTTGGAAATTCAAACATTCGTTCAAACGGGGTAAATATACAGTGTAGAGGCGTATCAGACCTTCTGAAGCAGTTTGTCTCTTGATCCAGGAGAGGGCGCTCACTATCAACTTGACCTGTTTATCTTGACCTCAGTTAAGTAAGGCAGAGATGCTACAATGTTTTGCTAAGGAAATGGAGAATGCAAGTGTTTGGGCTTCTACATCGTGTATACAGCAAAGAAACGATCAAAGGTAATGTTCTTCTCTAGCATCACCACCGACAGAAATTCAACTGCAGTCTCTCCATGAGTCACCATGGCAACAGCAAGCATGTACCCCTGCCGCGCTCATCAATTTTTAGCGTCCCCTAGAACATTTTGTGTTACCTATGCAGCATTGCTGTAGCCTCAGTAGTTCTGGGGTGTTTTCTATATTTTGTTGTGTTTCTGTATGTGGTTGTGTTGTCTCACTTTACTTTCCATGTGTGTTTGGTATCGATGTTCTCATAGTTCGCTTGTTTTTGTTTTGTTCGGTGTCTTTTTTTCATGCGCTTTCTCAGGTTGCAGTGAATTTTGAGTTCTCAGGGCCACCGTACAAAACACAGTAAATTATGCATTTACTGCTTGCGTGACATGATTGTGCACATCACACCGACCACTTTATTTAGAACCCATGTGAAATTCACCAGTGAAACCTCACCTCGTCAGCACCTCTGCCGTCGCAGCGCGCTTATCAACACCGCGGAGCACTGACTCACCCAGGTGTGACCAGCTGCGACCGTGACGGGCTGCTGGACCGGGGGGGAGATGTGGCTCCGCACAATGACCCGGCGTGGATGATCATCGGTGTGTGAACGGCGGCGGAGCCACACCAGCTGTGACCGAGGAGAGCGAGGGGCCGTCTCCTTCAGGGCTGTGACCTTAGCGTGGTCAGTGCCTGTTAGTTTCAAGCTCTGTGGAGTACTAACTGAACTAAATGTTTAAAGATACCACACACACGATTAGTACCATTACTATTACCCACGTTGCTGTGTCTCAGATAGCATTTACTGGCTTCATTACCCAGTTCCCCCAGAATTTTTGGGAGGAATTTTGTTGCCAGTTTTTCTGAAAACATTTTCGATGCTTGTTGCAAGTTTTTTTTATTTTTTTTGATGTGTGTCTGTGGTTTCTCAGTGATTTTGTTAAAGGAGAAGAAGTTGAAGTTTGTTTGCTAGCAATGCAAACAAGGGAGAAACCAGTCTTTATCATATGAGCCATTCTGTGGGAAAAAGAGGCGTCGGCATATGGAAACGCAAGTGGCTTAGAAGACGTTGGAATTTTGTTTGGCTGTTTTGCAGAAAGAAAGCAACCTATGAGGCTATTATATTGTTACCTGATTATTAAATACATCTCTGGTTAAAAACCTTTTCATCTCCCTCTTTCTGGATGTGCAACTGCTTCCAGCCATAAACTACATTTCCAAGTATATTGTGTTTTGCCATTTTGTGCAGACTAAGGGGGGAAAATATGCTGATTTGGGGTAAATCGACTTGTGACTATGCTTCAGCTGCATGAGAGCCAAGGTTTGTGACAAGTCAGAAATTCATTTGAGTCAGAAATTGGGCTCAAATAGAAATATGCCGGCTTCATTTTACTTTCCTAACCTGATCCTTTCAACCTTACTGAAAAGAGCCTTGACCTTTTTAAAAAGAGTAGGAAAACCATGTCTGCACTTTTACTGCCTTTCCTCAGATTTTCTTTCCTCTGGAGAATGTCTTTTTGTATTCAGAAAAAAATATTACATGTATACATAAAGTATAATAGCCTGATAGTATGCTTTTTCCAGGGCCCTCAATATTTCAGCTGGTCCTTAAATGTATTTCCTGCACCAACAGGCTGTAATAAAAGTCATGAGAAGTTAACTCTGCCTCAGAGACAAAAAAAAGGAGTAAAAACTTTACCTGAGCAACTCAATTTCACTGTGCAATCCAGCAAATACAAACCAGTGAGGTATACAGGCTGTGGGTTGTTGTCTTTCCTTCAACCGATAGCTTCAAACACCAAACGCAGATTCGGAGACTGCCTGTGTGTTGCACCTTTGTTATTGGTCGATGCCAGTGAAGAGGAGCTGCATTTACAGCTCCTCTTCCTGTTCCTGTACACATCTCACTCTGTCTTTCATGAAGAGTCTGGCTGCTGCTGCACTCACATGGATCACAACTCTGTCACTGAAGTCGCAGAAAGGAGCAGCATCGAAGCTGGAGCTCCTGGGAGAGACTCCTGAGAACAGTGTGCAGTAAGTGAAAATGCTGTAGCACTTGGACCGATGCTTTAAATCCATGTAAAAAAAAAATGAAGACATGCAGGGGGTTCAGGTCAGGTCGGTACCTTCAGCTGCAGAGCACGCACTTCTCCACTTTTGAAAAGCAAATCTCAGTGCAGCTTGCTAAATGATACAGGGACACAGCTTCAGGGAGGAGAAACAACTCTGCTGAGTGCGGTTTTTATAGCGCGGCCCCTCGTTCAGCATCTTTTCTACATTTGTAAAACAGAACATAACCTACAATGACGGCTCGTGGGTGGTCCCCCCCCTCCCCCGCTCTCTGAAGGACCCTTTCCTTGGAGTTAGGATGTCAGGAATCTGCTCATGGGAGCTATTGAAACTGTTTAACTCTGAAGTAAAAGAATACTCAAGGCATTTTCAAGGGCCATTGTTTTAAACAAAAATGAACTGATCTCATCGCAATGAAGAGCAGCTTTTTCTGGAGGGTAAAATGTGGGGATCGGCGCCTCTTGACATTGTGTTTCAAATACACACAGTTTATGCTAAATTCAATTCAAACACACTGGAGAGTCTAATGCATCATTACTAGGTTTTATTGTCTCCTTGTGGGTACACCATTATTTTATGCAAACTGAATACATTATATCTGTATCTATATTATATTATACTCGAATATAATATGCTTCCTTATGTAATTGTTTTATCGCCCAGCCATGGGATTATCTTTTACCAACCAGTTCATTATTTCTTCTCTCATAAACACAAACATATCTCTATTTATAATCCTGTTTGTCCTTTTTACTGTTTAACTTTGTTGTTCTTTTGTTTTTTTCATTAGTTTTTTTATTCTTTCAACAAAAAGATCATTTAAAAAGAGAGATCATAGCTCCAATATTCACTGTCTTTCCATGTGTAGTAGGATCCAGATGCAGGAGGTAGCTGTTTTCAAAGAAAAAAGTTCTAGTAAAAAGAACACGCCTTCTGTCAACAATAACACATCAGGACAAGTTGATGAACACAAGGGAACAGTTGGCAGCTAAAGAGCCAGAGTTCACTCAGGAGATTGTTCGTCACACTGATGGAAGCAGACAGGAGTGTGATCATTGGACTCACATTCATCAGGTGGTCAGAAGTACAAATAGTATAATAAACCACGAATGCTAAACGGCTAATTGTACATTTACAACATAAGCAGTTAATAGGGATATTTCAATATTGCACCTATAGCATTTTCCCGTCCCCTTTTGAGTCCGGCTATTTACGTTTAACCTCTTCCGTTTTTCATAGTAGTAGATTTAAATATGAGCAACATGGGCAACAACCCAGTGGCATCTAGCAACAACAAAAAGTTACATTCTCACAATCGATAATCTACCGCGCATTGGCAAAAAACCTTTACAAAAATCATGTTTTGCATCTGGAGTTCAATGAACCTTGTGGAAGTGGGCGCCCTAGCTCTAGTTAGTGAGCATGACAGATACCTGCTGAAAAAAACCTGCTTTCAGAAATCCACTGAACTCCGGATTATCTCCTTACATTCTCTGGAGGGCCTGAATTTGAGAACTTACAGTCCAAGTCACAGGCTTCAGGAAAATCTTCAGAGTTTCTCCTGCCAGCCCCATGGGAAATGTCTCTGGAAAATGTCCGAATGAGCCCGTGTAAGAAAACAGCAGGATATTGTCCCGAGGATTCATCGCGAACAAGCGGGCACGTTAATGACGTTTCCTACATGGAGGCAAAACTGAAGAAACTAAGAGAATAAAAATATCTTAGGATGAAAAAAGAGAAACCATAGGTGTCAGAGACTTGGAAAAAAACGACAAGATTCAAGAGCTTTTGATGATGAGGCCAGATGGTGGTGTTGATATGCTGTAGACAAAAAAAAACTGACTCCGCAGCAGAATTTATACTTTATGTCGTGCCTCCTGGATTATTCACCCAGGCACCACCCCTCGTCTGATTGTTCCAGAAATGTTCCTTTTGTGAACATGTCAGATCCTAACAATCTCCTGCTGGGCTCTTCATATGTGAAAGGCAAGGCAAGATGGCTAGAGACTCACAGTCAGGAGAAGGGGAAGGGGGGATGGTGGTATAGGCAGCTAACCCAGGTGTTATTTCTCTGTGGTCAAACTGGCCACTCCTAAATTTGGAGTTTGCCCAACCTTTGTGGTATATATTGTCTCTGATCACAAACAACAGGCTGAGCGTGAGAATATTCAACCAGCTGCTCAATACCACCACTGATCTCCCTATGTATATGTACAGTAGGTGAGTGTATGTGTTGTGGGGCGTCTCACTCGCAGCACATCAAACCTGCTTCTCCATCCATTTGGCACAGGACCGGTGTTTAAGCCAGCGTACTCAATCGCGCTCTCACGCCACTCTCTGAGCTTTGACTCATGTTTTTTTGATCATTGAACGAATCCTCGTCTCTCATTGCCACAGCATCATCTCACGCCAGCATGTTTTCCTGCTCAGCACCCTGCTCATGCCGATCAGTCTCAACGCTGCCTTCATCCCTGCTCGTTCCAGGTTCTTCACTAGTTTCTCTCAGCCTTCAGCCTGTATTCTTCACCTCCATTCACCTACACTTCCAAACCTTTTTGTTATTCACTCTGAAGGCCGGCGCATGCTTCTGCGTTGTCAGGGGCCCGCAGGCACGCAGCTGTAACGTAGGACTCGTTCTCATTCATGGTTCTCCAACCGTTGCACGTGTTGCCATGCAATTCCCCGCCAGAACACTAGGCGCAGTAATGTTTTTTGTCGAAGTCGGCTCTTCTTCGTGTGTTGCACGAAGAAGAGCGATTTATTTACATCGCCACGGCGGCTCCGCAGAGCCTTTTTCTGGCGGAAAAATCCGCCAGTTAGTGACGGGTTATACTAGTGGACATAGTGTCGGATCTCTTCTGCCAAGTTCTCTTCTATCTGGTCCATATTCGTTCTTCTAAATCTTCCGTGGTTTCCGGGCATGAACCGGAAATGCGACTCCGGAAATGATGTAGTCAGCAGACCAATCACAGCCCTCGCGGCCGGGTGATGCTTGCGGGGCTTTGCCGTCTAGTTAGAAAAATTGGCCGACGCACGTAAGGACGTAGGAAGGGCCGTGAGGGGCCCGGAAGGGCTCTTGCGTCTCTGTGAAAACGCAGAAGCATGCGCCGGCCTTAACTCTCAGTCTGTGTCCTGGATTCCTTCGCTGAATACTAGGATTTTGAGTTGAGCCAGCTTGTTATTTCACATGATCAGTGCTCATAAGGTATATTTTTCTTAATTTACTTCAATTAAAAGAAATTACGTTTCTATTATTTACCCACTTTGAATTATAATTTTAAAAATTTTGGAATAAATTACATATATATATCTGTGTGTGTGTGTGTGTGTGTGTGTGAGGATCTTTCTTTTTGTTTGCACACAGCATTGTATCGTGTGTGTGTGTGTGTGTGAGGATCTTTCTTTTTGTTTGCACACAGCATTGTATCGAGTATAGAAAGCCTTCAATATTGTGACTTATTTGATGTGAGTTATATTGACTTTAACCTTACATTTATTTATCTATAGATTCCATACGGGAAGGACCTATTGATTTTAATTTAAAGTGCGATAATACAAATGCGGCCTCTACTGGAGCTAATATTTTCCAGGAGACAACTGGGAAATTACATATAAATTAAGTTTACAAGCCGGTAATCTGGTCTTCTCCAGCAGAGGAAGTAACTGTTGTTTCCAGAGGCCTCAGCACTGAACTCTGTGTATTGGCTGCTTCCGTTTAGTGGCTCAGACATTCAGTGTCAGACTGTCTGAGCCAACAGAGGATAGAAAAGCATTCGAAGAGCAGTTCTCCCACAGTAGATCTAAAGGGGGAGTTAAGATTCACATTTCCAAATGCCAAGATGTGATTATTTTTATTGCAAATGTCAGGAGGAAAAAAGTGGGCTGCAATTTTGTACAGTTTGATGCATTAGGTTTTCAAAATAGTTTGCCCACCTGAAGATGATAAATATTTAACGTCAGTATAAATATGAATCTGGATGCAAAGGAATGATCCTTTCGAGCTTGAGTCATAGCAGGCTGCATACATACATTAGCTGGCCTGTTTTAGAACTTATTTGTAATTTTCTCTATGTTACAGTAAAATATGTGATAGCTGCCTGATTTGAAACCAAAAAAAAATTGTTAAATAATCAAAGACAAAGCAAAGTTCAGGTCATGTTTATTTTTTCTTTCATTATCATGAATCTACATGTTGTTTCTACACAATCACAATATTCATCCAGGGTTTAAATAATCAGCCAAATTATTGTTCTGTTTTTATGGCTCCGTGGCTCATTTCCTCAGTGTTGCTACTCATCTCAATACATCTGCCAGAAACAAATAATCCCTTTGAGGAGAGTTTGGTCATATATATGGTAAATGAGTCAACAACTCACACATCTAAAAGGACATTTCGGTTTTACTTAGCAACTATATAGCACTTAGCATGTGAAGACTCAAGGATATTTGTTAAATCAAGCTGATCACAGTTTAGATTTGAGATTACAAATTTATGCAAACCTTTTTTGCAACTAAGATTTGTTCTTTGAAAGACATACCACGCAGGGAGGATCCAATGACAACATGTTTTAGTCCCATTTATGAAGTGTAGGATCCAGTAGTATTGCAGCTTGACCCACACTAGAGACTATCGATCAAGATATCTGTTGCTTACATTTTTTATTTCCATATTGAAATCTCGCCCAACTGTATGGAAGTCAATAATACAGTCCTGGAATAGCCCCTTTAGCAGTTGGCTGGTGAAAAATGAATCTCACCAAAGTATAAACTGCTTCGACTGTTGTTTAAAGTTCTCTCCCTAAACTGCAATTTCCCACTGATGTGCACAGGCTCCACAACACAGAAGTAAATCTGGAGCTAGGAAAAGTTTTTTGGCTGATGTGTTAGCAATATTCATTCAAGTGAAAGGGCTCCAATTCGGAGTGCAGATCTTTTGGGCTAATACATCCATGGAGTCCATCTACGATTTCAACTCTCCCTTTAAAGTGTTTGGATGACGGTTTCATTTTTACCCTAAATCAAAACATTGAAGAGCCTAAATCTGAGGGTTGTATTAAACTGTGTGCATGCCTGTTCTAATGTATGGATCCACTGTTAGCATATCTGGCTAACTAGCTAACTCCAGTATTGTATCTGTGTCTCAATTCAGGGGCTGCTTCTTTTCGGCCTCCCCGGTTTATGCAAAGGCGGAACTAAAATGAGATGGTCTTGCCTTCAGAGGCCTTCCGTGATTGTCGCACCAGCACTACCCGCCCCCCTTATTGCTGCCTCGCAACAGAGCTGAAGTGTGACATGATGAGAAAGTATTAATGCCCTTGGTTTTTTCAACACTCAATCATCGGACGTCTCGTCACTTGCTGGGCCCATTACCTCTTCATCACTAACGCCCACTGATTCCTGGGATAGGTTGGGCCTTGAAGGATCCATCGTTTCTTGGCAATGGAAGGACACATTTGATGGAGCCTTGAAAATTGGACCGCGTCACGCCGCTGTGAAGGAATACATCTTCAAATGCAGCCTTTGAAGAATTTAGCCGCTGAATTGAGACTTGTTACCTCCAAGAAAAACCAAGAGGATGAATGATGGGAAGTTCACACTCCTGCCATTCCAATAAGACTGGTTATCAATGATGGTTACATTCACCAATGGAAATCTTCAAAGAAATAAAATAGATGTTTCTCTTGTTCAAGTAAAATATATAAATACCTACAATAAAGCATCGAATTCACCCATTTATTCAACATGTATAATAGTTACAGTGATATTCTAATTATATAACCACTGGACTAACTCGGTCTATATTGAAACACAAGAACTAAAAGCTCTGCATTTTAATGAGCTCACAATGCTAAAGGTAGCATAAATAGCTAGCTGACTGCAGCTGCTAAAATCTACCTGGGACAAATTTCAGCCGGGCCCGATGTTGTCTACCGCTGTTTGAAATCAAGGTCTTGTTGTTTAAAAAAAAAAACATATTTCCAGTCATCCCCTACTTGCACTGAAGACTCTTTTGTATGGGTAAAAACGAAAAGCTTGTGGCGATATTATATATTTATACATCCTTTTAATGTATATATATTTTTAGATTCAAAGGGACTCTAGTGAAAATGGCTTGTATCACTTGCCTTCCCAACAGCTTTCTCACATTGTACCTCTAGATATTCTGTAAGCAGCGGTTTCCTCAGGTAACCATCCCCCGGGTATTAAATGTGATAAAGTCTAAGCTCTTCTCTTTCAGCTTGTGCGTGTGTTTTTCCTTCACGTCGATCAAACATCCTGCATTAGAGCTGATCTGGCACCAGGATCAGCATTTATTAAGGTTCCCAGTTCTTTTCATTCCCATTTGTGCATTCTTCTAGAGGCGAGGAGGGAGTAAGGGAAAGCCATGGCGCCCTGTAGAAGGGATAGGGGTTGACTGATGATCCATCCCTGCTACACAGTTGGTCGTCAGTGTAAAGACGGCCTCAGCGTCACATCTAAACTCTCTAAACTATGGCGAGCAGGCGGGGGCTCGCTCCAGCTCTTAATGCCACACAATTGCACATGCCTGGTTTCAATAGAACCCAAGTATGTCGACAGAAAGCATGATGCATGTTTCCCGTCGCCTCCACAGGGCAATATTGAACGTATATTCTATTCCCCATTCTGTGCTTTGACGTGAATGTGAATTGGATTATCCAGTGCTACCCATAATAATGCAGCTACATACCTACCGCTTTGTGAAATGTTCTTTCACATTCTTTCAAGGCTGTGACAAATAAAAGCCTATATTTTTTTACATTCAAGCACTATTTGACTGCCATGACCATCGATAAATCAAGACATACGAAGCTTGCAAGCACCGGAACACACCATTAATTCAGGTTCTCATTACAGACGACACATAAACCCATCGTCTATATGGGCCTCCGTGTTTATCAGTGCATTACTGACACTTAGTTGTGTCTGGAGCCAGCACCAGTGACATCAACATGGTGCACACCTCAGTTATTGATTCTGAGCTGTCTCCGATAATGTTTGAAAGACTGTTTTGTGACAGGACAGGCAACAAGGGGAGGTTTTCAGAGTGAAATAGAATGAGAGGGGGAACATTTTCAAGCAATGATGAAATGAAGAGGCACAGGGTCATAAGTACTGAAATTGCTTTGGCAAAAAAATTGATTGGACGGCTCACATCCAAGGAAGGCATGTTGAGTGTCTCAGTTCCAGCAGCTAATGCAGGGAGACATAATGTATGGATGTACTTGTGGCGACAGAGATCTGACATGTCTGTCCCGCGTTGCTGTGCATTCAAACATGCGAAGAATTGCCTAGTCTGCACATCATTTGCCTCTCAATGCATCAAATATACTTGTACGTCTTCCTCTGATCATGTTTTCTTCCACTTTTCTCACCATTTGATGCTTCTTTTGACAGCCACCACACTTCTCCAAAGGTGGGAAGGTACAGTATAGATACCATCAGGTCGTGACATCCACTCTGGATTACCCAAGTGTCTGTCTGTCACTTTCTTGCTGGATCAGACTCCCCCTGTATCACCTGCATCTAGAGTGAGGGATCTCGATTCTGGGGGGAAGTGGTGTAGTGGGGTTGCCATAGTAACAGCTCATTCCCTGTCTGTCTGTGCAATCTGATCTTGTTTATCGAGTTCTTCTTCTCGTCAGAGCAGCTGCACGGGAACAACCCCTGGTACCTCACAGCCAAAGAAACGGCTCCATATCTGAAAAGAAATTTATAACAAAAGGAATAAAATTGAGGCTTCTTAAGGATCCCTAAGAAACTGCGGCCGGAGTGGTAATTGGCCATCCATTTGTAGAGGCTGTGTGGTCCATGTCTATTGTGGGGCACACAGACTTTCACATGCAGATATTCATGGCGGTTAAAGAAGATAAGTGCCGAGTAATTATGTAGCCAAGTACCATTTACCCACCTGGTCATAGCCAGCTCCTCCTCTGAATATAAATGTGTGTGTATATATACATATATTAATATTCATACAATATTCATCCGTACATCTACTGCTTCTTCTTTAAGAATAGCAATTCCAGCTGACATTGGGTGAGAACAACATATATAGGCCAATATAATAAGTTGTAGACCACCCACTCAGCACCAAAAAGGAAAAAGGAAGTGGGGAACAGTGTGGTTCATTTAGAAGCTAAAAAGCCACATATTCCCCTCAGGGATTGGTGGACACCAATGACAGAGATAATGAAAGCATCAGGGGGGCGATGCATACCCCACACGTATCTCGTGTATACCCCAATCAGACAATTTAATATCAAAATTACTGCACTTCACTCCATAGTGAAGCCATTACGGAATTATTCCAAACACATTTTTCAATCTATATAGGCATTAGGTTGTGTCTATAGCACTATAGGTATTCAGAGATACCAACAAAAGGAATTATTTAACTAAGGATAATGTAATTTTTTGACTTTTGCACTTCTTCTTCATTATGTCACTTATCATATGATATCTCTTGTCCTGTTATTTGTGGAGCTATTTTGGAGATTTTAATTTTCAGCGCATGATTTTGTTGACATTGACCAATCAGCTCCAAATGTTAATCATCTGGAGATTCCCCCCATATTATTGGGGGGGGGGGGGGGGGGGTACGGATCAATATATTGCATCTTGAATGTTTTTAATCATACACGCCCACTCAGACAGTTTGTGGAGATTTAAAGGAGGGGAGGGGAGGCCTGAGGGATTCAATTACTGACCAACTGGGGGCTCATATATATCAGGGGACTTCAGTCCATGCTTTGACCGTTTCACCCCCAAACACCCTTGATCTCATCATGCATGATTCAACCTACTGTTTGTCCACAACTGATATTTGATTTAACAACTGAGAGGGTATAATGACACAAATTGAATTTAGTACATTAAAAACACCGGGTAGAGCCTCATTTTGCTCAAAAAAGCTTCTTCCGTAATGTGGACTCCACAAGAGCTTGAGAACATTCCTCTGAGATTCTGCTCCATGTCGACATAATTGCATCAGATAATTTCTGCAGATTTGTCCGCTGCTCATTCACGCTGCCAATCTCCAGTTCTACTACATACCACATCCCCAAGGTGCTCTGTTGGATTCCCAGCTGGTGGCTGGGGAGGACACTGAAGTACGTGCAGCATTTATAGAGCTTGTCTGGTTTTAAACACCACTCAATGCGCTTAACATCACAGACACCAATTCTCACAGACATTCATCCAGCACTCCTATACATTGTGCTTCCTTATCAAACATTAACCATTTTCAGATTTAAACTGTGGAAATTGTCTGGAAACGTTCGCAACAGGAACAACAGGAAATTGTCTGAAAAATGCAGGTGAGGGATTATCTCTATAAAACATATGAATATGTATAATCTATAGAAGAGGGACAAGATTATGGATCTGGAAGCTTTCTAGTTTCCGTTAGTTTGACCAGTCACAGTTGAGCAGGCTTTGGTTGCCCGCGGGAAAACAGTTTGTGTGGAGAGCAAAAGAGGCTTTACATATTGACCCAACTGCATCAGCTATCAGCTTTCTAATCTATATGCATTCATATACAGATAGCTGTTAATAGAAGTTAGCCAAAATGTTGTCTGGATCTAAAACACTAACAAAAAGTATCACCGAAACTTCAATTTCATAAGCATCTTCTACACGTTTAACACCTGTTTTTCTTCCAGAGATGATTTCCAGCATACCCACTTGCTTGCTGTGAATTTCCCTGATGTATTTTTACATGGGCTCACTCAGACATTTTCGGGATATTTTCCTGGGGAGCTGGCAGAAAAAATTCTGGATACATTTCCGCGAGAAGCTGACTCGGACATTAGACATCAGACTCTCAAGTGATGCACATGGAAGGCTGTGGAACTCAAACCCTGACTGATTGGTATTAAAGGGCCCAAAGTATGCCAAGAACAAACTATCACACCACCACAAGCAGTATAGTGTTGTTTCGAGGCAGTTTGGGTCCATAGGTTCATGCCGTCGATTCCAAATTCAGACCGGGCTACATTTTTCCAGTCTTCATTTGTCCAGTGTTTGTGAGTGTGTGTTACTGTGCAGCCTCACATTTCCGTTCTTGACTGACAGGAGTGAAAGCTGACACGCTCGTCTGCTGTTGTGGCCCAATCACCTTGAGGTCCAATGTGTTGTGCATTCTGAGACGACTCTCTGCTCAGCATTGCTGTACGGAGTCAGGTACTGCAGCCTGTCTGTCAGCTCCAACCAGTCCGGTCCTTCTCCTCTGACCTCTCTCATCAACAAGACGTTTCCGCCCGCTGCCTGCAGAACTGCTGCTCACTGGATGTTTTATTTCCCACATCATTCGCAGTAGAAAACATTAGAGACTGTTTTGAATGAAAATCCGAGGGGATCAGACCAGCTCATCTGGCACCAACACGTCAACAGCCAGTCACATGTTTGATATGATCTCTCTGTGGATTCACGTGTTGTCAGAATAATCTAAAAAAATGACGTCCCGGCTGGGAAAATTCTGAACACCATCTCAAATCAGCACAACATTCAGAAAGTCTGCAAACAGTTGCTGATGTCATCGCTTAAAACAAACCAACATAATTTTAAAATCAGCTTTAAATAACAAATTCTAATGTGAACTTTTTTAAACTATTACACTTTTGAGATATTCAGCAAATAAAGCAATATTCACGACATACGAGCATTACCTTTTAAATCATTAATGTGCCTTTTACACCAGATGTTTTTTCTTTGTTATTATGCAAATATTGGAAAGAGGTGTCATGGTGTTGTTTAAACACTGTAAATACTTAAATAGAACACATTTTGTTGACAGTGTCCATGTTATTTCCATATCACATGAACAAAGTAAAGTCGGAACAATAACTTCACAGCTCTGGGAATGGGACCTTCTGACCTGCATGCTGCAAATTGATTGGCTTATTGGATGATTTCACATCTTTCCATCCAGTATCTGTACCACTTGACCTTTGAGGGTTGCGGGAATTCAATCCCAGCAGACAACGTGTGAGTGATGGTTTACACCCTGGAGAGGTCTGGAGAACATCACAGGAATGACGTATAGAGACAAACAACAATAAACACTCACATTCAGACATACAGATAATTTAGTCTCCAACTACCCATCTGCATATCTTAGGACTGTCCAGGTTTCTCTCCCAGACACAGGATAGAACATGCAAACTCCACACAGAAAGACCCTGGGATTTGGAACATGAATCTTTTTTCTGATAGGCGACAACTGTCCCACCAGGCCGCCTGCAGGTGTACAGGTTACTGGCTCCTACGATTGGTGAAGAAACCTTTGTCTTATTCTCTAAATATTCAAATCTTTCATGATATTCGGTGCCGCACTGTCCGCTCATTTGCGAGTTTACCTGAACACAAACGACAATTACTTTGGGCAAACACAGTACCTCCTCTCTTGTAGAAGAAGTGAATTCATTAAAGGAAAGATAGGGTTTTAATAGAAAATCACAATATGAGTGTCGAGGCTAAAAGGAGAGGGCCGAGGTTAATTTCATTCTCTCTTCCCTCTCTGGCAGCAAAACGTTATCTTTACTGGCACATTTAAAAGGAGGAGTAATTGAATCATTTGTATAGCAAAGGCATTTGAAGGCCACATATTTTAAAAGCGGAGAGAGCATACAGTAGGAGCTCCACAGAAACATATGGCTTCAATACGTTGCATTTTAAGAGGATGACTGGAGTTAATTGAGCTCAAATACCTATGATTACTTTTTTTCTCAAAGGTGATGCAGGTCTGCATTCAGCAAGTATAACCTACGACAACAGACATTACAAGAGCAGTTACAGATGACAGAATCATGATATCAGGTCTCCTAATCTCCACTGGTCCAGAGTGAGTTACTGTGATAACACAGAGATTATTCTGCCGTTAAATAAATACAATGAAACAGCTTCTCTGAGACCATCTCAGACGACATGGAAAAATAGTCTCTCTGAGCCTTTTGCAGTCAGGACCAAATGGTACCTAAATGGCTCTGCAGTAAAGTCGAGAGCTTCTCATTCTGCTCTTGCTGCTGGTCATCTTTTCTGAGAGTGTCTGATAACTGAACGGAGATAATTCTCCTCTACTTGTTTTTTCTAGCTTGCCTTATCTCACCGGACTTTATGGGCTTATTTGAAACCTTAAAGGTGTTGTGCCACTGGAAAATAAAAGACGAGAAAAGTTAATTCAGTTTTGAAACAAACTTTCAGGATGTTGTTTTGGGAGATTTCATGACAGTAAGATGAGAAGATCAACAACACTCTTATGTCTGCTTGGTAAATATAAAGGGACAAGCAGGAGTTACCTTAACTTGAATGATTTCAAACAGTGGTGGATCACACCATATTGATTTTTTGGCCAATGAGAACTGGGTGTTCATCACTACATTATCAGTATTACAGACTTAGGTGTATTCAGGATCACATTCTCCATGACACACACACACAAGATTAACAAAATAACAACCATACATTAACAACTGTTAAAGCTAAATACAGTTTTTATGTAGAAAAGTTTAAGATTTACAATTTGCAGTTTAGCTTTGCATCACAAAGTATTTAAATTTAAAAATTCAGTAATTATATTGCATCACCAAGGAGGACATTTAACAATTCCCCTTTATTTAAATGTTGTGTCTTAGTTGCTGATGTGAGCCACCAGTAAACCTGCTTTGATAAATGAGTTTGGAGTTTTTAAAGAACCTACCTGCACTGTGAGGGTGGGACACCTGAAGTGCTGTGTTTAGCTCATGTTGTGCTCGCTGTTAGTCAGTAAGTACCTCCGAAACATATGTAGCTTGATGCATTGTCTTGTTTTCTATTTCTAACTGTCTTAAATACAGAATATGGAAGGTGTGTGTATGGAGGTAATGGAAGTGATATAGAGGAATATAACATCAACTTTCAATATGTAAAATGTAATGGTAACTGATACAGTTTTTCTCAACACGGCTCATACAAAATTAATTGTCTTCTTGTCTTACTAGGCAACACAGCAAATAAGCATATTTCCCAAACACTTAGCATTGTTAGGTTCCGTGCCACTGTTACATCGCTCGATAATCATGCAGCAAACTTACAAAAGAAGCAAATATTTATTCAGGGAGATTTCATTTCAATGACTATTCCTGCCAGTGCAAAATATGATATTTCACCTGTGTTTCTCAGAATATCAAGCAGCTGCAAAAGTTTGTTTCCTGAGAGCACCCGCGTACAGTGAACAAACATATCTCTGCAGCAGCAACATGAGGCAACAGTGAAACAACCGCTGAAAGGAGACATATTATGATTTTTCAATGTTTGCCTTTCCTCTAGTTTGTTGGGGGGGGGTTTTGAGCGGGGGATAATGCTCGTTTCCTCTGCAAAAAACACAGAAGCTCCTGAAACACCTCTTCAGTTTTCCAGCCAATACATCCGGGGGATAGTGATTCCTCACATTTTTATCATGCTCGGCTAGCATCTACTTTGGCCTGCCCCTCAAGTCAGGTTAAGCAAGGGCAGAGGTTGATATTTCCTACTTGTGCTGGGAGGGGTTGACCAATCAGAACAGATTGGGTTAGCTGGCCAATCGGAGCAGACTGGGCTATATAAGGCGGGGTGGCCTTAAAGAGACAGGAGCTTAAACTTGTGTTACAGACAGAGGCTGAAAAGAGGAGCTGCAGCAGTGAATAGTATAAGGAAATGTGTGTCTATTTGAGCATGTAGACTTTTTAGGTTAAAATTATAAACCTTAATATGAGCATCATATGTCTCCTTTTAGTGTGATTTGGCAATGAAGGGAAACAAAAGACAGGATAAACTAGACAGAGACACTTTTTTTAATGTCTAATAGATTAGTGAGTCCCAAGGAAAAACTCACAAAAAGGCTACTTAGTTAATTGGGGGTGGGGCGGCAACTCTGATTCAACTTCAATGTACAATGTGTAATTTTGGTCTAAAGGGGTCTCTTAATCAAAACAATAATGAAAGACTGAGCTTGATGAAGTCGTAAAGCAGCATGGTATCATGAAAGCTGTTGCCCTCTCGACCATTTCCAATGAAAATCTAATAATAATAGTAACTGTGATCACAAGCAGTGGAAAGGAAAAAAGTATTAGTGTGTCATACATCATATAGCAGAGACAAAGCATAACACTTATAAAAGGCGACCAAAATACAATTTCCTGTAACATTAAAGAAAATGAAGTATTCCTCTGGGTTTGAACATTGTTGAAACATTTTGGATAATATAAGGACTCAAGTCAACAAAATGTATAATATAGGTCTAATTGTTTTTAGACATTTTAAGGAAGAATTGTTACATATAATATCTTTTCCAACGAAATACAAGAGAGTCGAAAATATGAACTCCAAACAGCACTGAGCTCTCAGCATGATTCCTCCCGTGTGTGTGTGTGTCTGTGTGTGTGTGTAACAATAATTAGCAGTGTTAGAAATCATCTCAGACGGCATGGAAAGACGTGATAAAGAAAATAAACCATGTTACAGACAATCTGTGAGGTGGGACTGCAATTTATAGCTCGGAGTGCGGAAAGTAAATTGATGACTAATTTGAGTGGGAGACACATAATAAGAAGCAGGAGTACGAGGAGGAAGAGTGTTGCTTTGCAGCTACTCTGTTAAACTTAGCATGTTAAACATGATATGTGTTCAGAAGAAGGTATAATAGAAACTTTCCTCTACAGCGTCTGCCCTCTGCTTCCTTTCTGCCAACTGGATTAGAAACAAACCCGATTGTTTCCCTCCAATGTTGCTCTGAGAGGATTTTACAGAAAGGTTAGGTCACAGCATCATTCTCATTTCAACATCCCCTCGAGTAAGTAAACAAATCTCCTCTCGGCCAGGCGTGCCTTCCGCACAGCTAAATTCAGTTCTTTTGGAGGGAATACCAACGGATAAACAAAACAATCGTGATTGAATGGTGTCATGTACATCAAAAAAAATCTTTCCGCCAGCTGCCACCACACAACTGCTCAGGTTTTGCACGTTCTCAAAACATGTTTTGACAGTTTCTGAGGGACTGCCGACGGATGGCACATGGGGAGGGGATGGTGTCACAGCCATGGTATCAGCACGCTGACACTGAAGACTAATCACAGTGTCACAGCTTCACAACCGCGCTGTGACAAACCGATGGGGGCTCAGGCTTTAAACATGTGCTTTCCAAGAACAGGTGTCGAGGCAAAAGGTGACACAAGAACCAGGGACCTCTTTTTTTTTCCAGGTCTGTTCCTGGACAGCTGTAGTTTGAGATCAACATCACAAGGCCTTTGAAAGCATCTTACTGCAGCATCACAGTACGGAAATCCGACACTTTGATATCATATTAGAAATGATGAATGCCTTTTTATTGCACTCACGCTGCACATGTGTTTTGCAAATGACTAATGGCATGTTCAGGCCCTGTTTAAGCCCATGCACTTCAGGTCCATTAAACCATCCACGTCCGTTTGCTGCGATTTGCTTCAAAAATATTTTCTGTGAGTCATAACTCACAGTCACATCGGAACACTTTGACATGACACACACATTTTTACATTCAGTGTGAAGTATACTTTCATAGGAATATCATTTTCTCCAATGTGCATTGTAAATAAACGTACATAATTCTGTCCTTATAACTCCTGAACCTGTCAGTTTTTGTGTTGATGTTTTTTTCCAGTATCAAAGTAATCCCGTGATATCTGTGTATACATTACATTTAACATAATTAGTATTAGTATTAGGGCAATGTTAAAGAAAACTTCATTCAGAGAATTCGAGAATGAAGTTGGTTGTCAGTTTCACAATGAGATTGGTTGATGATTTTGGATCCAGAAGGAGTGAAACTAAATGACCAACACAGGTTCTCCTTGCTGCTTGTCATAAAAGAGAAAAAAAAAATCACTCTATTGTCATGTCAATGCTTTTTTACTCATCTTATTATGACCTTTGTTCTAAAAATAAAACGTTTGTCTTATATTCCTAGAGGAATGTTATAATATTACACGATTTTTATTACTTTATGAGAATAAATTAATGATATGATTCTTTTTCTGACTAATTTGATAATAGTAGAATTATATTTTCGCAAACGTTTTCCTCATAATATTATGACTTGCATCTCAAATTTGACTACATTCCCATAGTATTCTGACTTATTTCTTGTAATATTAAGTTTATCTTGTAATATTACGACTTTATTCTGGTGATATAACGTTATTTTCGAGATCTCTGAATTTTGTATTCCTTAAACATGCCCCTAATGCTCCCTCGAAATCAAAGGTGCCAATTTGCCAAAATGCAGCCTTTAAAAAGGGCTGGTGTGATTGTTATACGACAAACTTTTCCATAAAAGCTCACAGCATCATTTAAGCCCAGTTACCGATGCACAGGCAGCTTCAGGCACGTTCCTATTTAAGCCGACTTAATGAATATGAACACTAAAAGCTTGTATTGTACAGTGGATGATGGTGCGGGAGGGGATTGAAGTCTTCTTCATGATATCAGTACCATCATCTAAAGTGCTTTCAGCGCCTGATGTGAATACATTACCCACAGTCATATCAAGTGTGGTGCGATGGATTGAGCAAAACGCCGGTGCTATTTTTGTCCGCTGGCTGGCAGCTATAAGCAGACACAATACTCTAATTGGTTTCCCTGGACCTGGTGCTGTGAAGGCAGATGTGAGAGAACACCTACTCAACAACTGGCTGATTTCACTGACAAGCAATTAGGGATTTGTGATTTTAAGGCAAAAAAAAATGTGTCAGGATGAGAAAACTGGCATCGGATTGTTGGAATATCCTGAAAGTTGACTCGACTGTAGAGGAACAAAAATTCTACTCATTGTGCTCAGTCATTTGCAGTAACATAACAGCTATGATTTGTTTATATTTGGGATGCATCCCAAACCAGACATTCAGGGACGTAGAATGCAACGCAGCAAGCAGGGAGCTGATTGTGTGAGGAAATATATTCATTTGGTAACGTTTTCACTGCAGCATTCTGATGCCATTAAACCTCAGCTCGCTCCGAGGTCTCTGTGGTAACCGGGAGAATGCTAAATGTGACAGAGAGGAGGCCTCGGTCCAGCCACGGCTTGAATGTGGCGCAAGGCTGCCCTCCAATGGTGGGATGGTGAGTTGACACAATATAGCAGCAGATTTTCAAAAGACCAATATTGTTTCCAGTAAAATGGATTTGCTGTAGAGTGACTCCATTTCCAGAGTCGACTTTATTCCATGAAGATGAAAGCTATCATATGAAAGCACATTACACAGGGCTACATGGATATGGTTTTTTCCCCTCCTCTCCCGGGCAACCCACACTTAGCTCAACCTCCCCGGTGAGCTCTGCCACTCACACACGTATAGCTGAGGTTATGGGTGATGTTCTGCCAGTTTATGTGAAGGAGGTGGGACTCGTGTTCCAGGTCTGCATGGGCAGCTTAACCTGGGGCGAACAAGGCGTGTGGGTTGAGCGGTCTGCATAAGAAATACTGTGGTTTGCAGCCGGTGTGTTTTAAAGAGACAAATCCTCTCTGAATGCTACAAAGAGCAGGCTTGGTTAAATCCGGTGGAGGTTTGTTCTTTTGTTTACTTGCATCTCAGACGGGTGGTGCTTATGAGTCCCTGCTTGTTTTACCCAAAAAAGCACTAGTTCTCAAATCGTAAGGCTTGTCACTCTTTTCTTCCCTCATATCTGTGTAATGTGAATATTTTTTGGGCCACTGAAAATATGTCTTGCATAAATTCTGATAATGAAGATTGGATTTTTGTTGAGCAGAAATATCTTTCTTCTGCTTTTTCCTCAGATTTACAGAATTCCATGTGTCGCAGAGGAAGTGGAGGCAAAACCCACTATTTAAGTAAAGGTGCAAGTACAACACTATAACATAGTCAATTGAGTACAGAGGTATTCATCCATCCATCACCTGTACTGCTTATCCTGTTGGGAGCAGCTGTCATTGGTCGAAAGGTTGGGGGAAAACTGGATAGATTGTCAGGCGGTTTTTCAACATACAGAGACAAACAATCAATCTCACTTTTGGTCAGTTTCTAACATAAGCCTAAGTAAAGAGGTATTGTCAGCTAAATGTAAAAGTAAAAGTACTTATTATGCTGAAAATGTATCTAATAATGTTTTGCATCATTAGATTGTTAATCACAAGTCAAGTAGCATTTTAATGTTGTAGCAGGTCAAGGTGAAACTAGATTTTCTGAAAGGGGGAGGGGGGGTGGGGGGCGGGGTGCATGTGAAAAGCTGGATATCGTGGAGAGGGTTGGGATGTCTCTCCCAGAAGGTATTCAGTGTGTTGCACATGGCTGTTCACAGGGAAAGGAACTGAAATAGTAACATAATAAGTGGAAAAAAATGAAGTGAGAGAGACAAATTTAAACCCCACATACATTCACCTCCACACTTGATCAATCGTGATTAAAGTGGGCGTGAATGTCTTTTCGACACTTTGTTTCAAAAGTTACAAAAAGAGTTGGTAGCAGATTTAAAATAGAGTCTCTGAAGCTGCTCAACCATCCAAGAGTCAGACTTCTGAGGAGCTACACGTTTATGTTCAACGATGAACTTTTCTCTAATCTCAGAAATAATGGAGAGCTTTAGATCATCGGAGCCTTGAAGAGTTATTTAAAGAAAAGCACCTGAGAAGTTTTGAAGGAAACTCACTCGTTTGTGGAAATAGTGATAACTAATAAAACATCTGAAAGCCATTGAGGTCCTGTCGACGCACAAGCTCAACCTGTCAAGAGTCAGTCTCAGCTGTCAATCGTGATGTTTCACCCCATGTTTAAAGTATCAATAACTAAATGTACTGAGGAGATGAACACTCTACAACAGATTGATAAGAAATACATGAAATATAAGAACCCATTTGAATTATAGTGAGGCAGGATAATAAACTAGCATACAATATAAATACTTAAGTATAGTATAAGTACCTCAAAGTTGTGCTCAAGCAAAAGACTTGAGTAACTGTTGTATATGTATAATATTCATGCATCACCAATGCGACAAAGTTGATTTTCTCGGCTCCTCATTTTTCAGCACGTTTTACATTCCAATCACATTTTCTGATCAGATCTTCATTTCTCATCTGTTACTTTGAATTATACCTTTGAAACATTTTTCTCCAAATGAAAAAAAGAACCTCAACCAGGGGACAAATGCATTCATCCGCCTGACGAGCCTGCATCAATCCTCGCTTCATTTTACATTTTCAGTCCGCTCACCCAAGAGAAAATATCCATCAATTGATTCAGACTGAGACTCTGATGCTTTGCAATCAATTCTCTCATCTGTTGCCTGCAGTGAAATGGCTGCAACAGTGGCAATGTGTAGCATGGGACCCTTTGTTCCTGTCATATCCCGTATGTCTGGCAATTCATCTTTCTCTTGATACCATCATCCCATCTCATAATTCATTATTTGGCTCCACCGCAGTGGTACAGTATCTCTTTACGTGATTGCAATAAATAGAAGTCAGAGAAATCCTGCAACGACATTAACTTTAGGGTGAGTGTGATTTGTCCAAGAACAGACAAATGAGTCGCCTGAAGGACCATCCCAGCTCCGGGAGTAAAAAGTAGACATATTCCTCATTCCGCTCACAAACTCACAACACGGTCGGAGAGATTAAATTTCATTCCAAATTAATGAGTTTGCACACAGGAAGGTAATTAATCATTTGGTGGGTCTTTTCTTTGGCTCTCAGCACGTTTTGGCCTCGCTCGCAGACCCCTGCTCAAAAAACATCTTGACGTTTTTGTAATTACACCTTTTCTCTGCGGCGCAAAGCAACCGAGCAGCTGTTGACAAACTGAGGGGTCACATTGCCACAGCACAAATATAATAAGACTGCGTGTTAGCACATTTAATCAAGGCGGTTAGTGACCATCCAGGACGTTTCTGTTTTTCAGGCTGTAGATTTACTTTCTCCAAGAGATTCAAGCAGCAGAACGTAGACCCATGACCACAGCTTGTGTTCCCATGGTGCACTGTGATGAGGATGATGGAGATCAGGATTTTATGCGATTCATTACATATAGTGTCCGTTGTAAACCTTCCTCTTTGGAATGTTCTGTTCTCTTGTTCTGTGTTAATGCTCCAGAGCTTCAGAATCAGATCTTGTCACTAGTGAGTCCTCCTCATACAGTTCTACAGTGTACTGTCACATTTGTTGTTTGCGTGCTGGACGTTGTGTGCAGAGCTTTTTATAAACAGTCTATTGTGCAGAGTGAAGTTGGAAAACTTAATGTACATCCTACCTGGTTTATCTGCAGTGAAGACTTTATGGTCAGTGTTTTTCATCAAATTAAACTGAATTTGCTTTATTTCCCGTGTGTGGTTTACATATACATTTAAATGATTTGCTTAACCAATTACTTTATTTGGGACATTGCTTGTCAACTATTTCAGAGGTTTGTTAAACAATCGACACAATTTTCAGACCCAAGTCCACAACTTCTCAAGATAACAGCTCTGGAATTCTGCTTTTACTTTGAAGACAAACTACTAAAGAGGAAGTGATTCAGTTAATGTTGTTACCATGACAGAGATCCGCATCCATCACAGGTAAGTGTGCTGTCTTCATCTCAATCCAATATGGTGAAATCAAATTATCTAAATGATCTGGTGGCGATGTTGACCCGTGGTTTGACCCATTTGAAGATAGCTGCAGTAATTTGTCAGAGGACGTGGAAGAGGACATGTTCTACTCGTCGAACACACTGAAGGCAACTGCTCCGCCCCCCCACTGACTGCTACAGAGCACTGGTCAATTCAATTCTTATTGAACAGATTACGTGTCCAAATTACACAAAACTGGCTAGTGAACTTCCTCGGGGAAATTTACAACAAACATAGTGTTGATATTTACTTTTATTTTGAAAAAGTTAACGTTGTTAACTTCACTTATAACATTTAACTTCATAACTTAATTTAACACATAACTACCTCAGTTATGGAAATATACTTCAATGTTAAGATTGGAAGATTTAAGTTAACACATTTTATTTTCATTCCGTGTTCTTTGGTCAGATAGGTTGAGCTGCCCCTCAAAAAACTGTCCTCCACCCTGATGGTTTGAATAGGACGAGATGAGGTGTTCTCGGCCACATCTTCCAGGAGGCACAGGAACATCTTTAACAGTGTTTTATTAGTCAATATCGCGACAGAGCAGTGAACCACAATTTCCTTGAATCACAGAGCATTACACCTTAAGATGTAAACTAAAATAATGTTAAGTTAACCAGAGAACTACTCTTGAAGACGTCTACAGCCAAGTCAGCAATGACTATTGTCCTTATAGAGGCCAAGTCCAATTCTGGGCAAACAGTAAAATACAGTGTTTGGACCTGGTGACCGAAAAAAATATTTGTGTCTTGTCATAACTATCTGGTTTGACAGGGTCTTACTATATACTACAATATTATGTGAAAAAACAATTTGTGGGTGAGGGTCGGTGTGGAAGTGGTTCAGGTGAACACCTCCGGCTGCAGCAGGTGAGTGATAACCGCAGCAGAGTCCAGCTCATCACTCTCCTGTTAGCTGTGCATGAGAGAAGCCGGCTGGTGCACAAGTCAATTCATGTTAGGCTTGCTTTGAGTTTTCTAAATAAAAGTGGCAAAGGCAAACAGCTATTTTGTGTTGGCAGACCCATGGTTCTACGATAATAAAGTCATAAACCAAAGTAGTGAACTAAGTACAAGGTTGAACTGGTGATGATGGAATTGAAAGGATGAACAAAGATGCTTCAATTTATCTTTAAATATCTGGAAGCATGGACCAAATTGAGGTACTGACCTACTGATGACTGACATTGCCTTAAATAAAGCATAATTTTGTCTTTTTTAAACCATAGACCAGTGGTTCTCAAATGGGGGTCCGTGGCACACTGCCAGGGGTCAGTCATAAATCTAATATCTTTCTCAGACACATCTCTTGTGTTGCTCTTTTAGGTAACTTAGAAGTGGAAAAAAATAGGCTGTCAATATATTCCAAGGGATATATTGTATAATATATCCATGTATGAGGCTGCCCTCTGTATATATTTTTTTATCTTTAGACGGTCCTAGGCTGAGAATTTTGTTTAGAGCCTCTGCCATAGACTGTAATGTTCAGTACAGTGTTTGCTACCATTGGCTACAGTTAGATTTCTGAGATAACTTTGGATTTAAAAGGGTCAAGCCAGTCCTTTGTTCCTGAGGGCCACAGCTTTAGATGCCACATCTTGGAAAGATTCCATTTTGCACAGTCAACACAGACTGGAAGTGACAAGGTCAATGTTGATGCTGTTTTTCAGCTGCACACTGGAGTTTTTCCAACAGAATATCAGAGCAGAAAATAATTCAGGACTCCCATTAGAACCAGGCGACACAGCTTACAGCTATTAGCATGGACGAGGGGAGCCTCTCTCGCTGCGAGTCTGGAATACTGATAGTGTTTTCCAGCTGCTCCAGCTCCCACCTGGGTCCCACGGCACTGCAGATCAGACACATTTTTTAAGTCGTGCCACAAAAAATAAATAAAAATGCACATCAACTTTCGTTGCAGCTAAATTGAATATCAATATATGACCCCAGCAGCACTTCCCATAGGAAGAACATTACCTGCCCAGTTGTGAAAAGAAAAGAGTAAAAAGAAAGTCACATATTCAGACAGAGCCGCTCATTCAGAATACAAACGTATGCATGCCGTAATTAATTTGCCATTAAGGCTGGATTGATGTCGCCATCATGATGCAGACAATCAAACCATAATTGCCTCTGGTGTTGCATTCACAGCTCTGCCTCATTACCGAAACAGATGCTAATTTTGCGGAGCCGCTTCAGGTTGACAGGTGTGTGTGTGTGCAGGTGTGTGCAGGTGTGTGTATGTGTGGTCGACTCTGCTGTGTCGAGCTGTGTGTAAAGTGAACTGCAGAGTGGAAACAAGGGGATGAAAAAAATACACGAGGAAAACAAAACATTCTTTTGTGTTTTGTCTTTGGTGGAGTGTCTTGTATCGTAATGAATGGCGCAGACAGTAATTGCTATGTTAGGAGAAAGTGAGTTAATAGCTTGGGAAAACAAACCATTCTGCTGAATTATTAAGATGTTTAACTAAATGATTTACTTCTAGACCTCTTGTTTTTCGTGTTCTATAATTTATTAGGTTAAGTGAAAGAGTTTTATCATTTCTTGAGTGTTGTTTTGAAACAATTTAGTCAAATTAAGAGAATTCAAGAGATTTAGAACATTTTCATTTGACAATAAACCACATTGATATATTTAGTGCCAACATAATAAGTACAAACTACCCCCCCCCCCTCCCATTAGTTCATTATTTCATGACATGAACATCTCAGTCAGTTTATCCGGAGGCCATGATCTCAGCAGCACATTTAGTAACGTGTCCACTGTCTCTTCCAACACTTCACATCTTCTTCGCCCGTTTCTTGGGCCTCTGGTTGAAGACAGGTGAAGAGCCCATCAAGGAGTCAGGTGAATGAGAAGCGTAGCTGGCTTCTGAGGGCGCGCCACCAGGCGAGGGCGCCATGGCTCCTACCGATTCGCTCATGCTGGACATGGGGCCTCCCTCCTCAAACACATCCCCACCCAGGACAGCGTGGTGATGGTGGTGGCCTGAACTGTGGCCGTCCTCGCCATCCTGCGGCTCCATTTTAACCTGCGGCCACAGAGGGGAGTTGTTGGCCCCGGCCCCACCTTGTAAGATAAGAGTGCAGTTTTAGCAAAGGTGATTTTCTACTACAAAATTGATTCCTCTTTAGTAAACAGGTGATCTAAATGTATATGCTTGGTGATGTTTAAAGATGCCCCCTACAGTATTGTCTGGTTTTTGAAATTCCAACTTAATTCTGATGTTTTTAGAGCTGGAGCAAGAAAGTAAATACAGAAAGAAGGTGCCTCACTAAGACCTCTGTTCATTCTCCGACTGGCTTTTACAGTTTGCATGCTCAGCCATGTCCCAGCTTGTAAACTCATCTGGCTACAGGAGACATTTAGCCCAAAATGGCAGAGAACACCTGGTATTCGGTTCAGATCAGGATCAGATCAAAATCCAAACATAAAGAAATAGCTCCAAGAGTAAATTTGGGACTGAGACAGCTCAAAGGGTTTTGGTGCAAATTGTTTTGCTCCAGAGAGGGGTTACTGTGTTCAGACAATTTGTCTGCACTAAGATGTGGAGGTGTGAAAACACCCTCACTCAAAGTGATCCACTTAGAAAATTTAATTTGAATTGTAAACATTGAAAAAAACATCCTTATGTCGGTAATATGTGTTAATAGAAAGTCGAAACTTCCAGGTTGTGAGAGGCCTCTTTCAAAAGTGTGCTGGATTGACAGATTTTGGTGAACAAACATACATTAGGATTGCAAGACTGTGAAAGAGCTATAAATGCCTTAACATGTTCTAAATAAATGGTTTTCCAGTGTGTGAAGTATTGATACGATTATTTTTGAGTAAGATAATTTTTTATGACACATCATCACTCTCTATGTGTGGCTTAGTGCTGCTTCAGAAACATAGCTCAGCGAAAATTTACAGTGCAAAAATAAAACACCTGAACTTAGTAGTTTCACTAGCAGTAGAGAAACCAGCAGTAATCCACAAATTGTTTTAATACCTCTGTCAAGGAGGAAATACTATAAGCATTATCCCGGTCACTTTGTTTGTCAGTTGAATTACACAACATGCACAGAAGTAACTAAGAAACACTATTTTCTTGCTGCAAATCAAGACAAATGAGCGGATCCAGGAATGCTTTCTCACATACTTTGTGAGATGGGGCTATTTTGGGACATTTTCACAGCAGGGGATAATTAATGGATCTGGATGAAAAACAATGTGATACACATAGGGGGCGGATATCTATGAGTCTGTGTACTTTGGTGCAGCTTGATTGAATTTAAGGAGACTGTTGGGCCTTGGCAGAGGAATGCGCTCAACTGAGTCCCACTCTAGTTATATTTAATGTGTTTTTAAAGTAGTTTGATCATACTGGCTGTTTTCAGAAACAGTATTATTGGGCAGTGATACAGTCACTGTGGTAGAAAGAACTTTGTCAAACTCAGTTTAACGGTCAGCAAAAGACTGACTGACTATCTGTAAACAGGATATACAACATGTCTTAATAGTAAACAAACACAGACAAATTTAATTAAAGTGGCTTATGATATAATTTCATCTTTGTCAGAAGACCGACCTGATGAAAACTAGGTCATGTTAACAAGCTTATTGAAAACCCCTTCATAGGAGAAATCTTATTAGGAAGTGTCCTAACTAAAATACAACAAGCAGCGGCTGTTACTGTTCCATGTGGTCACAGCCGAGTGCCAACACTGACTGTGGACTCTGGAGAAAATGTATTCATGAATGCAGGATATGAATGTAAATGCAGCTCTCACCCGACGTGTGAGGAGAATGGTCGGCATCCAGGCCTGAAGCCAGCCTTTCACCGCGGGCCCCGAGGACCCCCATGGGCAGAGCCTGGTCTCCAGGGGCCAGGTCGGCTTCGGGCTCCTCACTGACTGGGAAGGAGATGTCACTCATGGGCTCCTCCTTAATCCTCAGGGGCTTGGAATCCTCCAGAGCTTTCTCTGGGTTCACAAGGCGCTCGTATTCCTCCGACAGATCCTTACTGACCTGAGAGAGGAAAAACTATTTATTAGTCCTGTTTTTCTGGTGTAAGACGATGTGAGAACTTGGATGATTTAGACTTCCACAATGAATATTTTCTGAAGAATAACTAAACATGTTTCTTTAGTCTAAATAATAAAAGCAAAGCTCATTTTGTTGCCATCATCAGTTCCTTCACTTTCTCCTCCTCACAGTTCCAGTCACTGAGGACAGTCACTGTCCGTCAGCTATCTCACAAATTGCCATGCGCACCATTACTCTCAGTCAGACAAAGTGCTTTGTACTCTTTGAGAAGTTACGCGTTATGTAGAAGCAATAGTACTTTTCAAGAGACAGACATTGTTTAAGAGTATGCCAAACACGACTATTTTCAATACTGATTAATTGATTGATTAATACATTTAGCAGATTGCTTTAAAGACTGTTCAGTCTATACAATTTCAAAATACAGAGACGGATAACAAGCAAATCCTCCTATTGGAGCAGTTTGAAGTAGAATGTTTTTGACTGATGATCTTCATGTAATACTGATGTCAATCATATCAAGGGCAACAAACAATCAAGGAATGGGTGATATGGATACAATTCTTTATCATTAATATTATTTTATGTCATGATATCTATATCTACTGGTAGTAATAATAGAATACTAACATTCCTGAAAATCTAATTTGAAACAACTTAAATTATTTTTAAACTAACCCGGGCAATTATTCACATGACAAACTAATCCCCAAGTGCAACTCACTCATTGATAACGCAACATCTATAACAACTCAGTACAAACAGAGATATTAAAGGGATAGAAAAACAGTTTAACAGTATTGCAAAATCTTGTATGGTTGACAAATTTCTATCTATATACAACAATATCAAACAACACAATCCTATGAACAGGACTGACCCATCTCCAGCCTCACCTGAAGCATGTAGCTGTGATAATCTTTGATCCTCACTTGCCAGAAGCGCTGCAGGGCCAGCACGCTGCCGATGCCCACCTCATGGAACACTTGCTCCACCACGTCTGGGAAGGGACTAGCCCCAAGCCGCGCTTCCCGGTCCACTGCCACCCGCAGCAGGCGAGTGAGGCGCAGATAATGCTCGTGGACCAGGTCGGTCAGAGTCTCCAGCACGCTCTCCTGAGCCGACTCAAAGCCAGCGTGTGCCAGCACAGTGGCCACTGATTGGTAGAGGAGCTGCCTGCAGGAGGGCCAGCTCAGCTCTGTGACAGGTTCGCCTCTACCCCTTAAGAGTGGAAGACGCAAAGGAGATGGAGAGGGAGAAATTTGTCAAATGTCAATTCTTACATAAATTACAATATCTAAACTTCGATAAAATGCCTCAATATGGTATTTAATCCAATCTTATCTATGCAGCAAAACTAGATTAACTTACATATAAAAGTCACTTTCAGGGTCACTTTGGCGAAGCTGGAAGGGTTGCCGTGGTGCTTTGCTGTCAACAGGCAGCAGATCATCTGGCATGATAGGTGGCGTGGGAGGACGTGGCGGAAGGTTGGCATCCGCCTCCTCCATCCTGCTGCCGCCTTCGTTAGACGCTGAGCTCTGACCTTGACCCTGGGCCGCTGTCAATAGGCTGCGGAGTCTGCGAGCATGCTGACACAACTGCACTGTGTGGATGGTGAGGCTGCAGGGCTCCGAGGGGATGTCCAGCATCGTGGTGGGCCGCGGCCGCTGGGCCGAGGGCTGGTGCAGGGGAGGGTCCTGCATCTCCACGGAGCGGAACTCGCGCTGGAGCAGGTCGAAGGAGCTGCGGCTGGGAGGTGCACCAGCCGGTCCGGGGATCTCCCCCCAGTAACGCATCATGATGAGAGATGGAAGACACTGGATTCAAACTAGCATCAAGTCTGGAACTGTGAAGAGGGAGAGGGAGGAAAAGTAAGTACAACTGAAACTGAGGATGAGGAGGGTCCGTACAATGATGGATGATGTGTGGAGGACTGGGGCAGCAAGAACAACATCGGATGTCAAACAACATTCAGTATTTGCATTGTAGCAGTGATTCTGATCTTTTAATTGACTTAAGGCTTTTTTTTGTAAACAAATTTTTACATAGTTAAGTTTTAATAGGGCTAGGCCATTAAATAACAACTATTATCGCAATGTGGTTTCATCAATAGCAATAAAACAAAAGTTCAATATATATTGATTTGAATGCCTATGCGTTGTGTGGAGATACAACACATGACTGATCCACCTCAGATTATTCCAATGTTTTACTGTTTGTAACTTTAGAGTTTAAAAACCACAACCTTCACTCGGGAGCAAACATTAGTCTTTAAACTTAAAAAAAAGTTTTCACCTCTGATGTTTAAACTTAGCATCAATGTGTGTTTTTCCAATAGCGGGAAGACCCTAAATATCAAATGTCGGAATGGAGTTTTGTAGCGGATGCGCCTCACAACAGAACACGTATTAGCTCTGACTCGCAATGGACCAACAACAACAAACCGGTTACCTAACAACAAGTACCCCAAATCCATGTTGGGCCTGTTAACCTGTAAAACCCTGAAGTAAAGATCACTGCTGTAACTCAAATCACACAGAGGATGAGACCTCCGGCTGCAGCGCTTGTTTCCTTCACGGATGTTGCACAGGAAATAAAGATCCCTGTTGTCCTTCCGGGAAAAAGCTCGAGTAAAAACCTGAATCTGAATTTTGGTTCCATAACAACCCGTTCATTTTGTCTTAGATGTAATTAAACTAATTACATCAATGTGAAATTTAGTTTTATTTTAAATCATTTTCTTAATATATTCTCTCCGGGATTCGTTTCTTTATTAACAGGTTTTCTGAGTTTTTTGGTGGAGGCACAGAGGACACGGACCTTTTTTACAGGCGCACCAAATAAACATGGCCGCCCCCCCGCCGTTAGACGTGAGAGTGGAAACTACAGATGAAGAAATGAGCTCCGCGGTGGAAACAGGGTCCACATCAGAAAATGGAGGAAAACCTGAGAGAGACTCGACTAAACCTGAGCCGGACGCCGAGGAGCAATTCAAGAAACCCGCTCTTTTCAAGGCTCCGTCTCTCGCCAGCAAACGCGGTCACGTCGCGGCTTCGTCCAAACCAACGGCTGCAGAAACCAAAACGGCTGCAGAAACTAAAGCTGTGGAAGAAAAGAATGTCGTTGAAGTCGCAGGAATAACCAGCAACGCTTCACCGAGTCCTGCTGTTGAAAAGGAACCTGCGGAGAAGCGTAAAGAAGAGGAGGAAGAAAATGGCGGAGAAGACAAAAGCGTGTCCACTGTCAGGATCAAACCTGAAGCTAAACCCAGGGTGCTTCCTGTCAGAGGGCCCCTACCTGGGAAGTTCCCGCCCCTGGGGTACACGGAGCCCCTGTGGGGGGGCAGCGCCGCGGACATGCCCTACGCCCTGGAGATCCTGAAGAACGGCACCATCGTGGACACGGTGCCGCTGACCCACGGCAGCTTCTTCGTGGTGGGCCGCCTCCCGGTTTGCGACGTGTCCCTGGAGCACCCGTCCATCTCCCGGTACCACGCCGTGATCCAGTTCCGGGCTGAGGCCGGGGAGGGGGGCGGTGTCGGGGAGGAGAGGGGCTTCTACGTGCACGACCTGGGCAGCACGCACGGCACCGTGGTGAACAAGAGCAAGATCCCTCCGAACACCTACGTCCGGCTCCGGGTGGGCCATGTGCTGAAGTTCGGAGGGAGTACGAGACTGTTCATCCTGCAGGTGAGTCCCGTCAACCATTGTACACCTGCTGTGGAAATACTGAGGTACACACACGGCTGTCACTGAAGTGAAGGTTTAAAGGTTCAGTGTGTAGGATTTAGTGACATCTAGTGGTGAAGTTACATGTTGCAGCTGAACACCCCTCACCTCATCCTCCCCTTCCAAACATGAGAGAGAACCTGTGGTCAATTTCAGTTTTCGTAAAAACTCAAAAGCTGTTTAGTTTGTCCAGTTTGGGCTTCTGTAAAACAAAACATGGCGGCCTCCGTAGAGAGGACCCGCTACCGATGTATATATAAAGCAGTTTGATATAAAGGGCCCATTCTAGGTTATAGACAACAACAATGTGTACAATTTAGAGGTTTACACATGAGTGAAAACATCACTAGGATGATTGTTTATTGATTGATCCGTGATCTGACTGTTCTTTGCCATGGACACTTAAAATACCTAAACTGAGTTTGTCTCATCACAGCCTTTGGGTTTCTCTTCATAATGATATAGTATTTTCTGATCACATGTCTATTGTTTTCGATTATATCTTATCTAGTCCTTTATGTTGTGGCAGAATCCCAGATTATTCCCGCTCCATACATTTTCTCACTGCAAATCAGTTTTTCCTTCAATGTTTTTATACATAGTCTGTGTCTGAAACCTTTGTGACAACATCTGCTGCTGAGCTACTCTTCAGCCCTGGTATATTATCTCCGTCTTCCATTTCCCATCCCCAAATAAAGACACAGAAAAATAAAACTTTGTCGAACACTAAAATGCTGTTCTTGAAATCCTAGGGTCTCTCACAGTCTTATAACATACACAGTCATTTGAGAGAAGCTGTGAGTGGACTGCTCAGGGTTCCTGGTTTCCTTGTCTAGGTTTAGACTCATGGTCAAGTGAAGAAAAGACTCATGTACCCTCCTTTATTATAAATTACACATTTTAATACAATTGCTTTAATTTCTAATATATTATTAAATCTAGCTTTGCCTCTGGCAATGTTCAGTTGTCCAAAGAAGTAATAAATCATAAATAAGGGCCCTTTTCTATTTTTAAATCAACTTGACTATGACTACATCGTATAATTCCACATTTAGAAAATTAGTATAAGACTAAGTCATTTGACAGATAATTATTCATGTAAGCCATTTATTAAGCAAGAGTGCCAATTATTCAGTGTTTCCAGCTTTTTGGAAAATTCATTCTAGGGAACACAGTTATTTAGAATTGAAAAAGAAACCTCCCCATAGTTGATGGAGATGTTGTCTTATACAGTTATCTTTAAGACTTCATCTTTGCTCTGCTTCTTCAGGGTCCAGAGTTTGATGAGGAAGAGGAGTCTGAACTAACAGTGACAGAGCTGAGGGAGAAAGCTCGCAAACAGAAAGAAGAGCTAGAGAAGAGGATGCTGGGAGACGGTTCGGATGATGATGGCGACGATGATGATGAGAAGGAGAAAGGAGGGGAAGGCGATAGCATCAAGTCCAAGAAGAAAACGTCAAAGGAAGATTCAGGGTGTTCGTGGGGAATTGGTGAGATTTCCTGCCGGTCCCAGGATTACATCACAGTGTGTTCTGTGTCTGCTGCATGGTCATCTTTAGTGAGCTGGCGTTAAAGTTTCTCTCAGGGCGAGTAACTGAAGACGCCAGTTAATCCTTCACTTCCCTTCTTTCCTTTCACTCCATCTGTCTCTGTAAATCCTCCCTGCAGATGAGGAGGTTGTTCCAGAGGAAGACGAGGATGAGGAAAACCCCTTCTCAACTGAATTCCAAGAGGACCAGGAGGCAGCATACCTGAAAGATCCCAAGAAAGCTTTGCAGGGCTTCTATGACCGGGAAGGTGAGAAGCAATTTAGCTTTATGAGAAGCAGAAGAAAAGGGTTTGTGTTTCTTTTGTTTCTTAACTTAACTTTTTCGACATTGTGCGTCCCAGGGGAGGAGCTGGAGTTTGAGTATGAAGACAAAAGCCATGGCTCCTGGCTGTGCAGAATAAAGTAAGAGACTTGTGACATTTCTGTGACATCAAAAAGGACATAAAGAATGTGGATGTGGTGTAGAGGTGCAGAGTTTTTGTAGACTTTCCCTTTCTTGCCAGGCTGCCTGTGGATGACGCCAAGGGCCGACAGCTGGTTGCTGAGGCGACCGTCACGGGGAAGAAGAAAGACGCAGCCATCCAGTGCTGCCTGGAGGCGTGTCGCATGCTGGAGGCCAGAGGGCTGCTGCGGCAGGAAGCAGGTGGGAGCTCAGCTCACACTGGGAATGGTTGAAAGGGGGATCGTGAACCACCATCTGGAGAGGTTCTGTTTTTTTGTTGTTGTTGTTGGGAGGTTAAGTTTTTCCTGTTTTATTTCTTATTTCCAGTGTCCCGCAAACGCAAGAAGAAGAACTGGGAAGACGAGGACTACTATGACAGCGATGATGACACCTTCCTGGATCGAACCGGCACTGTGGAGAGGAAGAGGCAAGACCGAATGAAAAAGGCCGGAAAGATTGAGGAGCGGGCTGAGACATTTGAATCATTGGTAAACATCTGCCGACATTTCAAATATGCTTTTGAGCCTTTGTTTGATAGAAACAATGATGGAGAGACAAGAAACGCGTCAAAGAGGAATTATATGCAGTCAAACGTCTGGTCAGCTGGGAGTGAAACTGGTGACCTGCTGCTCAGAGCATATGCAACGATGTGGTTTGTGCCCTGACTATTCAGCTATAGAGTTGTCCATCTGCCTGACACTCTGATTCAGGTCCATGACATGAACCAGACACCAAAGATAGGCTACTCTTTGAATTCTTTATAAAATATATTTACTCCAACAAACTGAATATATCAAACACCTGGTGGGTGTGTCGCCTCTTTGTCAGAATATTTTAATTTTTTTATAATTTATTTAATCAGGAAAGTCCCATTGCGATACAAGATCTCTTCTGCCAGCGAGTCTTGGTCAAGATGAGCAGGAAATGAAATAGTGTCATATATGTATACGACAAGAAGGGATGTATAACACAAAAAACTCAAACACACCAAACAGGAGATAAGGAGATTTTTGTCAAAACTTTGTATTGTTGCTACCAACTACATAAAAACTGCGGTCACTTAAAATGCGTAATGAAGGTGCTCTGTGTTAGGTTGGGGGAAGTTTACTGAAAGTGATAGAACCAGAGTTTAGAACCAACAACTGTTAAAAGCTGCACCTGTTATATAATGTATTAATGTTCACTATACTGTATGTTTGATTGTAATGTAGGTGGTCAAACTGTCAGAGGTGGAGAAGGAGCTGGAAGACACTCAGAAGAAGCTCAATGCTGGAAGAGGAGGTGAGTCACAATCCAGTGTGTTTCCAGTCTTCTGCACCATGTGCAACAGCCCCTACTGATGTATGTTCTCCTCGCCTGATTGTCATTTCATTCCTCTTCTTAGACTCTTCTGGTTCTTCCACGGGCGACACACTAGATGCCTTTATGACCGCCGTGAGAACTGAGACAGCAATGGACGCCGTGGAGCGCAGGAAGCTTCACGTTCACGTAGCAGACTTGCGCAAAGATGCCCAGCGACTCCGCAAACTGGTCGAACTCACGCGGCCGGCACAGATGCCATCACTGCTGCCGAGGTTAGACACAGAACCACAGTCATGTCTGCTGGGTTTTCAGGTTCACACCAGAAATCTGTGAATTCAGAATCAGAATTCTTTTTATTGCCACGTATATTTGCATATATTGGAAATTGCCATGGTGTGGTTGGTGCACTGTACATAAAAACAAAACAACAATATATACAATAAGACAATATATATATACAGTAAGAAACAATAAGTTATGCATACATATTTTAGCGATCTTCTATATTGGTATACTCCTCATATAGCAGATTTGATCTATGGGTTCATGTAGAAGGAAAAAAGTATGAAAACACTGACGAGGAACGGTGATGTGTGTTGGTGTGGTAGTGGCAGCTCAGAGTTGGAGAAGCCCAAGAAGACCTTACCCCTGTTTGGAGCCATGAAAGGAGGAAGTAAATACAAACTTAAGACTGGCACCATCGGGGTAGGTGTTATGTTTCTAACTCACTTAAATCCTTTTCCTTATGTGTTAGTCTTTCCTCTTCCTCTCTGATATCGTTGTTTGTGTCCTGTCTCTAGAAGTTGCCTCCTAAGCGACCAAACTTACCTGTGGAGCTCTTCAACATGAAGGAACTTGCACCCACTGGAGAAGAGGAGGAAGAGGAAGAAATGGAGGGAGCGGTGAAAAATGAGGACAATGATTATGAACAGTGTGCAAGTATCTCAGAATCTAATGACGAATCTGAGGAGTCCAGTCCATCTATGTCTCGTGAGAGCTCTTCTTCAAGGAAGCAAAGAGGGAAACCAGCTCAGTCCAATGAGCTGAAAGGTAAACAGCTGTCTCATATTGCCACTGGGTGGCAGCAGATCTGTTACACATACAAACAGCACAGTGTTATATTTGTATTCTATCATAGACGTACAGATTGTGGATTTTAAAAACAAGCTGTGGTTGGTTTACATAAACATTTTTTATCCAAATGTTTGCATTTCTGGTCATATCTTATCTCATCCTAATGACCTACATCTGCAACATCCAAGTCTCAACATGATTTGTTTGTACATTCAAAGAACAGTGCATATCCCCATATTACTATTTTAATATGTTTATTTGTTTGATTTCATATCAGAGAAAATCCACAAACAGAAGGGAGGAGGAGGCGGTGCTGAAGCAGTGGAGCAGAGCAGCAAGTCCCCACCGGAATCCAGTCCAAGTGGGTGACGTGTTTTTATTGAGTCAATGTTAGAGTAGCTGTCACGTATTGATCGGTTACTCAGCTTGTGTAGGTGTACAAAAATATAAAATAATCCTATACTCAAATTTGGACTTTAGTCAAAACATCACTTTTATCATTTAGCATTTTTAAACATCGAAAAGGTTTTTCTGTATAAAATCTAGATTTCAGATGTAACTAGTAACTAAAGGGGTCAATTATAAAGGAGCATTAAATATAAACACTCGTATAAATGACAAATATCTCCAACATTACTTCAGTTATTGTTAAGTTAAAATGGCTGTTGTATGTCTGTTGTGTTTGTCTTTACTACTCTGTACTGATGTGTCCAGAGTCCAGAGCAGAAGGTGACAGAGACCCAGCCACTGACCCTGGTGCCAGGAAGAAGAAGAAAGGGAAGGGCCCTGGCCGAGTGAGTTCTCACACAAATACCAACATCCACATTTAACAGACAATAAAGTTTTACCTGAACTGAATCTCCTCATGGTTTGTCTCCACAGCCTCCAGTGCAGCTCTCCGGAGAGTATCCAGACGATGACCCTGATTATTCAGTGTGGATGCCTCCTTCAGGTAACCGGTCTGATCCTGACTGATGTGCTGACCCACTGATGTTGTTCTTAGGAAACCAGTGCAACTGTTACCTCCATAAGTCAGTAGAAGTTATTTCTACAAATCCTAAGAGTGAACTGTAAAGCCTGGAAATTCTCTGGAATCTAAATTTGTATCAGATCTATACAGAATGAAAGCAGCTACTCAGGAGATAGCATTGTTCTCATTCTCAAGATACAGCTTTCCAAAACGTCTGCACAAGCACTTGTTGACACTGATAAACTGGGACCACTGAGTTCAGGAATGCAGGGGAGTATTTTTGAGGATATTGCGAGAGGAAGTAAACAGGTTGTCACGGTTCATTTGTCTAGCAGAAATTGCCGTCACATTTTGATTGTTCAATGGGGAATGCATTAGATCAAAGTGAGCCCATGATAAGATAAGCTTGTATAAAACGCACTTTTAAAAGTCTGGGATCAGGGTCACGACTAATTGTGCTCATATCATGTCGATGATCTGATTAGTTTGAATATGAGCCACGTAAACAAGTCAACAGTTACAGATCCGTGTGGGACATTTCATGGGATTATACGTTCTTTCATTTTGGTCTTTTAAAGGGTTATTTTATTCCTCTGCTCCAGCATTAATATCTCAAGCAATATCTCAATAATGCCTTCAGAAAATACCTAAAATTTTGTACAAATATTCACTTGGACTCAAGAATGAACGGTTTAGTTGGCGGTCAAAGGTCAAGGTCACCATGACCTCGCTAAGCACATTTTTGCCTTGTAAGGGTGATGTCTCTGCAATGCTGTGAAGGAGTCCTTTCACATTTAGCACAAACATTCACTGGGTCACAGTGAAATGAATCTAGAAGAAAACAGTATGTAGAAATATGTGCATGAAAATGGCACTGGTTGGTGGAGGCATCCAGCTGCACTGCTGTAATTCTAGTTTCAACATATATATAATGTGTGTGTGTGTGTGTGTGTGTGTGTGTGTGTGTGTGTGTGTGTGTGTGTGTGTGTGTGTGTGTGTGTGTGTGTGTGTGTGTGTGTGTGTGTGTGTGTGTGTGTGTGTGTGTGTGTGTGTGTGTGTGTGTGTGTGTGTGTGTGTGTGTGTGTGTGTGTGTACTTATCTACATATCTTTATGAGGACTATTTTAAGAATACCCTTATACCCTACTCTTTTTGTGGCTCCTCACTTTTTCAAAAGGCTGTTTGGGGGTTAAGATTAGATTATTGTTAGGATTGGGTGGTACATTTTTATGGTAAGGGGCGAGGAAATGCATTTGTGTCTTCACAAAGTACAAGAATGTGTGTGTGGTGGATCCTAACCAGTATGGATATATTAAATCAGATTCAGATGCTGATTTGGGGGAGTTAAAAAATTCTGTTTTCCAATATATTGGATTTGCAGTAATTTCTATTGATGTCGATGTTTGATGTCGTCATCAAACTATAAACTTTATTATTATTATAAACCTTTGTTTGTACTTGAAATTAATTTAGAGTTGCCCTCATTTACAATGATTACATATAGTGAATAAGTTAACACCAGAAAAAACTAATATTTGTAGAGCTTTGATTAATAAAGTGAAACTTGTTTCCTTCATAAATGCACACTAACATAAATGCGTATCTTTTCTGCATCGTTAACTTAAAAAAAATGTTTTCCGATATTTCTTAAAAAAACTCCTATTGGCCAATTTCACTGATATATCGGTCAGACTCTAGCCTGCGGATCCTTTCAATGCTCAAACTTTCTTTTCTTCCCTCACAGATCAGACTGGAGACGGACGCACTCACCTCAATGACAAGTACGGCTACTGAGGGAGAGCTCTTCAGCGTCCACTCCAGCATTTTCCATACTGTAGATAATACCTGCAGCACAAAGAACATGAAGCCCCTGGCTCACCTTAAGAGCGAAGCCTGAAAGAAAGTGCTGAGTTGCAGAGAAACTTCTGCCGAACCTTTTATTCATCTCTTGAGGATATTTGCATTCGCAGACTGTGATGAACAGAAATCCCACCATTCCACTTCAAACTGAACTGGGAAGCTTGGGGGAACTGCCCCCTCCTGCTCCTCCCTCATTGGTGTAGGCACTGGGCAGTCGGCCTCTTGGCTCTTTCCACTATGACAACGATAGATTTGGGTGGCACCTGAATATTCAAATACATTTGAATTCTGTATTATCAAGCAGAAAATGTAAAGTTACATAGCAGCAGCAACTGATCTGAGATCAGCCTCTTGCTCTTTGGCTGCCCCTCTTGCAGTTACATCCACCTGACATCCAAACTGGGTTCCTCCTCTATTTGGCTTCAGTCGATCGCTGGCATAACCTTTCCTTTTTCTAAAGGAGTGTGTGTAGCAGGGAGAGAGAGAGAGAGAGGGAGAGCATTGAAGCAGCTTTTCTGACCATCTGGACACTTGGATGGCTTACAGGATGAAACGCAAGCTGATAATGACTCAAGCTAAGTGGAGTGTGTGTGTGTCTGCGTCTACACCGACTCACACACACACTCATCGCCCAACCTTCTCAAAGTTCTCTTTTTAACACGATTGTCTTCAGGAGCGAGTCAGCCATCGCTGTGTTCGCCTCGAGCAGGATTCCTCTCCCTGTGAAATCCCACTCGTTACTGTGCTCTTGGTTTCCTGCCATACTCTCCACCCTCTTTCCTGTTCTTCTCCTCTTCTCAAGTGTTTTTTTGTTATATAAATGTAAAATTAAAAAAAGTGTCTGTACATAACCTGTGAGCTGCTTCCCCTTGTTTTTATGATCTTGGCATCCACATAAATGTTTCCCTCGCTGGGCTTTCTTCACACTAACACTTGTTTTGACGTCAGACTTTCTCTCCTTTGAGTGCTCTCTCGCTCTCTCTCTTTCACACAGTCTTTCTCAGAATATGATCTGGCACAAAGAGGCTTGTGGTCTTCGCTGTGACCTAATCACAGATGGAGTCCTCGAACACACGAAGAGGAATCTGTCTGACACTGGGGAAGTTTTCGTGTTATGACCTTAATAAGTTTTACAAAGTTAACATTTTATATTGTACAGTAATTTTATATAATCCTAATCTAAAAATAAAGGTTTTGGGATTTACAGTTTCAGTGACTGATGTGCGATTTGCTTCCTGTATAAGGATGTTTTGAAACTAGAAGGGCGATGGGAGACCCTGTTCCTCTGCCAAGGCTAACACCCCTTTTGCAACGTTAAAGTGACAGTATGTAACTTTTACTGGATACAGCGCCCTCTATAGACTCAGATGGTGTTTAATTCCCTTGAGCTCTGTATCTGAGCAGTTATATTCGTTTTGTATGACCAGAAAACAACAGTTGCATCTATGTGTTGACTGGAGCTCTGACTGGGTCCTCCCACTCTATGAACTGAAACAGCTGAATGGTGCCTATTACCCTGTAACAAAGACACCAAACTCTGTTTAGAAGTCTTCTTACTTTAACAGTTTCCCTGCTGAACACTTGAGATAAACGCTGGTTTTGAATTGCTATTTTTTTGTTCAACTACAGTTCAGAATTACTCTTGAACTTGTTACACTTCTCACAGGAGATGGTATCCACACAAAAAAGTAACATAGGTCAAAAACACCATTCCCCCTATTCCATGTCACTGAACCATCAAACATATTTTAAAGCTGCTATTTTGGTTTAATAAAGTGTTTTGAACTGAATAGGTTATCTCTTGGACTTTGTCCCATCCTTCCAAGTAATTCTGCTAACAAACCAATAATCAAATGGACGGGGGTGAAAACACATGTTCTTGGCGGAGGTAATCACACATAAATTCTAAGAAAGGGCAAGCCATGAGCTGTAAGAAAAGCTTTATTGTTCTCAAACAAAGTGTTTTCAATTATATTATGAAGCAGTTACACTATATTCTTTCACTTATTTATTCAGGTTTTCACTTTTTATGCGACACGTGTGCTTTTATCACAAATAAAAGTCACCTGAACAAGAGGCCACAGGGCATTTATTGATTAATTTTGTGCAACAGTGGACAGAAACAATGTCACAATGTTACATTCACTTCGGCAAAACTTGGTTACAGTGGTGACGTTGTGTGTTTTTTAACAATTGAGCTGAATTCAAGAGCTGAGAAATACCTCGTACAAACAGTACGACGGGAAAGTGTTTCAAGGCATTGAGAGATTTTTTACAAAACACTGGGATGTCTTCAGATACACCAGTGGTCCTCTTATACCTAGAAAGTACTGAGGTAAAATATTAGGAAGGAACAACATGGCACACTACAAGTAGGCTATGCAGAACACAGCACCAGTTACACTTGCCAAATGTGCAGCAAACTATTCTCATATACTTCCTTATTTCCGTGTACCTCTCTTTCTGCAAAACAGTGGAATTCATGCAGGGAAAGAGGATATAAGTACTGAACTCTGAGCTTGACTAAAAAGTGACAAATTCATTAAGAAACGTACATCGTCAATAGGTCTACTATTCAGCTACAGTCATACATGGTTGTTATAGCTCGTCATGACCTGCATATTCAATATTCAAACATCCAAAGAAGTTGTTTTTTCAGACAGACGAATGTGACCACTGTCTATGTTCATTGCAACAATAACACGATATCAGATGACTCACCATGTTTAGTACATGAAGTTACCAAGAGCCTTACAAGATGTCGGGTAATCACATCGAAGGAAGAGACCCTGGAACCGTTTGATTGTCATAACATGCATTACTTCCCTTAAAATTCATCCAACCCAAAAACTACAGTCAAGTCTCACAATGGTTGGCCTTGGGCCCCTGTACCACCTCTGGTCCATTATTTGTTTCTCGGTTGTTCTTCGTCCAATCGAAGGATCTTTTCAGGGACAGCCGTACATTCACAATACCTGAAGAATCCTTAGAAATGTTGTGTTGAGGCCAAATGTTTTTTTCTTCCCCCATAAATGTTTCTGCTGATTTCACACGGAGAACAAAGGATCAAAGTGACAGCGTTTACAGGGTGGCGTTACCTGAGTGTGCAATAGTTCGACCATCAAACAAATGTCTCTAGCGGTCAGTCGTTCAGTCATTAATCCGTCATTCCTTGGTCTCGCTGCAGAAGCAACACGAAAGCAGCCGCCTGGGAATGCAGAGAAGTGGGAGTGGGGGGGGATATTATCTGCCAGTGGATGCATTTCCTTATGAGCAGGGGGGATCCTCGCACGGGGTCAGGGGACTGCAGGGGGGCACTGTGCTCAAGGAGCGAAATGCGAAGATGGATGGGTCGTAGGTGTACCTGGGCGGAGGACGAGTGCCCGTCAGGTTCTGAGGACAGAGAGAGAGAGAGTAAGTCATGCATCTGTCACATGTGGGTGTTTAGGTTAATTCAACTGTTGAGCTTCACTGGATGTCAAAGGTTTTGATTCCCTGCTGTCTTTGAGTTATGGAAATATTGTTCAGTTAGAAAAAGGCTACATCCGTACTAAAATGTGTTTGTTTTAAAAGACATGCACTGAACTCTGTATATGTGAGAGCCCAAATGTGAAATGGAGAGGTTCCAGACTTTCTCAGGAGTTTCTTCTGCTAATAAAAACGTGTTGATGATGTTTCTGACATGCAACAGAAGCAAAAATGAAAAAACAAAAAGAATACAAATATCTCATGATGTAAAAGTGGTGCCATACACGTAGAAGATGCAGATGAAGAGCTCTGTCAATGTGCTGTAAACAAAAAATCATGATTTCCGTAGTGGAAGTTCACTGGAAACCAGACCGACACTGGCTGGAAAATAACAGAGTATTTCGTTTTTTTGAAAGAGAGAGCTTTTTTTCCTTCACACTGCAGGTGTGCTTCACACCTCCCCCCCGACAGAGCCCTCTAAGCAGAAACTCTCTTCTTGTAGCTGTGCGAGCACTCCGTCTAAAATTAGCCCTGGTCATTTTCCTCCCTACAGGAAACGACAGGAAATGACTTTGTTGGATTTGGCAGTGAGGCTGCACTTTCTCCAGAGCCTGCTGAGGGGGAGTGTAGTTTGTGAGGACTGAGAAAGATTAGGACCCTGAGACAGAGTCGCTGCAATTATGAGCTGATCCCATGGAATAAACGTGTGTTTATATGGATAGCTGTAGGTTTTCAGAGCCAAACGCCTCTTTGACAACTGAGACAGATGCGTCCCTGTGACTGACTGATTCCATTCACTCTCTGGAAAAGTACCAAGTGACTGTAGTGAGTGCATGTATAAAAAAAAGCCTCATTAACCGTGCATATGAGGCTACAGGTGTTGCTATGACTTCAGCCAACATCTTCAGGGATTCAGTGCCGAGCCACAGCAACACAGCAACTCATCCCAGCACTACTGTTTTATCGACCAATGTAGATATAAACAGGCAAAAAACTGACACGTGGGGGAAAAAAACTAACCGCAGCCCAAGAACAAGTTATAGTGCAGTTAAGATGTTCTCCATATGGTAACTGCGAGTCTGTCCAACTGCAGGGAGAGAGTCGTACATCAGGATGGCTACCCCACATTAGCAGTCCCTGCAGTACGACAGGGCCCAAAAGGGTCACGCAAAGTAGGATTCCCATGAGTATACTGCTCTAAGTTTGTGCAAATGTCAGAAGCAGCAGCTGGAAAACAGGAGTTAAAACACCAGGTTAAAAATATCTGTCTCTGGAGATTTCATGTAGTTTTAAGGTTGTCCTGTTTATCATTCGGTCTGAAAACACAGGCCTAGCAGGCACAGGTCCAGGGGTCCAAGAGTTCACAGGATCCCCTGAGCGAGAGCCTCTTTCTGAGCCCTTGTTTCTAATCGTTCTTACTGCTAAGTCAAAGGACTCATACAGTAAACAGGATCTGCTAAACAGGGTTTTTTATGCCCCTGATCGGAAAATCCTTTAAAATCGGCTCCTACCACGTGTGGCTGGATATTTAGTTGTGTTGTAACGTGTTTGTTTACGCTGACTTCACACGTGAAAAGATATCCATCCATTTCAAATGATGTCAGTCACTGCTCAAATACAACATACCTACATCCTATATGTTGACATGGTTGTAAAGAAGACAGCCAACTGGAGGGCAGCGCAGAGTCGAGAGTTCCTGACAACAACAAACATGGCAACGGTGGAGGAGGTTGTTATAATGTAGTGGCGGCTGTGCCTGGCCCTAAGTGAGGTAATGTCAGTAACATTGAAACTAGAGCGCCTGTAGTTCCGAACCAACTCCCAAAGTCTCCTCCTTCTTCCTTGTGTCTTATGGTCATTACGCTTGAACTATTGGCTACACTGCCCGCCAGGATTTCTGGTGGTACTGCTGTGGGTCATTGTTTCACCCAGAGGAAGTGTACAAATATGGATAAAATGAATGCAGAGTATGCATAGAATGCTTCTTCTAGCCTAACCCTGTTTCATTATGGCCCTTTGGTGTTTGGTGTAATATTTGTGGTGAGGCCGGTCGTATAGAGTTTCTCATCATCTCCTCTGCAAACTAAATATGTTTGCTTGTAAAAGGGTTGCTTTTACATGTCTGTGCCCATCGTCTCATAATCCATCTTGCAGTGTTGGATGAGAGACTTGCTAACACTCTAATGTCTGTGCAGTGAATATGGAGCTATCACCAGCTGAGCTGAGCAAACACTGAAAGCTGGGTATAACAGCCTGGCTGAGTCCAGAAGTAACAAAAATACACCTACGAGCATTCTTTTCATCTACCTCTCAACAGATGTTAAACTACTACTTTTACATCTGTTTGTTCTCATGCTAGGATCACAAGTGTCCTTCAGTTACATTCTGAGCCATGGAGTTTACCTCAATCAAAGCGGAATGTAGCCTGTTTTCCCTTTTGACCTTCCACCTTTTTTTCCATATCTGCCTGCACCATTTCCCTCACCTCGATCAATCTTCGCCCTCCTCTCCGACCATTCTTTGCGGTGGCTGAAACCAGACGCCGTCACTCTCGCCTCCTACAGCCTGAGAAGCTCTCACCACTCTCCTATTCACCTCCAACCCCTAGAGGGTGGAAGGCCTCAGCAGCAGCATCAGCATCAGCAGCAGTGGCAGCAGCAGCAGCAGTAGCCACAGCTATATCTTCCTACTGCTTCCCCACCACCATCCTCCTCCTTAAAACACAGCCACCATCGTTGACCTCCCCAACCCTTCTTAACAACTCCCATGCTTGAATACTTGAATCCAGTCTGAAAGCCGGGGCCCCATCCAGATCCAGTGTCGCCTCTGGATTCTGGCCAGGAAACTGGAGGTTTGGCAGATAAACGGGGGAACAGAGATAGAAGGAGAGCAGTAACAGCAGAAAAAAGTTGTAACAGAGAAGGAGGAATGGGTGTGGAGTGGCACATGGAACACAAGCCTCCAAATGGCTCATCAATCCAAACACTCACTGTGTACTCGCTTCAAGTAAAAATCTATGAACTGGAATGTGCCCAATGCCCACAGACGTCACTGACAGGGACAATAACACTACAAACTACACCAGCGAGAACTGAGGATAATGAGCAATAGCAGCATCAGTGGAGCTAAACCGATAGCAGCCAGCCAAGCTATAAATGGAAAATGACTTCATCCCTAGAAATATACCACAAGGGAACCGCACAACACTCCACCGCCTCGTCCTCCTCCTCCTCAGCTCCATCTCTCAACTCCACTCACTCGTTCCTCATGAAAACACACTTAACGATTATCATCACTTTATGTACATGTTTGCACTGATCACACGTACCTACATGGAGGATTTGGAGCAGCCTGAATGCTGCTTCTGCGGTTGATGTATGTGTGTGTGTGAACATAAACAAGTGTGTGATGAGGCTCCATTGACACTAGCCCACACAACGTGATAATAACGTCACTTCTCTCACCACACTGTGCGTCCTTCTGGAGCTGCCTGCTCTGTGCCAAGATGCCCAGGCTTGTTCCAGTCAGCTCCCCCAGCACGCCTTCCCTTACCCGCTACAAACAAGATCAACCCTTATGCAGTGGCAGCGCTAAGTTGGTGGGTGATTATTGGACATGGTGTCTGGGAAAACCACTTTACAGGAACATTAGAGTGTGACACAATCTTCGGAAAATACCTTTCTGTTTACAAAGCTGCAGCATTAAGGCAAGTAAATGTGCACTTCTAAGACCACTAATGTGCGAGTGCAAAGCTGAGCTATTAAAGGCTGTTGAGTGAGATCAAGAGATCAAACGGACCTGAGGAAGGAAAGAGCACGTTTTCCCTCCTTGTTTCTGTATTTTCAGTATCAGTGCAGTAAACAGTGTTAAGCTTTGCAGAAGGAATCTGTCAGATTTTTAGACATGTCAGGCTTGGCTTGAGGCATGAAAGCAAACACCGTTGCCAGATGCTGTCCCAGCATGCACTTGGATGGACATCAAGGTTCTGGCAACAAGACTGGCCAGGGTGGGCATTGGGCAACCTTGCATCCTTATCACTGCTGTAATGGACAACCTGATATGGACTGTCTGTAAAGGCCGTGTGTGTGTGTGTTTGTGTGTTTGTGTGGTCCAGGTATTATTGTAAGTGTACATGTTGTGGGGACCTAAATCTGTTTACACAAGTTCCCATAATGTAAATCATCAAATTTCAGCGCCCCTATTCCTAAGACACGTTTTAAGTAGGTTAAGTTTAGGTTTAGGGTTAGGTTAACCCTAAGTTATAATGCAGCACTCTTAATGAGTGCTAAGTGGAGCATGTGCACCTGGGGACCATGGGTATTAAAAAATACATACAAATTCCTTTGTAAAAACTTGAACAAGTTACTAAGCCCATCACAAACAAATATTTTTGTGTAATTAAAAAGGTTTAAAAGGACCAACAGCACATGTGGTAAAATGGGAGTTCCAGCCTAATATTCAATTTTGTAAAGGTCCCATGGAATCATCCCGACAAAAAATAAAATACAAACCCTGCAAATACTAACATCACCTTTAAAAATAATTGAAATGATAATAATAGTTAACCAAAACAACTGAAGGGTGTCTAATTTTAAAATGGTGGAAATCTAGAGTGATTAATCATGTATAATAATGCAGCATGATAAAACAATACCTACATATAATTATTTTTTGAGTATAAGAAGTCCTCTGAAGATAAGGAGACATGACTGCGTGTGTGTGTGTGTGTGTGTGTTCTATTAATACCACATGTATAAAACCATTTATCACAACTGGGTTATAAACGTATCATAAACTGTTAACATTCATCAAGACAGAACACGACAGAGGAAAACTAACTCACCCGAATCTTTATGGTCCTCGTTTTCCCTCCGCAGTTCTTTTTCAGCAGCATTTTCTGTGAAGAACAAGAATGTACAGTGACAGCTATGGAGGGGAATTCACTTCCTTTTTCTCAACACTGAGTAAAACCCCTGCAGCAGCTTCTCCTTATGAATGAAATCAAAACTATGTAAAAGATACTTGCTTGTGTAATTTAGACATTTGGGTCATTTACAGTGCACTAAGACGTAACAATCTACACTTAAAATGGCATTAAACAAAACTAGAAATCATATGTTCTTAATGCTGCTTTGTAGCTACTAGGGGTTGGATAACATAGCATTACATGGTCTCATAATAACAGTCACAACTAGTGCGGGAGTTGATCCTTGAGTAAGCATGTAATATTAGGTCATGTAGACTAAACCAACAAACTCAGCGGTTCTTTAGAGAACATCAAGGCTACGAGGGACATGTGAAGAAGCAGCCAGATGTGGAGCTATGTCTGGCAGGTTTTCTTTTTAATAAGCAACAAATGGACCTGTAAGAAAGTGGAACTATGTTATAATATACATATATATTATACATCATCCTCTGAGGTCTCAGTGTTTTTGTCTGACTATTTTGAGTACTACTAATTACAGCATTAATTAGTAGAAAGTGTTGTATAGTGGGTTTTAATCTCATATGAGGTTATTTCTCCTTTTATGTAATAAGATGTGAAGTACAAGTTGTTGCGTCTTATTAGAGTAAACTGTGTTTGTTAGCTTATAAATGAAATGTTGTTTCTAGTTTTGTGTAATTTCATATAAAGTTCATGTTATTATGTCTCATCAGCGCACTGTAAAACAAAGTGCGAGTGAAAGTTTTCAGCTCAACGAACAGCAGAATGTTGATTTAGCACATAACTCAACTACATCATTATTATTATTACAACCATTATTTGAACATTAAAACACAGACTGAATGATGAGACTGGAAGTTAACACTGGTAGTCAATTAACGTTGGATCGAGGTGATGGAAGAAGTGAGGCAAATCCAGCTGTCTCACTAAACTAAACAGTCGGTCAACGAATCTTATGCAATATCCTGTCTCCCACTCTGCTCCATGTCCACGCAGCTCCACTGTTCTCAAAAACACAGTGGGGGTGGAGGGACCACACAATCATCGAATTGTCTCGGGCCGGGGAGGTAGCTTCTTAGGGGGAAGGGAGCGCAGGGAAAGAATGGAAACACAAGACTCCTGCTGTTGTGATGTGGGGAGAGAGCTGGTGTGCACTTGCCCTCATGCTCACCTCCTGCCGGCTCCTATCTTTTTTTATAATCAATGGGACCACAGTCCGTTTGGACGCAAGCTGCTGTGTGTAAATTCAAAACGGAAATGTGCACTTTGTGCTTAATTCAGCTGCTCAAAATTAAAAAAGCCAGCAAAGGTACATTTTTAACCCTGCGTGTGATTAAATGACTAAGGTTTGACTTTACTCAAGTGATGACATAAAAAAAAATCTTAATAACTTGATGTTGCTTTTGTACTGCTCTGATTTCATCTGTTATGTTGTTATTTACCACCAACCCACACCACTCTCTTCTTTACCTACACACGCACACATATGCAGACACACACACAGCCCTCACATCAGGTCGTGACTTGAAAACTAGCAGACAATATGGATGCCTGTTTGTGTTGTAGGTAGAATAAAAATATATATTTTTATTTCTATTTTAGTTTGACTATATGAATGAAGTAGTATGAAGTGTTTTAATGACCTGTGTTACTTATTTATGAATCTTGGTATATAAAAAAAAGTGTATTTGGCTCATCCTTTAAAGCTGAAATGTAAACAATGTGTTTATGTCTTGATATTTACAGGAATCTCAAATGTTGGAGCTTACACTTGAAACATCAAAACATCAACTGTTTTTTAATCTGCACTTCTAAAGGCATAACTATAAAAACTTTAAAACTATAAAAAAATAATAATAATAATAATAATAAGCACAGGGATCATGATTGAGTTTTACATCTCCACCAGCTGATTTCAATACTATGATGAAATTAATATTGTGAAATAGAAATAATGGGGGAAAAAAATGTGCTAGGGAAATGAGGAATGAAAGTAAGGTAAAGTAGCAAAAAGGCTACATGTAAGAACACTGCTGTGGTCGGTTGATCGACAAGTGTGTATTTCTTTTCCTCTCAAAAGTTGAACTAGTTGGAGCAAAGGTCCAACACATTTCTCAGAAGACCAATGTCTTCCACACACAGTTGTTCCTTCAGGATAACCAACAATGGCAGAGCCACGTCTGAGCAATTGGTCATGGATTAGCATGTGTGAGGGATTATCATGGATTAACAGAAATCTACCCGCTGACCCTTTGACCCTACCTTAAAAAAAGTTATGCGATAGATAAATGTACATTTAAAGGTGGCAGCTCATGCTGGTCGCACTGAAGCAGGACGGCCTTGAAGGCCGTCCTCAGAGGTGTCCATTAAGGGGGTCTGGACTCTCCATTTTACAAAGTATAGTTTTTTATTACAACATTTGATTTAATAGTTGAATATCAAGAATACGTCAACAATTATGACACCTATGATTAAATAAAATAATGCCAAACTTCTCATATGGGTTCAAGCATTAAGAAATTATAATAGTAGCAGTGTGTAGTCTGACATTTTTAGGAGCACAGTATGAAAACCACCCATCGTTGTTGCAGTCCTGAACGGTCCTATACTTTCTACATAAATCACACAGACTCCTCCTTGTTTTAAGACCTTTTAAATGTTATTTTACTGTTTCTTTTTTCCTTTCTTCATTTTAAACTCCAAAAAAGCATCTGTAGAAGAAATCACATGGTGTGTAAATTGAGGCAGACTTTGGAAGTTGTCCAGTTAAGGGGTTAAAGGGAGACTGAGGCTGTGTTTGCGAGCTACCTTTGTAGGCCCCCTATTGTACTCCCTGCAGCACCTCCCATTCCACTTGACTGAGTGTGTGTATACTTACACACACACACACACACACACACACACATGGAGCGACAAACTCACAGAGAGGATGAACACAAGCAGACACAAAAAGACAGGATGATAGACGTATGACCCCCCCCTCCCAATCTTGCATGTGCACTGACACACGCACACACACTCTCTCTTCATCTTTTTTTCTCTTCACCCTTCTCGTCGCTGCCCGCTGTCTCTCATCATCTGTTCTTTCCCTCTAAAAACCCCATGGACATATGGACCCCTAAAAACCTGCAGTCTCTCTCTGCACACACACACACACACACACTCTACCATCCACGGTGTGGGCCAACAAGTCTATTGGATTTTAATAATTAGTGGACCAGCTTCAGCATGACTCATTAGCGGCTGACGTTTTTCTGTTGTTTGTTTAATCCTCCCCTTCTGCCTCCACCCCTCCATCATTTCCCCTCGCTCGCTAGCCTTTGTGAGAAACGAGGGCGGACATCTGCCGTCCGTGCCTCCATCTCCTTCATCCCACTCCAGCCAGACCACCGTGGGGGCGAGCGTCCGGCTATGGAAAGGGAAGACTTTGTTTGCTTGTGTGTGTGTGTGTGTGTCTGTGTGTGTGTGTCTGTGTGTGTGTGTGTGTGTGGAGGGTAGTCTGCAGGGACATCATTGTATTTTTGGACCTACTCCTCGGCCCAATTCGCAGTGTGAGCTGTACAGGAGAGCAGTACGAGACTCCTCTGCTGTTTGGTGCTAAGTGGAAAGTACTTATTGCTACGCAGGCAGGCTGTATTGTTATCACTACGAAGTTCACTTCAAGTACTGGTGAAATGGTTTTTAAACATTAAAAAGGCATCATACAAATGCTTTCATTTATTGGGGTAGAGAAAATAATTATGGCTGACAGGAAGACGTCCCACCACCTTGTCAGGCAGTGAATCAAAATACAAAAAACAAAATCAGCAGTTCTCAACAAACACACTGAGGAGTGGCAAAGTGCACAGTGTTACTTCATTAAGGTGCTCTCTGGGCTAAAGGTCCTATTGAGAATAACAAAGATCATTTGTCCAGGTTATCTAAGAGACAATAAGTGTCACAATTACACTGATAATGATGAATCAGGTACTACGCGCTGAGAACTTCACGACATTTTAATATCGTAAGTATGGTGATGATGAACAGCACCTAGTACCTAGCACTAGGTACTAACTTCAGTACACACTTGAGATTCAAATTGTATTTGATGTGTTTATACGATTTTCTACTCCACTACAATTTGTTTTAGTAAAGGTATTGTTCTTAATTTTAATATCATTATTTCATTTGACTACTATAGTTACTCAAATTAAGATTTTTCTATTAAAATCTATGTTGAACTATGAAATACAATGCATTGTAATAGATTGCACTACCCAACAGTATCTGATACACTGTACAGTACATTTTTTTATTTGTTCCTTCTTGAAGAGCTACAACATAAAAATGCTACTTACATGTGGAAGGAGTAGTAATAAGCTCATTACGTAATAAGTTTAATAGTATTTTTGATAATAATAAGACAATTTTAAATAAACATTGTCACATACATGCAAGTTTTGCTTTTGGTTTTTACAGTGTAGCAATTTTGGAAAAAGCACCTGAACAGATTCTCCAACATTGTCATGTTGTTAAGTTAATAATGTTACTGATGTAGAGTAGCAGCCCCCACACACTGCTCTGAACCTGAACTGTTCAATGGAAACAAATGATTTAAGGATTATCATGATTAATGTATAGTTATTAGTATGATCTCTATTAGTTTAATGTCATTGAAAGAAGGTGGTGCTAGAAAAAACAAACATTATGAGACATGTTACTATAACTTGGACCACAAACCTGTTGCATTTTCTCCAGGTCCAGACTGGGTCTCCCTGGTTCGCCGCCATAGCTGTGCCGATATTTTCTGTAAGGTGCTGCCTGGTCAAAGTGGGTCAAAATAATGGGCCGTGCCACAGGCTGAACCACCTGCAGCTGGAAGCGCATGGGCGGTGGCTTGAGACTACGTGGTGGGCTGGAGCTGAAGAGCACGGGACTGGAGGAGGCAGCCAGACAAGCTCCTGGCTCCACCAGCGGCCTTGCAGAGGCCGCCGGGGACCCACAGCCGAAGAGGTCCCGCACCTCCTCATCGCTGGAGGCACTGCTGTGGTGATCACTGTGGCGCTGGGGAAGAGAGGACATCCACTTCCTGTTGTCAACGCAGCTGATTCGCTCCAGCTCTTCTTCAGAAGAGTGACGATCCAGATTGGCATCTAGAAGGAGGCGGAGGCGCCGTAACCGGGCTGGAGAGAGGGGACCCTGGTTGTGCTGCTGGCTGGTGGCCAAAGGGGTCAGGGCACAATTTCTCCGTCTCTCTAGAGGAGTCAATAAACAGGAAATGGTTTAAGATGGAGATGTGGGTGCAAACGAGTTTAAATGTTTCTATCTACGAGCTCATTATCTGTTGACTTGAATCATTATAATCTGTGATAATAAGTACTGATGGAGAAGAATATCATCTATCTATAAACGAAAGTAAATAGTTTGGCAGAGGACACATACCTCTGTCAATCTGTGCCAGTTCCTGGTTCTCCCCCTCTGAGTCATCACTCTCCACTCCCTCTCCACTGCCATGGTAAGAAATCTGGAAAAGGATTGAGGGTATAATGTAGGTCAAATACGCCATGGAGAAATGACTGTCCCTTACAAAATCTACTGTGGTAAACATCTCTCACAAAATGTTTAAAAGTAAAAATTCAATTTGGATCAATTGTGAATTCTGTTTTCAGTTTCACTGAATCGATGAAGTATTACTACATCCAGTCTACAGAGCTTAAGACTTTCAAGACTCAAAACAAAAAGCAAAAACCTAAAAGTTGCAGTGATGCAGTGAAAAATAGGGTGAACGAATTCTTCATTCTGAGTCAGGTGCAATGTCTTAGTTTTTTTGTAAAAACAAACTATGAACTGTGTGATAGTCTCAGACACAACGTTGTAGTGTTGACTAAGTGCAGACACTTGTTTTTTGTTTTTCTCTCACAAACTAAACCGACCTAAAATCAATTCCCTGTCTACATCAATAGAAACAATACAGATACCCTGCAGACTCCAACGCTAAGAGTTAAGTAATGCGCCTCACACTCTGTAATTACTACTGCGAGGCCTCGCTGAGCAGCTGCCATCTGTCCTTGTGCGTGTGTGTGTATGCCTGTACACACACCCACAGCCACACAAACATACAGTGTTCTCCCTTTCTAATAGAGGCACACACGCACACACATACACAAACACACACACACACACTCACTGAGAAACACATACACAAGTCTCTTCTTTCTGACGCTCTCCAAAAAGAAGAGGGAGAGAGGAGCCAAGGCCTGAAAAGCCCAGCACGGGCAGACAGTGTTCAATTCAAACTGACTGTGAGTTCCACCTCTACTTTCACACACTCTTCAACAATATATAATTTTGGTGAAATAAAAACCAGATGTCTCCACCACATACTGTAGCTGTATCCTCCCCCTTTCACCTGTTCAATACCAACTGTCACAATGTTAGATACACAAACACTTTTCCTATCAACTTATTTTTCATATTTTAAAAGAGTCATATGAAGTGGTATTTGCTTTTCAGCTGAACACGAGTTGTGGGACAGATTCTTAATGAACAGCCTTGACTCTTTCGATGCATCACTTCATGAACTCCTTAAGAAAATGACACGGAGGAATAACTGTGGGAAGAAGGAAATGTATTTTGGCTGACTCAGACCTTGCACTGTACACTCCAGTGAATTATTGTTGGGCAGCATCCATGAAACAACTGAAAAACTATTAAAAGCTCCTGCTGCAGGATACGAGGAATGAAGTGACGCTGGTGGTTCATAAACTTTGTATCTAGACTGTACTCAGCAGAGACACAAACTCAGTGCAAAACGAGAAAATTAGTTGGAGGTCTTTAATGATCTGAGGATGTGGCACATGAAGCAAACACGGTGTGTCCAGATCTACTCATGCTAGGTTCAAAAAGGTTGTACATAGTCTCTTAAATAATCACGACTGTTGTGGGGGTAACACACAATAAACCAATCAGAGTGCCATCTCCAAATCCCTCAGACAGGAAAAGCGACAACTGGGTTTGTCTGAAACTAGCTAACACTTGCGTCGTGCTTGGCACCGGGTGTAAGATAGAGCCCAGTCAGAATTGGCAGCATTAACTTCGTATGGCCTGGAAGTCTGATGTCTCTCCACAGAGCAATCATTCTCTGTGAAACAAGAGGAAGATTTAAGCTGACAGAAACGATTCGGCCTTTCCGTCCCCTCGGGGACTTCCTCAGAGATCGTTGTTGATGGGTCTGGACACAACAGATATGTTCTGTAGCACATGCAGCTCACTTCTAGGATGTGGACTGATGTCCTAGAACACAGTACTTGTTCATGTGCCACAAAAGGATGTAATAACTGCATGACTCAGACACACACATGTAAAGCACATAACAGTTGTGTTGCTTGAGCCCTCTACTTTCAGTGACTTCCTTACTTCACTGGCACACAGACACTGTTATCACCGTGACACTAAACACCATTTGAATAACTGTGAAAACATCTAAGATATTTACTACTAATGCAAAGCAAGTGCACAACAACAGGTTGTAAAAAGATCCAAACATGCAGATATTATCCAGGTGTTAAATGCAAAAACAAGTTATATGTTCCAGTATTTGAATACATTTCGTTCCCAGTTCTGTTTCAGACAGGAAGTCAGGCATTGGTGTTATTTTTACACAGTTGAGGGATGCCGTGACATCAGCGTTCTATCAGTTACTTATATCAAGTTCTAAACTGGTTGTTACAAATAGTGCCTGTACGAGAAAGAGAGAACAAGGAACGTTTTTTTTCTCATTTGTTTTTTGGCACCATATTTGCTATGGTTATTGCTTTTGGTTCATCCTGCTACAACAAAAACAGGACTCAGCCTAACTGACATTCAGTTGGAGAGGATGGAAGGGCTTCTTAAGAGAAAAGAAAAATTAGATTTTCACCATCATACTCTCCCTAAAACATTGTGCTAAATGAATGCTTCAGTGAAATTTGACTTTGTACAAAAAAATACTAATGGTGAAAAGTAAATCAAATCAAATCACAAGCTAGACTGCTGCACATAATGCGTTGTGTTCACTAGTAGTTCACTTGTCATCTGCGTATTATCATTAGAAATTACAGACTGGATTGGGAGATAGCCTTTGGGAGAAACTTTAATTTAGTTTGATGACTTGGATAAAAATCTTATAAAACTTTGTTCCTTGTCTTCTTGAGTTTCTTCTATTTGCAGCACTTGTATAATGCTGTGGTTAAGCCAGGATTGCACCACTGCAACCTGGATAGGCCGCCTCATATTATAATCCTTGCAGCAGAGCATCGATACTCCCTCTCCAGAAGTGTCAGTTTCACATAAAGAGCAGCACAGCCCCAGTTGTACAGTGCTGATAAAAAGAAAAAAAAAGTTGGCCTTAAAAAAACGAAGCTGTGGATGTGGTGAATCCACAGTTTGGCCTACCATGTACAAAGTGCAAAACAGAAATGTGTTTTTTTTTCTGCTGCTCAAAGCTTGATCATTACAGCATAAGTGAAATGTATGAAAACAAAATGTCGGGTAATACTGGCAGATCTAATGTGATCTAATCTGATGTCTCACAAAAAGTACTTCTGGAAATGTATCCACAAGTACTTGGATACAAGTTGTACAAACAACATATTTATAATACAAAGACAAAAAATACAAATCGTGTAGGCTACATGAATCACAGAAACAGCCCATTCAGAAGTTCAATCCGAACCGCCCACAGACTGCATCCATGCAAACAGGTTTTTGTCATGACACTGCATTTTAAAGCTAAAAACATCTCCATCCACACAAGCATCTTTTGGTCCATATCAGTATCAATCCCTGTCTATACTAACACACCTGAAAAACGCATATCACATGACCATTCATGTACACTGGGCAAGTCCCTGCCGGTGTTAACAGGAAGCAGTTTGTCTTCTCTTAAGGAAGTTGCTTACTGATGACAACAAAACTGGCTGAACAGCAACAAGTATGTGTTTCACCTCCTCACTGTGCTTGCATAAGCATTATATTGAAATACGTACAAATGTATATTATATTGAAAAATTATATTGTGGGTGGCAGGCGTTAACAATACAACCGTGATGTGTTTTAAGACTTAAATGTGTAAGTGTGGATGTTGCCACAGACACACCTTTCCACATTTTCTTATTAGTCATAAGCATCACATTCATCGTGAAAACAAACCATGTTGAAGGAGATTTGTAAAGAATAAGACAAGTGGTGATTCTTCCACATTAGCTCACTAGCCATGAGTCTGGAATAGCTTGAAAAATTAGTAGTTTCTGCAGTCACTTCAAATAGAAAATCACTGGTTGTGCTTTTCATCAACTTATTCAGCTACATTTGGCTCAACTACTGCTTAAATATTATTAAATTAAATATATTCCACCTATGTCTGAGGTAAGGATTTGGTATGATATCAGTAATGATATAACCTTTTTTTTAACCTTTTTTCTCAGATAACCTGCAGGATATCTGAGAAAAACTCCCTGGGAAGTGGGAACCTCTTTCCAACTTTTTTTCTCAATTGTTCAGGTTTTTTGCAGTAAGTCTTACCCCTAAATGAAAAATGTTATTATCATGTTTATAATTTTTTAAAACGTCCATGATGCTAACCAAATCTACAATTGTGCAATACAATACATGCTGCATTTCCATATTGGATTTGCACAAGTCTACATGCATTCGAGAATATTTGGTGATTGGACATGCTGTGCCTGACAACTTTTTAGAGTGAATTCTCATAACATGTGTTTTACGGAGACAAATTCCAGCCTTACAATTTTTAGACAATCATTTATCAATTTATATTATAGAACTATGTCAGCTGCTTTCAGGGTGAGTCATTACAGACTATATTATATTATTCAGACAGCTGAGACACATAAGCAAAGTGAAAGTGAGACTCCATGAAACTCTGAGGAATAAAAACTGCTTTTGTGCAAACATGCAAAGACGGACAAAGAGTTGTGTGTTTGTGTGTCAACAACAGTTGAATGAAATCCTTGTCAGTCCCTTGCAACGCTGAGCAGCTTGCTAAGCTGGATCAATGGCAATGTCACAGCGTACACACACACCACCCAGTTCACATACACATATCAGCTTTGCTCTGTCCTTCCACTCACAGACACGGACACTGACACACTCCGTTCCCCTTGGCTCATAAAAACACACAGCACAGGGTCAGAGGTGGTTGATTCACTTTCACTCACACTCCAGTGAATCTTCCTTGTAGCGGAGCAAGGTGATCTTGATTAGTGTAAGCTCCTGGGAAAGGAACTGTAACAGCGACCGTAACAAGGCCAAAGAGGCCTTTAGTCCTTTAGTCCTTTCTCAACTGTCCTGTCATTCAGCCCCCAGTCAGCCAGTGACCACTGCTGCAGCCCGTCAACTCAAAACTCTGAAACTAAATCAAAACAGGACCAGAAACTGAACCGTCTCAATTCAACTTTAATGAAAGGAAAGAATGTCAATAATTAGCCACGAAGGAAATGTGGACTGAATCAAAGCTCACACCAGGCTGCTCTAATCTGGCTGTGTTTCAGATTTTTTTCAAAGTTACTTTTAGCTTATATATCAGTATAATTCAATCAATTAGTGTCAATATCAGCACTGGCCTGAAAATGCTATAAAAGGCAACACTAAATCAGTGACATGCCTTTTTAATGCATAGTTTTTCTTTATTACAAATAGTGTCTTATATTTGTAAGCATGCCCTTCACTTTCGCAGTAATAATTACCTTGTATTCACTGTTATTTAAGAGTTTGGATAATGCTGGGCATTGACAGGTCAAGGGAGAAATGTTTTAAATAAACATGTTTTAACCAACAGATGAGACAATTTATTTGAAAAAGAGATGTCACAGTTTAGACTTCCTGACTTCTATTTAAGTGATGTTGTCACGTTTCTGCTGGGCAGTATTGTGAGTCCAGTGCTATTGTTATTGATATGAATGATCACCAAAACTCTGAAAATAGAATAAGAGATTAAATGAGCATTTAAAAAGTTGTTTTAAATCCGCTGTATCAATATGGGTTGTGGAGTCCCCGAACCAAGCGTCCCAGTTTTGATTTAAAACAATAATAAACTTTCATAATGCAAGAGTTCAGCACTACTTCAACCACTGACTCCATTTCCTCCTAGAGAACAAATATGAAGCAGAAATATCCCCTGATACGGGTGCTGCCAATTCGTGCCAGTGTCTGTGAGCAACAGTTTCACATGCACCTGCCCAACTCACTCTCGAGTCAGCCCCAGCTGTCAATCATGACATTGCACTTGATCATATAAGCAGTAAAAAAAAAAAAATCAGCAAGAATGAGTTTTCAGTCTGCTCATTGACCTCAACTGTTCATGCTGGTTTTAACGTTCATATCAGTCCAGCTTTTGAGCACTTTAAGTGATAGCAGACATTTTAATATGTAGAAACAAGAATAAGATTAGTTTACAATGGGAATTCCTTTGTATCAGGCCTTTGTATCAGTGTGACACGCAGCCTGGAGAGCTCTTGTGCTAAGGGTCGGCTGCAGGCACCAGACCCACGACTCACTATTCACTTTTCCAAATCACATGAACCACTCTCAGCAAAGAGAGAATCCTTCAACGGAGCAGAGCAACAAACACAAACAAAGACCGACAATGGGGATGGCACACTTTCCCCTTGTGTCCTCGGCCAGGCCTTTGAACCGCAGCGCTTTGGCACAAAATGGCTGCCATGCGACTAGTTGCAGCTCGTTGACGCACAACAGTGTTTTGGACGGAGCGAGTCGGTGACCCGTGCAGGATACAATTCACCCTTCTGCTCACCAAAAAAAAAGAGAGGCATTATGCAAACTGGGCAGGCGGTGAGGATTGATGAGCGCTCACATGGACACTGCTGTGGAAAACTGGGCCGTAAAGATGTGGTTGTTGAGACGATTACAGCTCATCAGTGAGGTTATTCAAGTGTTTGTTTTGCGAAACTTCACTTTTAGTTTACTGATGTTTATTTTCTGGAGAAGTACTTTCTCATCTGAGCTGCAGCGTATCAATCAATCAAACTTTATTTGTATAGCCCATAGTCCCAAATTACAATTTGCCTAATAGGGTTTAACAATGTGGAAATTGCCCCGGGAAAAACTTTTTAAATAGGGGTGGAACAGAATATTGATACAGCAATACATCTAGGTCCTGACTTATGAGATATGATTATAAATATGCATGCACTAAATATCAATATGTAGTTATTAGAATGATGGCACATTGACTAGTTACAGTGTGTTTGTTAAAGACTAAAGAGACAAGACTTTATTCACTTTAGTACATTATTTAATCGCAGTTTGTGTCAAACTCTGTGAGACTGACAATTATTCGTGAATATAAATAAATCCTGCACTTTATGTGCAGGGTCATTTTGTGTTCTTCAGCTTGACAGATGTATTGTTATATGATTGTCTTGCAATATATTGATTACTGCGGACTTGATGTATCAGGTTTTATCTTTCCATTATCATGGACAATGTATTGTGTATCATATCGTATCATGAGTTACACTGCGATTCCCATCCCAGCTTTAAACTGAAGGGGGGAAGACGTTGAAACCTCAGAGAGACAAAAGTGAAGAGTTGCTCTCCCAGGATGGACAGATGTGCAGTAGATGTCATGTGTGATAGAATATATATTTACAACTTTCAGGAGCAAGAACAGTACCAAAAAAAAGTGAAAAATGTGTCAAGGTAGTGTGTCCATGTGATAGTGGGAGAGTTTGTTGACATGCCACATGTTTGTACAGCAATGTGGACTCTTTTTTTCTCCTCTTTTTCTCCTAAACATCTGTCTGGGTCCTGCAGATTAAAATTCCTTCTAACATGGTAATGAAGGGGAGGAAAAACCTCCAAACAAACACATGCTTTAATACGGGAACACGCACACAGGCCCGGGAGCGTGCACCGTGCGCGTGTCCTGTCTTTAAAAAGAGTGCGTGAGAAAGAGAAAGAGGGAGGGTGTCAATGAACTCACTGTAACCCTGTGTGCATGCAAGGTTACAAACTGGCAGCTCCCAGTGTTTGAGCTGGAGTCACAAGACAAAAGTAAAGCCACTAAGTAAGCACTGGGAGAAGCCACCTTCTGTCTCAAAGCACCTGGAGTCAACTGGGAGCTGTGGACAGAGACAGGGGCAGACAGGGACAGACAGGGACAGAGGGACAGGCAGGGACAGAGGGACAGACAGGGACAGAGGGACAGTGTGTGAGTTGTGAGGATGAACTCGGGGACACGTACCTTCAGCTGGAAAGGATGGATCTCATTGAGCGAGTGTCTCCTCAGCTTCTTCGTCAGCGTCTTTAGCATGTTTCTGTCCCGACTAGCTTTATGGCTTATTCGGTGGCACGTCGGCGAGCCACCGTGAGTTCGAGTCCTCACGTTCGGAGGAAGGCACACGGGACGGTCGCTCCACTTCGAGCGGACACACACACAGCGGAATGAGAGAGACTTGTAGCTCGGAGTTAGCGGGGGGGAGACGCATGATACGGCGGAACAGCCGCGCAGATGTTGTTGTTGTCGTAAAAAAAAAAAAAGATGTCTTATTCTCCACACTTCATTTGTTGTGGAAAAAAAGTCTCAAGTGTTGTTTTTTTTTCTTTCCTCCTCGTCGTCACTCACCGCTCAGCTGCACCGCGTCATCCACTCACCCCAGGTGGACACTTCATGACAACAACAACAACAATAACAACACTAATAGTGATAATAGTGATAACGTGAAGCCGCTCGCATTCAGACACTCACACACACACGCACACTCTCACACGCATACACACAAGCGACTGCACACGCCAGCCACACGGACACCCGCAGCCGGAGCGTCCTGCGCCCTGATTGGCTGCGGCGCGCAGTGATGTCACTCTCTCTCTCTCTCTCTCTCTCTCTCTCTCTCTCTCTCTCTCTCTCTCTCTCTCTCTCTCTCTCACTTCTCTCGCTCTGGTTGGGGGGGTGACTGACAGTGTTAAAGCTACATTATCTTCTCTATTTACTTCCTCTTTTACCACTGCATCATAATGTATATACAGCTGTGTCCATATGTGCTCATCTTCCACTACTTACTGTAATAAAAAAAAGTTATTTTCTTATCTGTCTATCCGTCCATATGGCTGCATGTGTAAGCTGTGAAGCACCATTTAAACATTTAATACATGTTTATAACACACTTTAATCGCTATTAGCTCATTTTAAGTGTTTATGAATGCACAACGTTTAATAAGCATGTATTATTAAGTGTTTGTAACACTTATCAGGATAAAGAGGCAGACGTATATCAAAGTGTAACCTTTTTTTGTTTATGCAGTAATGTAAATGTGTTCAGAAGCCCATCGCAGGAATATCCCAATGCAAGTGAAAATCTAACAGTGACCATCTAAATGTATAATCTAAAAGCATATAAAGTTATGGCACAATGCTTTTTCCATTCTCGTTCCATTGCTGTGTAGATAACGTGAAACTGTTGTTGTAAGCGGAGGTGTGCTTACTCTAAAATATGTTTTCTATTGATTGAGTGGATGGTTTAATATATGCATTACATATATTAAATCATAATATGCTTTAAGTGTATCACCTAGAAACTATAACTGTTAGATAAATGTTGCAGGGTCAAAAATACTTGACAATATTTTCCTGTGGAAACTGCAGGCAAAGCATCACGTTGCATTCTCGTACTGAAGTAAAGTGCACCTTGGAAATACTGAAATAAAGTACATGCACCTTCAGTCTGAGCATGAGAAGGTGGAGCTGATATGATTTTCATGGCTTGAGACATTATTAAAACACTTTAATTATCAGAATTATCAGAATCAGACTAAAAAGCATCTTTAGTTCCCATACAAAAACACTGTACATAGGATCAAGCTTGAGAGTAGCTTCATGACAGAACACACAAATGTACGTATATGTGTACAAAGCATATATTTATGAGACCGTTTTCTTTTTTCTTAACTTCAATAACCAGTGTATTGTAGCATATTGAAATCGTACAGCAGAAGAAAGGCTCTAAAGTCTGTCAACATCATTGAAATCTAATCCTTGAAATATTAGCAAGTGCTTGCAATGATTTCTACATTTCTATATCTGAAAAGCAGCTAACGTTTCCATTTCTGTTATTCTCTCTGATTCTGATATCCAACAACAACCACACACAGAGAGAGAGAGAGAGAGAGAGAGAGAGAGAGAGAGAGAGAGAGAGAGAGAGAGAGAGAGAGAGAGAGAGAGCGAGAGAGCGAGAGAGAGAGAGAGAGAGAGAGACAGAGAGACAGAGAGAGAGAGAGAGAGAGAGAGACTTAGAGAGAGAAGGAGAGAGAGAGCATCAGGTGTAATTGGCATAAGTGAGGCATCCAGTTTCAATGATGTCATTCCTTGCAGCCTCTGTCTTCTCTAAACTGTCGATGCATGTAGATGCTGCAAACGATGTACAACGCAGTATCTTGTTTATTCCCTGAAACACATTACATTAATAAACACTGAATACTCTACACTAAGTAACTATTATTTATTTGTGTATGGCATTGCTGAGGATGATTATACACGCCCTGCCGTGCCTTCAAAGGCTCGTTGCTCACCTACTTGTGTGTGAGAGACTTTCTTACTTAAAAGCCCGGGTCAATGACCTGGTAAACTTTCCAAGGAACCTGTGACTTGGCTCCAGGTCAAGGTCAGTGCAAATCCAATTTGCTGCTGAATATAGCCAGCAAGTCAGCAATACTCAAGTCCTGTGTAGCCTGCAAAAGTGTTTTTTTCTGTAAACTGCCTTACAGAAGAGAAAGAAGAGAAAAGGTACACAATCAATTTACATGCAGCACTTGTCAATTCCTTTTTGGGATCTTGCCTTCACAGTTTTGGCCACACGAGGGCAGCATTTGTATTCTTTTGGTGGCAAGGAATAAGTGGATTACTTGAGATAAAGGATCCTGGATTGCAACGATGGTCACGAGTCCTTAGAATAGTATTGTATCACAGTGTAGGAGTGGAGATAGGGGATTAAGTTCAAGTTAACTGTGAATCATCCTGTGTTATTCTGTTTAAAAAAATCCACTATTTAAAAGTATTCAATTTCAGATCAAAAAAGTATTTATAATATTGTTTTGTAAAAGTTTCTCGTTTCTTCTTTTTTACAATTTACAAGAATTTAACAAATGAGAATGTCCCTTTTAATTCAATCTGCAATTGAATTAAAACACTCATATATATCAGTTTGTTTAATGTGATTGATTCTTTCCTTCATCAAGAGCCATGAATTATTCCTTGGGAAAACAGTGAAAATGTCCAAAAAAGTTATTAAAAAAAGAAACTAGATCCGCCCCTGATTTGAATTCGCCCCAAAAATGTAATGAATTATTCCATGATCCATACTGTACTCCTCCACCAAGTACTGTGGAATTACTTTTTATTGCATAATCTTTCTTGAAAACAAACAAACCAACGCTTCCCCCTTGGTCGAGGTAAAAATGTTCTTCTCCTAAACTACATATAGAGTTAATGCCTCTCTGGCACATAGCTTTTCACTGAGTCAAGTTTAACCATGTACACAAATGCCCAAATAATGTAGATAATGTAGACTAAATAGACAATTTTTAGGCCCGTTAGACAAGAATTAGCCTCTTTTTTTTGTAATTAAGACACACACACACACAAACACACACACACACACACACACACACAAAAACACACAGGCACACACACACACACACACACACACACACACACACACACACACACACACTTGTCTCCATGACTTCAGAGGACATTGCAATGATTTCCTAGGGGCATACTCGTAACCATTGTTACTACTTACCTAACCCTATACCAAATTAGCCTCAACCTAACCTTAACTTAACCTTAGCCTAACCCTGACCTTCAAACAGTTCTTCACCTTAATAAATAATGTCTTGTTATTGGAACTTGCTTTCCTGTCACTATAAGGAAGGAAATGTGGCATTGTGGACAGCGTAACCAAAACCTTATCCTCACCCTCAACCATGACCAATTCATGAATAACCCCAACCACTATTCACATGTTACCCCTAACTGGTCCTGACAAGATGCTATGCTAGAAAGGGTCCTAAAGAGTTTTAAAAAACCAACATAAACAAGTAACACACACACACACACACACACACACACACACACACACACACACACACACACACACACACACACACTATCTCTGGTGTTTTGATGTTGAACCTCACCATGTGATCATGTACAGTTGGTACACCGGACAACACACCCCTCGCTGCACATTGCAGTGTTGCATTAGTGGAGTTCAAACGTCCACTTGAGTAACTGACATTTCAATCTAGGGATTATATCCTCGATGTTCATGTTTGCAGTTGTTTGCAATAGCAAACACAGCTCGTGAGCAAACAACGGTCTTGTTTGCTCTCTGCTGGCAGCTCAGTGACAGTGCACAGATCCCTCAGAGCGGAGCGTGAGACGGTTTTACGTGCTAACAAATGTTTGTAGAGTGTAGGAGGGTGTGAGAGGTGTTTGTTCATACCTCTGTGACACTAAAAACCTCAAGCACATAATCCATTTATCCTGACATGACATCACAGGGTGGTGGTAAAGGCCAGATGTCGCGTTGCTCTCTTCCTCATCTGAGCTTTAGTCATTTACCAAACATTTACCAAACATTAGTATCAGTGGATATACGAGATGCTGATGAAATAGCTAATTATCAAGTTCATTAGTATTTCATCAGCTATTCATCAATGCAAGTGGAACCTGAGAGGAGACCTTTCTACTTTTAATCCTTCTTTTATTGGTCAAATTTAAAATTTTCACCTATAAACAAACACAAGAAATGAAGTTTACGTAAGAATATATATATAACCACCATGTATATTAATCCCATCCACCTACATACACAACTAAGACAACTACACATGGGGATCTGCACTGCGTTTCTCCATATGGGACTGAGAGTCTGAGCATTGTCCATCATCTTTTAATAATCATGCACTACTCTCAGGCTGGCCTCCAGTAGCTTCTGGAGAGGAGAGGAGAGGAGAGGTCATGCCCTCTGAGCAGCAGGACCAGACTGCACCTATAGGTGATGCTGTGACACCTCTCATCAGCCACTCTGACCCAGTGTTGTCCAAATATGGTTTAATCTCATATCCAGGAAACACTGTTTGACTTGATGACTGCACAGTCGGAAGAATGTGGGGGCAAGAAGTGATGTGAGCGTGCGGACGTGATGTCAACATTTTTCCCTCTCCCTCGTCAGTTGTTTAAACATTGCTGAAATAGCTGATGACAAATCAGCCGGCTGACCTCTGAGCGTCATCATGTCTGTTTTTAGTCATGCATACTGTGAAACCTCGGCCCACTTGGCTTTGGAAGTCCTTGTCTTTCTCTTCCCTGCTGCCTGCGTCGCCCACGCTCTCCCCTGGATAGCGGCGGACGGCCACAGCCTCTCCACTCGCCCCCACTCCCCTCCACTCTTCCCTCACCCACTGACCCACTGGCGGAAAGCGTGGGGACCATCTGTGGTGGAGAGGCTACTTTTAGTCTCCCCGGCTGCTATTTTCTCTTCACTGTACGGCTTTAAAAACACAAAACTCAGGCCGACTTACGCAATGCTTGTCTCACTCCCTGCTTCTCTCATTGCTTCACAGGTTTGCACAACAGTGCACTTGGCCTGTGGCATCACAGCCTTACAGGAAGAATGGCTGACAAATTTAGACATGAGAGGATTTCTTCTTTTCTGAATAAATGGAGGAATAAATGGTTCGGAATCGGAAAATCTGAAATAGCTGCTCATGTCGAGAAGGGAAATCATATTCAGAACCAGTGCAACATCTGTGAAGCATAATCATATCATATCTTACAATATGACCTTACAATAGTTTAGAATATTTTACACATTTCTCTCAATTTTATTTTATATCATTATTAGATTTGACCCTTTTGATTTCTTTTACCTATTTTAAGTTATTTAACCTTTTTTATTCTACTCCTTTTAACTCTCTCAAATTTTGTTTGAATCTATCTCCCTGCGGAATGTGCTTTATGAATAAAACTACCTTGTCTTGCCTTATGTGTAAAAACGTAATGCTGATGATCAGGTCTGATCAGGTCACCAAGTCAGTTTTTCTAGTTTGAGTTCACAGTTCAGTTTGAAATAGTTTAATTTGATTTCCTCTGTCCAACTGGTTCAGAATTTGATTTCAGATAAGATATGTAACAGAGTAAAATAAAATAACATGATTGGAATTACAGCATCCGTCATTCAAACTGAATAGATATAATATAAGCAACTGTAAAACCGGTGACACACTGATGATATTTGAGTTTGAGTGAGGCTGTCTTTAAGCTCAGCAGTGCCTGAAGCTGTGTTGATATCAGGAAAGCTAACATACTCACAATGACAGTGCTAACACACTGACTTATTATCAAGCCAATGTAATGAGTTCTGAAGGTAATTGATCATATTTAAAGATCTAATAATAATTTCTAGCTCGTGGCAATGCTAGATAAACAGAGGATTACAAAGGAGGGTATTAAGGTGTGGCCTAAAATCCATGGAAACCTACAAGAGCTGATGAGATCTATCATTTAGAAATGCAAATAACAACATAATGAAGGCACAAGACAAGTAAAAGGATCACTTAAGTCATTAGGATTCACTGGCCTGTGAACCATTAACGTCTGAACATTCAGCACCAGTCCATCTGGTAGATGTTGAGATATCTTATTCAGTAAATTGCACTGGATGAAAGGTCACCAGCATTCTTTAGCTGACTTTTACAAAAGTTGTCTCTACCAAATCCTAAATATGGATCCATGAGGTGTTTCCATCTTGCAATATTAAAGACAATTAAAAAGTTTCCTGGATCTGCCCCTTTTCCAAATTCCACGGTAAACTTAAATGGGTACTTTCTTGTACCATGTTGTTTCCTTCTACTGAGTGTCATGGAAATCCGTTATGAAGTTTTTCCATATTCCTGTTGCCAATCAAACAAACAAACCAATGGATGGTGGTGACATTGTGACTTCCTTGGTGCTTGAAAAAGCTACTTTAAAGGGACAGTTCACCGAAAAATTGCATTCAACCATCATCTACTCACTATACCGATGGAGGGGTGGGTGAAGTGTTTGAGTCCAAAAAACACTTTAGGAGTTTCAGGGGTAAACAGCATTGCAGCCAAATGCAATGCAAATAAAGCAAATAGTGACCTCTTCTTCAAACGTAATAAAAAAGTTAAAATACTTCCGGTAGCGGATATTTAGGCATAAAAACTAAATGATATCGGTAAGCTAAAGTACAGAAGATAATGAGCACTTTTAATTATTTTAACATAGACAATCCTTAGAGGACAACATAGGACAGGGTTCTCTAACAACAGAGCCTACATTAAAGTACTGTATAACACGTGACACATAAGAAACAGAATTGAGAACTGCAACAAATACCCTCAAAATATTGGAGAAAACAGAAAAGCAGTGACATTTCACCAAACAAATGCTGTGAAAAGGTTAATATGTGGGCTTAATAGCTACACACACTGTGAGCACACAATATTTGTATGTAGACATGCTGTACTGTATGGTAAAGCGGTTAAAAGGTCATGTTTTTTTCCGCTTAACATAGACTCATAATTCTTAATTGGGTGTATTTTAAAATTCTTTGAAAATGCTCTTTTATAGATAGTTAATACTTTTTCTCACTTATAGGCACACAAATTATCATTTATATGCAGGTTGTGTACATTTCAAATAAATAAGTTAATAACATAACTTTCCAGGTGTTTGCAATGTGTTGAATGTAAGTTTAAATACTGTTTTACAGAGAGATGTTCCTATATATTTTTGGACAAACAGAAAATCTTGATGATTTATGACACCTTATTATCCAGCACATGTAATTTGTTAACAAAGGGGACACACACAGGGCAAAATATATTTTTATGCTTTAACACAAAAAGTTGCATGAATGGTAAAAATGTCTGCGCCATATGTAGGTATGAAGTCACAGTGACTCACTGAGAGTTTTGATGACTCCAGAGGAAAAAAGAGAAATGATGTGAGTTGCAGGTTAAACGGCTGATAGACACTGTGGCTAAAGATAGCTGCTCTGACCACAAGTCAGTCTTGTGTTTTAAACCATGTTGATCTGAGACACATGACATCACTGAGGGAGAAACAAGCAGTTTCCCCTGTTTCACACAGTACACCCAAACTGAGCAATTACATACCTTGGCCACAGTCCTGAATGTCAGGTCTGATTTGAACCACAGACGTGAGTGTTTACCCACAATGACACCTTCCTCTCCAGGGGTAAACTTTAAATAGACATGTTCAAACATTTCCATAAGATTCTGGCCTTTAAAAGCACTTTATCCTCCGCAGCTTGTTTGTATTTGACAGTTACTCCAGTTGTGTTTGTTCATGTGCAGTAAAGTCTGGTGAAACTCCAAATGGAAAATATGGCATCTCTTTCTGGGAACACAGCCTTGATTTATGACCTGCAGTCACTTTCACAAGTGAAATTTATGTGCAATGACTGTCAGACTATGTCCACACAGTGATGGAACATTCTGTGTTTGTGTGTCTGTTCACCACGGGGTCATGGTGACCTGTCATGCTGACCTATCATTAATGGAAGATAGAAGCCTTGTTTTGTCAAGAAATCAAACTAAGTTTTTTCTCTAAAATAACTTTATAATCAAAAATTGTATCTGATCACCTAAAGATTTACTAACTATATTACAGAAATATAGACAATTAAGACAAAAGCATTACACAGAATTATTCGATGAAACTTTCATCCTGGTGAGAAACCAAATAGTGATTTCTTTGAAACATAAAATAAGAATTGCCTCTTTTCTTTCATTCATAAGCAGTCAGTCAGTTTTGAAATAACTTAAAACAGGAGTAAATATGTTCACTCAAGTACAATACTTTTAATTGCTTGTGCATTGACTTTTAAATCTTCAATTTCATGCTATGTCATACCATTAAATATCAGTGGGGAAATATCAAATCCACTACATTTGCCTACCAGTTTAAGTTGGTAGTTAGTTTCCCATATGTGAATATACAGTAAGTTAAACTGCCAAACAGTATAAAGTTACCATAGTAGCTCCTAATGCATTAGTAAGAAAGTAGTGGTCTGTTAACATAAATTATTTATATTTTGTGAAACAAAGTTATTTTTTCAAAGTCTGGACCTGCCCTTTAATCTCCATCCCCACCACCATGATGTGATGTGTTCTTCCCAGGCCCCACCAGATCTGGTTGGCATCGATTTGGTAGTTGCTTAATCCTGCGAGCAGCAGACATGTAAAAATATTTGTTCAAGCTTTCTTGGCAGAGGTAATAATACAACACTGACAGGGTGCATAATGAGTCATTCTAGCTCTGATACTTTAGGTAATCTTTGCTGTTAATACTTTTATACTTTGACTTTTAACGCAAGGGTTCTACTTCTACTGGAGTGTTTTTCATTGTCATATTTTTAAAACTAAATAAAAGAAGAATACATCATCTATCCCTACCAAACAAGGGATATATATTGAAAGAAGAGCTCGAAATTACCAGGACTTCTGTCATTACATTTCTCATAAACTCATCAGTCTGTGGACTAAGGTGTTAGTTTGCGTAATTAACCACAGCCTTTCGTCCATTCGTCACCAGAAGATCTGCTCACTTGCAGAGTTAGCTGCTTAAATTGTATATTCAAGTTCTCAGTTAGCGTTTATATTTGGAGTTCTTATGATTTGTCTTTTTTCCCCTTGTGTTTTCCTTCCACTGTGACACCAACCTGATTGATTCCATCAAAGTGGTTGAACTACTCCTGGCTTAAGTGAAAAGTTCCAGCTTGAATTAGATTCAACTTCCACTTCAGGCTTAAGCCGTTCCATTAACACAATTGAGCCGAGTCTGATCAAGGCTAATCTAGGCAGGCTTTAATAAGCCTGTGTTGGTCATGTGCATGCAGCCCGGTATAATCGGAAAGAAAAGGGAATATAAGTCCCTCACAGAAATAAAAACCAGTGCAGTGTTTTTTTTCTGCAGCAGAGGAACAAATAATCAAAGTGGTCTTTGAAAGATTTTAATTCATATAAAGCAAAAAAAGGAACATCTCGTAAGCACAAGGCTAAGGAGATGTCATGACCGACAATATCTGACAGATTGAAGGTAAAAGTTACATTGACCGTCTGTATTTGTGAAATATAATTATGAGGACTAAACCTTTTCAGATCTGATATGTTTGAAACGGTGGTTTAGGGAACTGACATATACTATAATACATTTACTGTTAGTTAGTCTGAAAAGGTGAGATTTGTGTGAAACCTCTCTGACTCACTGACCTGATAACCCACAGCCTTTATTCATTCTTCTCTGTCACATCCCATCAGGAGCGATCGGAGCAGCCAAACAGGGATGTGGCAACAAGGGAAGATAAAGTATAAAAATATTCTTCTGAGTATTAAATAGCCTCTAATGAACTGTGTTTTAAATAAACGTCAATTTAAATATGAACCTTTTAGTCACAAAAAGATGTCACAGCCACTAGTGGGCGACGTCCACCTGAGCCATAACAGCTGCAGAGGAGCTGGGGATAGAGGGGGGCACATCTGTGATGGGCGGCTCTATGTAGTTTTTTACTCAGTTTACTCAACAGTTATCAGTTATATATCAGTGAGTGAAGACTGAATATTACATGTAGTGACTTATCATAAGATAATGAAGTTATACATGAGCCATTTGTGAGTAGCTCTTATTTTCTTAAAGGGTTGCATCTTATGTCATTCATTCATTATTTTTTTATCTTTACCAACCACAGTGTTGACAGAGCCATTATGACTCTGAAGCTACAGAAATGCAGGAAGAAAGGGTCAAGACCAAAAAGAAAATGTTTTTACATGTGTCTGTATATTTGAATTAGGTGTAACTTTACACTTTATTTGCTGCTTGCTATATTTCTGACCTTGTAGTTCTATGACACCGGTCTGCACCAACTGACATTAGCAATAAGTTCCTCAGGCAAAGGTTTGTCCCACTGCTTATACTTTTGCTCCTGAATCATTAACAGCAAAGTTTACCTAAACTATCATATGTGGAATCATTAATCATGCATTAAACCTGATACTGTTTGTGGTACACTAGGCTTATAATGATGGAATAAGATGTTAATTAAAGGGAGGGAGATAAAGTTCTACAGTTAAACTTTTTAACTGATACTTTAGCTATATCATAAATGTCTGTAAAACCAATGCAGATGGCCATCCCTTTTTCGGACTCCCTTTCTTTTCACAAATCACAAACCTATTAAACATATTAAAAAAACTATTTGTTTTTCTTTATATACTCTCCTAAATTGAGCAATATTTGAGCAAGGGGATTCCATCGTTTCACTCCATGAACAGAAATACACATCTGATTTAATGAAGTGCATGTGTACCTTTGAAATTAAACCTATACATACTATTTTATCAACATGTTTTCATGTAAAATCTACAGCTGGAAGAAAAATGCAGTGGAGTGAAAAGTACTACACAAGGATTTTGCATTCAGTTCAGGCTCTTAGTTATGAGCCTAACTTGTAGAGACCAACGGGGGGCAGCAGAGTGTTTTGGTGCAATCAGGGACTTGTCCTCACCAGACAACTGTATCTTGATAAGGCAGGACAGAGAGAGAGAGAGCTGATTTAATGAGAGCAGTAGGAAACACAGCATGCTGCAGCTGCCCTCGTCACTGGCCTGGTATGGGTGCGCCACAGTCAGATGAAGGATGGAGCTGGACCATCCGCGGCCAAGATGAGCAGAGGCGGGGGGCCTCGGGGTGCCACTTCCTCCCTTTCCCTCTCTTGGCAGTCGCCATAATTGCTGAGGTTGCCTAGCGACCGGAAGCCTGGAAACAGAAGGTGTCACTTGTTACCTCAGAGCTCGATTTAGCCAGACTGTAAAATAGCCACTGGTTGGATCATGAAGGGAGGAGGGGGGGCGAGTTACTAAAGATGAGCAGCAGAAGGCCGGGGGAGAGGGAGGGATCAGAAAACAGACAGAGGTCACTGTGACGGCCATGCATGACTACAGTGTTTTTTTCTCGGTTATATTCAAAAAAACACAAACAAACTCTATCCTATAAGCAGTCATGTGAAACAATATGATTTTCTAACAATAATAAAAGTAATAAAATGACCACCGATATTAAAGCTCAATGTTTTTTTGGTTACAAGTAAATTACATATGTGTAATAAATAATGTTTCCTATCCTGGACTTTGTTTGTGAACTAAACACTGGTGTGTGGTGCAATAAGCATCAATAAATAACCAGTGTCAAGACCTTTTTTAGTTGAAAGTTGAAAGAAAAAATGACATTTCATCAGCAGTATCATTTTGCATGATAATGTCCCTTCAGCACATTTTGTTTCTGTTCTAGTCAGCGAGCCGGCTGGGGTCAATTACAGGCCATAAAAGTAGGAGTGAGGCGCTGTAGTTCCAACATGTAGGAGGAGATCATCTATCAGTGTTGATGCACTTTGTAGCACTCTCCCACAGAAGCTGATAAAGGTATATCTATTCATTACTCAAACAAGTAATTATTTTTAGTACCGATTTAGGAAACAAGACACTAACAGTATTTTTACAATATGGCAGAAGGTGAAAGTATGTGTTGCTCATTGTGATTAACTCTAAGTGCAGCTATTCACTGTTAATACAGCTTTATTGTATTTGACCTTTACCTCTCATCATCATCTTTTCCAGCTGAAACTCGCAACAGGAGGGCAACATAGTTTTCTTTGGAGTTGGTGGAGAACAAAATGGAGCTAAGCTGTGAGTGAAGTTGCTGCCATGATTCGGCGACAACCATGTGGCTCTGTGACTGCTGGATTTTAAAATAGGCAACTTCTTTCTAACACCACATTTATGTTAGCAGGTCATAATACTGCATGTTCGTGTGTAGGCAGAAAATGTAATCATAAGACCGTGCTTGTTTTAGATTTATTACTTACTTACTCAGAGAGGAGGTAACATTTCGGAAACTTTGAATTCCTTTTGTTATAGTTGGCTAAACTTCATTATCATTTTAATGATTCCTTTTCCAAAATGGACTTATAGACAGAAGTATCACTATCGGAATTACATTATGGCGAAACAGAATGAAATAATATGTACGTAATATGAGTTACCAGAATATAAGTATTATGCATAACACTTAAGTAAAGGGCATAGTAGTCAAGACTAAAGGACCTTAACTACTCAAAACACAATTTTCTGCAAATTGACTTCAGTTATGATGTGCATGTAGATTAAGTCATTGATTGGACACCACAGTCAGTGTCATTCTTTTGAAACAGTCTATTTGAAAAGTCTTCATGCTCAGAATCACTTCCCCTCATGATGTCATTAAAGGCTTGTCAGTCTGAATCCTGATATTTTCCTTTACGACCGCTCCTGTTCCTCCTCGTCTTTCCTCCTCCTGCTTCCGCTCTTCTGTCCTTAGCTCTCATCCCCTCCTTTTCTGTTTTTCTCCACGTGTCCCTTCCCTCCAATGAGCCCTTCCCACAACACCGTACAACTCACACTCCTCTTTCCTGTCCCCATTCATCCCCATTATTTGCTTTTCCCCCCTTCATCACCTTCTCTCAGGCCTACCACCGACTGCAGTTAAAACGCCTCCCTCCCTCCCTCCCTCCCTCCCTCCCTCCCTCCCTCCCCTCTACACCATATCTGCCTCCATCTCTGGTGTACGTACAGCGGATGGCAGCGGCCCACTCAGTCCTCTCAGGGAGCAGAAGGTTTGTCCACTCCCACTCAGGCTTTGCGTCATGGAACACGGAGAAATAGAGACAGAGGAGAGAGAACAGATGGGAGGAGGACACACTGGCTGCCTGTTTTATAACATTGCTCCTAACAGCACTGTGGTCATCAGTGGGACTGTGTAAAGTAGCAGGCTATTGTGGACTTATCAAGTGGGGCCTATATATAGACCTGGGCTTAATTTAGAGGAGCAGGAAGTCACAGAAATGGTGTGAGGAGGGAATTTAGTTTGGGAAAGGTTAGAAGGTTTATTCATGATTCAGAAAGGATTCAAAGTGGTGCTTTTGTAAGAGAGACACTTGCTTCAGTGTTTAACATGGTAATTTAAACAAGCATCAAAAAGAAGGAGGCACTATTCTTTTTTATCAATGGGAACCAGCTTTTCTGACCATAAACTCACCCTCATGCACACGTTTCCTAAGTGTGGAAATCCAATCTGAGGGCTTTGCTATAACAAGATTGGTGTAACCATAGCGACGTGATGCACATCAGTGCGTGACATCATAACTGACACAATCACTCCCCATTTACGCAAGTGGAAAGACAATTTAGAGCATCCTGCTCTTATTATTCAAGCCTGCGCCAGCTCCTACCTATGATTTAAATAACAATCATTGCATAAGAATCTGGTCTCAGAGAACAATTACAATAATAGAGGATGCTACATTCCACAAATTGCACTTGGGATAGCGATAAAACATGTTCAAATGCAAATACTGTTTACTGGATTTACACTGGAACAAAGCAAAAATGGGATTTGTAGCGGCGTGTAAACAGCAGATTACATCTTCTGACGGCAAAGCTTGAGCATGAACAGTCAAATCTGGGTCGCAAGTGAAAGCAAACATCCACCCTGGGAGAGAATTCCCATGTTTGTCTCCCAGAGATCTTAGACAGCTGGATTAAGATGTACAGACAAGTGGCCTCATAATCTCTGCAGAGAGAAGAGACCAGTGTGTGATGCCATCAGGCAGCTCTTTCTGGATTAGCCTCACTGGTATTGAACTGAATGTGTCAATGTGAGGACATGGCGCCCAGGGTGGTGGTTTTTTTGTAGAGATATGAGATTGTCTTTTGGTTAAGCCCTGTCTTGTAGGTACAGATGTGGGCTTTGAAGCATAATGAAAGTCCACAAAATTATCCACCCACAAATTTTAGATTTGAGTTGTACATCCACAGTTGAGCTTTAACGTCAGCATTTGCAGAGCGTTTGTGCTAATAACAATCTTGAGCGATAAATGTGTGATTGTATTCAACTGTGACTTTTTCCTCGAAACGGTGGTTGTCAGGCAACTGGCGGACTCTCCAGAGAAGTATCCACTCTGAGTAAGGACTCCTGGTAACTTTTCTTTTTTGTACCTTGGCACTTTGGTTTCTGCACAGATTTGACAAAGAAGTCATACATTCATTAGTTTCTTCCCTGTTTGCAATTCTTGTGCTTTTATGCTAACGCAGGAAAAGATGTCTGCCAGTCAAACAGGGGCGTATCTAGCACGGTGACAGGGGGGGCACTGGCCAGAGCTGAAATCCAATTGGCCCTTGAAGTGCTGTTAAGAATATAATTTTTGTTTTCTTAGCTCTTTGTTGAACATATGATTGTCCCCACTTTGCAAATTGTCACTGATTTAGAAAAAATCTTAGATCCACCACTGCTGCCTGCCAACAACTCTAAAACATATCAACATATTCTTTCATGTTTGTTTAATCTGGCTAAATCTAAAGTGGAAAAAATGTGCATACATATATTAGAATGGTATTAAATTAAAAGAAAGCAAACAAACATTTCACCTCCTCAAAAATGTATACAAATTCATTCAAAGCAGAATTGGTTGACTAGCACATTTGAACCTACCAAGAACACTAAAGGCCAGTTCACCATTCAATTGGTAGAATAAATCTATTTCCCTCCCCGAGGACGAATCTAACGTTTTGGCTCTGTATTCTTCTTGGCTGTGGTTTAGTGGTTACAACAGGTCGGCCATTCACCAGAGGGTGAGTGGTTTGATCCCTGTAAAAAGCATTTGTGTGAGTGGGTGAATGTGACATGTACTGTGGAAATCATTCCATTTACCATTCTTCTTCCTCATCCACTGATACTAGTTGTTTTTCTGCAGCCACATCAGCATTTTCCCCTTGTGATTTCTTCTTGCCCCCTGCAGAGAAAGATCAAATTCATATAACATCATCTCACTCACAGCCTGAATCACAACAAGCTCTAGTGAACCGAAGAGTTTAATCAATCACAACACTCTGCACTAAGATGTGTCACGGCTGCTGTCCGAGGTGGCTGATCCCGGGACCACCAGTGAAGAGGGAGCTGTCTGTGGTACTCACCGTCATAGATCTGCTGACTGGTGAGATTCCTGCTGCGAACAAATGCAATCTTCTCTGGCCGTGGGATGTTAAGTTTTTAGCAGGCGATGTGGTAGAAAGCTCTTCTTGTGTTGTGTCCGAGCAGCAGTTCATGTTAAACTTCTGCTGATATCACTGCTGCTGTTGCCTCTGTTGTGACCTAAACTTGCCCCTGAACTTCAGACCACCTTGCAGGGGCTGTATCATGAAACCAGGGGGCGACAGAACGTTTAACACCAGGGCCCCAAGGAAATAAAGTTGGGATAATCCTGAATTGACTTGGGATACCAGGCTTTTTTGCTCTCTTATCTATTTATAATGTATGTACTTCATTCAGTACTTTGTTTTGAAAAGTGCTCTATATATTGTTATTACTTTTATTTATTTAAGATAGTAATAGTCATTAAACGTTTATCCACTACATCGCAACCATTCCATATGCACCCATTGTACATAAATGATTAATAGTGAAAATTGGTGGCCCCTCTATATGGCAGATGAAAATGTCTCCGATGTAGAACTGCAGGCTGGCTGTTCCTCCTTTCCTCCCTGCACCCTATCACATATTTGAAACAAAACACCGATCACTTGTTACTGTTGGAACAGATTCAGACGTGGTGAGGTGACATGATTGGAAAGACTCCATGAGATCACGTTTTGTAACTGCTTCCGCCCCCTTTATAAAATAATGAATAGGTCACCGTTCTGACGCAAGCTGGGGAGTTGTAAACCGGTGTATGGCGGCCTCTGAGTCTATGTGTCTGGGTGTGAGTCATCGCTTCACCCACTGCGATCCGGTTGGTAGGTCAAAAGAACAGCAAACCGTTGTTGTGACATCTAATAATGTGCGAGTTGGGGCTTGTTTGTTGAAGGTGGTGTACGTGTGCGTGCAGGTGTGCTGTGGAGCTGTGCACATGCTGCTGAATGACGTCCTTACACGTGCACTTTGCCAGCCTGTTGTGTGACTGCCGATTCAATTAGAAACTACATTATTGATAATGTTCCATTTAAAATACAAATGAACACAAACTGTATTTTCTCATCAGCAGTTACATGGCTCAGCGATTCAGGTAGAGTGGTGTTTATTTTAAAGCTGCATGATCAACAGTTTAATATTGATTAAATGTTTATTATGAAACGTTTCAGTTAGGTGAACCTTCACGATTGGTCGAGTATTGGAAGGATTTTGCCTTTGTTTTCGCAAGTCCACACAACAATTACAAATGCTCAGACTTTGGCTGAAATGACGTCGAGCAAGATGGCAGTGTTCGAATCCAGGATATTTTGGATTCATTTTTGGACAGTGACAGGAAGCTGAGACTTGTGCATCTTTATGTACAGTCTGTGGTGCAGAGCTGTCAGATTGTAGTTTCTCTTCTCTTATTGCATCACTGTGAATACTACTTTTCCTGTTTTACTTCACCACAAAACTCAAAATTCTGAGGCTTATGTTGCTCTCTGTTTGCTAAATGTGGGACCTGTCACTATAACCACTTTCCTATTGTACATGGAAAAACGTTTCCAGCCTTCAAAACCACTCAAAGTGCTTCATATTACATGTCACATTCCCCATTCACACAGCGCTTCTATACGCTGACTGACCTTCTGGTAAGTGGACGACCCGCTCTACCTCCTGAGCCACAGCCACCCACAATGCGGGAAACTAACATGTTGCAGTGTATTCTGTGAAGAGCACACTCAGGTCCTAAAATGCACATAAATTAAAAAATGTTTGTCTTTACTGAAGATGACAACTTATATATGAGAACAAATTGAGTGTTTTCTTTGAAGATCATATATAAAAAGCTACATATTTAATACATTTTTAGAGCTAGAGTAGTCATTTGAAAAAGCAGATGGACAGCACAGTGAAGCAGGGTGAAGTTTTACAGAATGAGACTCCCTGAGCTTGGCTGAATCACATGGCTTCCTCCATTCAAAGTTTTTGTTTGAAAGCATAAAGAAAGAAAGTGAGCAAACTACAGGTGTACCATTGTTGATAGTGAGCATAAAAATCTCCCCCGCAGGGTCCAAAAACATCCATCAAGCTCACGGCTCCTGGTCTTGACTCCTCTGTGTCTGTCTCGTCAGCTCTTCAGTAATAACTTTCAAATGAATGAACCGCCGCTCCAATTTTAATTTGTTCTCCCTCAGTTGGTCTCCTGATAATAAACTGCCAAATCTCAAAGCTCAGAAGTCCTTGAACCCCGTATACCTTTTCTTTCTGTGTAAGCAACTTTGAGCTGGGAACCTGAGCTTGATTGACTAAAATCGAAATGAGCGCATTCATGATGCAGCAGGGGGGGAAATAGTGGGTTGTAAATGAAAAGAAAGAGTAGGTGAGACGGGGGGAGGGAATGTGAGTGCAGTGAAGTGGGAGAAGAAAAGAGTAGCAAACGTCAGGAGTGGCTGTGGAGAGGGTTGAGTGGGTGGGTTGGTGGTGGCGGAGGAGGAGGAAAGCTGAAGCTAGTGGTCTCAGCCTCCTTCTCAGAATTATCCCTCAGTGACGCAAGCTCCTCCACACACATCCTGACAGCTGCTCCCTGCCTGGTTACAGCGCTCCTCGGCCCGTCCAATAACATTCATGATCATTTCCGCTTTAATGCGTGGCTTATCCTCCACAGGGTTTTTACCAATACAGCTCCATCTAGGGCTAATGAGTGCATGTTCCCCGACTACTTTTTTGTTATCCATCTAATCCATACACTAGTGGGACCACGGTGTTGCTTGTATACACTGGATCTTCATGTTTTTCCTCTTTATTTAATGAAGATAAGCTGTGGAAGAAAATAAGCATTTATTCAGCGCACTCGCCTCGGGCATTGTTCTTCCTGTGTGACGCCACGCAGACAAAAATACATCGGTTGCCGGAGTTGGTTGAAGGGCCCTCGCTGATTACAGAGACATGCCACCCCCTGTTTTTTGAATATTCACATATCACAATCTGCTTCATAGGGCTTAACAAGTTTTTACAACCGCTGCCATTGACCCTCGGCAGGGGTCAAATCTACCAAAAAACAGAGAAAAAACTCAGAAACTGAAGTGAAGGATCCCTCTCTTAAATATCACATGTACTAGTGCACACCTCATAAAGCTCTGTGTATTTTGTCTACTACTTCATTTTAATAGTTTAATAGATTAATACAGTTTGCCAAAAGATATTGAGATATTAAACCATTATAATGTGAGTACATCACAGCAAGCAGCAAACCCCATTCCAGAAGTATTGATTGGCTCTGTTACCATGATACCAATTTGGAAATAAAGTCAAATTAATTGAATGGTGTTTACTTGCCAGTTAAAGTTGTAAATGACATGTCTGTACTTGTTCTCATCCTACTAACAAACCCTAATGGATATTTTTTTTCATAATGTCTACGTATCTCTGAACATGGCCATGTATGGAAACCCCTGTCATTCCTAAGCAGAAATGCAAAATGATAACGTGATTTTTGGAGCATCTCATCATGCCAGTGTTTCAGTGTGAACACACAAAAGGCTGTGTGACATTCAGAGGAGTTAAAGAAGGGGACTTCCACTGTGCCATTCTTAGCGTCCCACCCATTCATCTGCCCCTGAGAGACAGGCTTTCAATGAGGTTTCAGGACATTCCAGAGGGACCTTCATCTTTTCTCTTCCAGCCCATTCATGAAATCTGAGCTGCTTCTTTGAGGCAAGATGATGTGCAACAACTACTCACATCTTTTTTTGCAAAAAATTGAATTACTTCAGTGAAAATTAAACCTAAACTAGAGTTGGGTTGAAATTAGTTGAATGAAAAAGAAAAAACTCTTTTAAACATGCAGTGAGAGATACGTGCATCATTCTTTCAGAGGAAAACAGCAGCAGATGTTGGTTGGCAGTGACAAATCCCCATGTGAGACTGTCTGCTAGATGTCAGAAGGAAAATTATTACATGGCTTCATCCACAACAAGTGGATCTGATAATTCCATCTTGGTTAGAATGTCTTAGTGGATGCTCATTTCTGCTCTCCTGGCAACCACCAATGCAGTCCCATTAAAAAAAAATCATAATGGATGACCTAAAAGCCTCCATGTCCAGCAGAGGCAGGTAAGGTTGGATATATACACGGTATAACAAAAACAGGAAACACAACAATCACATAAAAATACTTGAAAATAAAAAAAAGTTTTTTCCAGTATCTAGTCTAATTTCTCTCTTAGGAACTCAATGCTGTCTGCATGATGATGCAGAGTTGTTCACTGACGCCCAAAAGCTTTAGTAAGAAAGGAAACTCTCTTTCTCACTCTCAGGTATTATGCTTGCAGTGAATGGACTGTATGTATAGATATATGTATCATGTTTTTCTAGCTTTTTCACTACTTTACACTACAAGTCATATTCACACATGAGCTGTGCTTTACCTATGTCATTCACACAAACTGCAGACACAGGTGACGGGCATGCAGTTCAGAGTCAGGGATCCAAATGCCAACATTCTAGATTGTGGACGACCCGCTTGTCCTCCACAGCCACCCAGGTCAAGACCTTAAGGCTGGTTTAAATAAAAAAATTGAAAGCTGTTAATTAGAAGACATTTCTATCTTCTCATCAGGAGGCTGAGGTTTTATCTTGTCAGTCATGTTAGTGTCCAGATTTGCCTGTACTGGTTCTTTTGACATACACATGTAGACTTGTTTATAATGGAAGGATGTTTTCAGTTCAGAAAAATTAGTCTGTGAAAAAGAATAATTTCATCTGGGGATGAGCAACAGGACCTCGTACTGACCTTTCTGAGAAATTGATTGTGATGAATAAAAACTAAAATGGTTTTCCACTGCCCCGCTGTCAACCCTCTCTAAAAAAGGCTGCAGTTCATGTTCTTAAGAAAGATGATTTCATTGCCAAAGTAAAATACCTCTATGTCCCCTATGTTTTTTTTTAAACAACAATAGACAACCTCTTCTCAGATATCCAAGAGAAGACAGTCTGACGTCCATCCTTAGTTTCCCCTCGTAGTTCAAGGACACCAGTGGATTCCTGAAGCTAATTAATAAATGATGTACCAGGGGAACCACCTCCTATGATCTTCTTTAACTTCCAGCACTGTTCAGTCTTTAGACACAGAGGGATCTCCAGTGTCATGCCAATTAAATAAACTCTGAAACACAGCAACTTTATTACTCTGATTAAAATTGTAAGGAATACCCAGATTGGCCTGTGTAGCAACAATTCAAATTGCAATATTCTCAGTGGCACAGCGGAACTTCATGTAATGATAATGTCTTCATGCTATGGGAAAAATATTGTTTCATGTCTATATATAAACATGACTCAAAGGCCTAATCATTGAACACCTTTATGTTCACAAGGAGTGTTTAGTATGTCAGTCTCTGGTTGTCTAATATTTGTCTACTTTTTTATCAGCCACTAAACCACTTTCATCAGTTTAATTATTGCATGTAAGCTTTGATCTGAGGAGCAGCATGATGTTGCCTCTTTCATGTGTCAGTCCTGTGATGGACTGATGACATCCAGGGTGTACCCTGCCTTTTCCTAAATGTCAGCTGGGATTGGCTCCAGCCCCCGCGACCCTCAAAGGTGTAGATAATGGATGGACAGATGGAAGAATGCTCAGGTTGGTTTTATCAATCCGCTCTGGTCAATCAACAGTTATCAGAACCTGAAGGTCAGACCTTTGACTTTAACCAGCTTGGTTGAAGTAACTTGCAGTAAAGCCACATTAATAATAATAATAATAATGGTAATATTTATAATACTTATACTAATACTACTACTACTACTATTACTACTAATAATAATAATAAGAATACATTTCAGTTATATAGCCCCTTTCATACATAAAAAGCAACTCAAAGTGCTTCACAAAAAATAGAATAGAATGAACAAATATGATTAAGTAAGCGCTTAAAATACATACAAATATACAGCAGCACATGGAACGATAAAACCTGTAAAGTTATCGTGGCAATCAACAACTAAGCTAAAAGGTACAAAACAATAAAATACAAAAGATCATGGTGAAACCAGAAACAATAACACTGGATCAGGTCTGAATATGACAAATAGCAGAAGCATAAATAAGATGAGTAGAACAATTTGGTAAAAAGCTTGTTGATCTAAGAGAAATTAAATTAGTTATATTTATCTACAGTTTTATACACTATTCCTCAATTTGGAATCATGGACATTACCAGGTCTTGACATTGCACTGGAAATGTGCTCTGCACCTTTAAGAGACCCCGGAAGTGTTTGTGAACCGGATGTTGTACATCCTCAATGTGACTTACAGTGGTGAACACTGTGATTGTTACACTGTGTGTCTGTAGCACGTTAGAGTCTGTAAAATGTTTCTTACCACAGCAAATTGTGAGTATTTTCATGTCTGTGTGTAGATGTTTAAGAGGCGGGTACGTGCACATGCAGGCTCGTCTCAAATTTAACCAAAATGAGCTAATTAGTTAGCCAGAACTAAGCTAGCTGTCAGCTAACTGCTGACACCATCATACACCCAGGACACTTAGCATAACAATGCTGCGGGTTGACTCTTGTTTACTTGTGAGCTAGATGTTCACACTATGTCATGTTGTTCCGCTAAGCCTCCATTGTTATGTATTTAGCGGTTAGCTTTGCAGCTAGCCACCTTAGCATTACCCTGCAGAGATGTAACGGTGTGATTAGTCTGTAAACGTGTGTCTATTCACGTGTGCTCTGTTTTCCTTTATATTCCAGTGGCCAAGGCTAAATCAAAGTAAGTATATCAACCTGGTTTTAGTGACTCAATGTTATCATCGTGATAAACACATGTATGATGCAGCTCTGGTCACATTGACACACTGTGTTGTGTGCTGTCAGGGCCGTCCTGGTGCAGATGATGAGCTCTGCGGGCACAGGCTACTTCTTCAACACCAAGAGGAACCGTCTCCGAGACAAGATGGTGCTGCGCAAACACGATCCTATCGGTAATATATATGAATGTGCAGCTTTCTGTGTTTCTGCTCTGTTTAAACTGCCCTTGTTTTTGTTGCTTTAGCTTCAGGATGTGCATTTCTGTCTCTTGTCTCTACCTGATTGCGATGCCCTTCGATTTTTAGTCTCTCTGGACAAAGTAAACATATTTTAAATGGAGTTTCTCCCCTCAACTCTAAAAGAATATAATACTTGAAACCCTGAAGTAGCTTTTTATCTGCCTCAAAGGAAATGCTTTTATTATGGCAGTGTCAGCACCCGCATCTATGTCTGCCCAGTAAGAACACTGCTTTATTTATTATTAACGACTACCAGGGAAAACATCAATTACTATATTAAAGAAACATACAGGAATAAAGTAATGACATTAACTTGTAAAAGAAGAGAACTACGTTTGGTAAATTTCCTCCGGTCAGGTTGTCGGCTGCTTTTGCTATATTTTGTTGAAACGGATTCATATTTAGTCTCTGGTTGTATATTTTATTCTTAGAGATAAAACTACTCATCGGGATTCTGTACAAATAATAGTTACTCTGTGACCATAGTTCAAACATTTGAACTAGAGGTGGCTCTGGGTTTAGAGCAGGTCTTCCTCTAACCAGAAGGTCGGTGGTTCGATCTCCCGTTCCGTATGGCTGAGTGTGGCTGTGCCCTTCTCAAAGAAAAGAGCTCCACATAGATTTATTCTATGAATATGACTCGGAAAGTGCAATATGAATATAGACCACTTACCATAGTGTTATTTCTATATAAATCTGTTATTGCTGGTGGTATTATTGGTATTGTACATCAGTTATATATATGTGTGTGTGTTTGTTGGGACCTTATCAGGTTCCTATTGTGTGATGCTATGATATTAATAATCTATCCACTATTTCTGAACTCTTGTCAGTCGGTCTGTATGTGGAACACAGATCTCAAGTGGCGTTTATAGTATCGGCTCCACAAGACATGTGTATTGTTTAGGGCCCAAGGAAGGGCAGTATCAAATTTGGTCACGTAATACGTTTTATTCAAATAAACTTTAAATAAATAGACAATCAGCGCTCTGTAGCAGTTGTGGCTGTGAGTCATCAAAATAAGTGACATTGTCGATCACAACAGTAGCGCGTTCACAAAAAAAACAATGACAACAGAGAGTCTGGGAGCCGGTCTTTACTTGTCGCGTCTCAAGAACAGCAGGTAACTTTTACAGTGAGAAAGACACATGACAAAGTTCCAACCAGCAGGTCAAGCAAACATCCCATTCCAAACAGGCCTGATTAGAACAGACACTGTACAAGTTTAAGAAAAGAGTTGACAGTTGTACCAGTAAATTCTCCCTTTGCAAAACAGACCTGGACAATTCACCTTCTAACACAAGCTTCAATTTCTGTGGTTCATCACTCGTTTTTCTCAACATGTTTTAAATCTGCGGTTCTTCTCTTTCCAGTGAACACGCATGTCCTATTCTTTGAGAAGAGGAAGATCAGATCAGTTTAACAATGAAGACAAATAAATGGACAACATAAACCTTCGAGGTTTAAACAGACTCTTTCTATTGCCTTGGATGATAAAAGGCTGGCTGACATGAGTGCAGAGGATTTCTCCTTGGATCTGTCGGAAGGTCTCGACCCTCCCTACTGCACCAGTTCATCATGATGCAAACACAGGCCCAGCTTCAACAAAGTCTCCATCACCTCTACACACAAGAATACTTTGTCTTTTCATCAGATCTGTACAGTTATATCCATGATAATGATTCAGGCAAGTTTTGTGAAACGTAAATATTCAAACCAAGGAAATGTTCTTGAACCACAACAAATTTGATCTATTTGGCATCAATTAAATCACATATGTTCCATTGAATATTTAGTGTTAAGATTCTTGTGAATTATTCAACTGTTAAAAATTATTGAGATTAAAAAAAGTTGTGCAAAAAAACAACATTTGTGTGTTGTCATAACTTGTCTTAAATAGACATCGTTGGACACTATTCTTGTTAGGGATATTGACAGTCAAATTAAGGTTGTCTTGACCTTTTATATTAAACATTTTTTACATCATTACTTATACTCATTCATGTCATAAAATTCCGATTTCTCTAAAGCAGCTCATTTTTATAAACCAGGGTTCACTTTTCAATAAGACTTGTTCCAGATTTGGTCCAACTGGCGTCTACTCGAACAGTTCAGCTGGCAGGTTCTTCTTGAAGGGGTAAGACGTCTGCGTGCCGACAGCCTGCACGCTCACTCCTGCCACCTGATTGGCTCTGTGGACCATCTCCTCAAGAGGCATTGTGGGATAATTAGCCATGAAAAACGCCAGCGCTCCAATGAAGCTGTCACCAGCACCCTGGGAAGAAACAATAGTATAATGTTATATAGGGTTTTAATTAGTGCGCTGTGCTGCAAACAGAACCACAGTAACTCACAGCAGTCATTCAATCTGGTGAGTGACAAGCTCATTTGAGGGGCATTGAATTTCATGGAAAACATAATTTATTCTTTTGTTTTATTGTTTGAAATGTTTCATTCTGTGTTTTGAGAAGATAATGGGATCAGAAGTGACACGATGAGAGGGTTCAGTGTGGAAATCTATGAGCTATGAACAGTAGGGGGTGCTATGGCATTTGCCAGCTGTTTCTCCTGGTTCTATCCTGTCGATTGAAGCTTCAGCCATTAGGATTGGTTTACTGAACATCTGCACACTGTGAAAATGTGTCTCGGTATTACAGAAATTACTCATATTCACAATCGGGTCATAATGCTACAGATTCCTTAATGAGATGCAATAAACTTATTTTAAAAAAAACCATCTTAAACATGGTACAACAGGTACACTGAATCCTCTGATATTTCAGAAAGCATAATGTTCTTACATGGACTTTATGAAAGGACCAAGTGTGTTGGTGTTAAATTCATTTCTATCTATTTTAATTACTTAGTTCAAAAAAACACCTGACAAATTAAAGTTAATGAAAAAAAAATCATTACTTATATCAAATATATATATATGAACAAAACAACTGATCATCTAAAAATGGCAGTTATAGCTGATTGCTTTTTTGAGTCAGCTGAGTGGCACGTGCACATTTTAAACACCCGTCAGTGACTTCACCATAACTGCCAACAGCTCTGGTTTTGGCTTTATCTCTATGGATATATTAATCATCCCTTTTTCCCGTCTCATCTATTGATAGAGATGGAATGTGCTGTCTACGCCCTGGAGGGGGGTTTGGCTGGGACAGTACACCAAGTGGGAAGGGGGAAGGGTTCCACTGATGGGAAAAGGCACAATGGTATGTGGCGACACGCTCGTGTTTAACCACAAATGGCCCCCCGACACTGGTTCTCACAGGCCCGCTCCATTACTCATCACTTTGGCTCTCAGAAGAGTTCAGTGCACTCTGAGCACCTTTGTAACGCCCCCCCCCCCCCCCCCCCCTCCCCAACACCCCCTATCGCCCTCCAACCTCAAGTAACCCTTTTATCAGACTGAAAGTTGTCAGTTGTGCAGGATGATTCAGGGGCATATGCCGAAAAACAAAAAAAAACCTAACCCCCGACCCCTTCCTGGCAGAGGGCACTGGGAACAGAGAATGGGGCTCATGTTAGACGGGGCATCTGGAGGGCGCAGCTCAAACAACACATGGATGTCACAAGCAGTCAAAACGACAATTATATCAAGCAAACTTAGATTCTAATGAAAAATACAAATATTTATCGCACCATATTCCCTAATTTTTTATCTAATCCTTCTTTTTTATGATTGTAATGGGAGGTCATGCCTGAATACCTGTCACACGCTCAGTTTTTGTGTTATATTACTTCTTTTAACTGTTTTTATAGTCATTTGTATTTTTTTATTATTTGTAAAGCACTTTGTAGCTGTATTTTGAGAAGTGCTATATAAATTAAGATATTATTATCATTATCAAAAAGGGCATTATTGGACCCCACCCCCACCCCAGTGTACACTCCTGCTTTGACTCCCAGACTGGAAGAGATAATGGAAAGAGTGAGATCAGGGCTGAGGCATTTCACAGGCCCGGTGGATTTCCAATGTTTAAAGCCGTTGTGTGTTTATGTCTCCTGTCTGGTATCTGGGCAGGGCTACAATACAGCCGGCATTTGGAAATAAGGCTTTGGTGAAGCCGTCCCACTGGTTTGGCTCCGGCCCATCTCCCCGGTTCACACGTTGCTGCTGAAACGATGAAACCACTCGAGTGGGGGGGTTGGATGCTTGGGAATCAACAACCACAGAACCATGGAGAGGCCAGAATTAACAACTGTATTCAGTGGTGGAAACCAGATTTTGGTCTGTATAATCATGGCCACATCATTATTATTAACCTGCCTCTTCGTTTTTCTTTTATGTTTTGAATCACCTGCTAATCCACAACCAAATCCCTGCAAACACAACCACCTTTGTCTCGTCAAAACAAAATCGGGTGGGACCAAAACCGGTTCCTTCAAGCTAATACTAGTATTCAGGGCTACGATTCTTAATTACCAATGTTTTGTGGCTGATATATGTTGTTGGGGAGGCTTTCTTAACTGGGTGGGAAAAACACGTGTTAAATTCAGAAAATAGTGAAACTCAACTGCCATCGCAATTAAATCCTCTAAAGTGTGAGAACATATTCATAAATACTCAACAAAAAATATTTTGTCTGAAATATATATAACTCTTATTTATAAAATTATGTTATTATTCTATCAAGCGTTTCTTTTCTCAGATTATTTGGTTTTATGTTTAGTAGAACAACAATTCATCTCAGAATTATATAAAATTTGAGGGACACAAGTACCAGAACATCAACTGTACAGGTTCTTTAAATACATGAGAACGGATTAATGAGGTTTAGAAATCAAGGTGTGTTTCAGTAATCATCAGTCTACAGTATTTAAACACAAAAACACACACAGCCCATCTGCTAATAATCCTGCAATATTCATGTCCTAGGTATTTTTAATGCAAATGCTAATGATTTTTTGTCAGTACTTTTAAGAATAAACTACAAGAACAATGAGTGCATCTGCCAAGGCGGATGGCCACTTCATCACCATATGGCATATATGTAGATAACTCTTTTAAGTAAAAAACATACATTTTCTGTTACACATGAAAGAGGTATTACAGAATAAAGATCAACCCTCATTCATTAAATTAACATCATTATCCAGATCTGCACCAAATTTCACCATATGTTTGCATTATTTCTTGAGAAATTCACAAAAATATTAGAAAACCCGCCATCTCACAATTTTAAAGAAAGTGAGGAATAGTGACTGGATCTGGTTCTTCCCTGACCCATACCCCACCCTTACACTAAGTTTCAATAAAATCGGTCCAGAACTTTTAGTGTAAATCCTGCTAACAGACAAATGGTGATAAAATCATTACTTTTATGGCAGCGCTTAAGAACTTCTTAAGCTAAACAGCTTAACATTTTTTATGACAAACCTAAATGCACCAGCGTTCCACTCCTATCTTCTTTGGTCAGACAATCTTTAACAGTGTGTAGGATTTAGTGGGAAGGTGGCATATTGCAAGCTACAAAATACTCCTCGCTGTAATCTCCTTCCAAGTGCTCCTTTAACTAGATTTAACATTGTATGGCTTCTTCTCGGGCTGATGCCCAATTGGTTGCAAATTGGTTCACTACCATCAATCAATCAAGTTTTATTTGTATAGCCCATATTCACAAATAACAATTCGTCTCATAGGGCTTTAACATTGTGTGACATCCTATGTCCTTAACCCTCAACAAGAGTCAGGAAAAACTACTAAAAACCCTTTTCACAGGTAAAAATATGTAGAAACCTCAGAGAGAGCCACATGTGAGGGATCCCTCTCCCAGGACGGACAGAAGTGCAATAGATGTCAGGTGTTTAAGAAAACATCATCAGGATTTTTAGCAGCATCCATGAGGGTAAACATTATGATTATATACCATGCATGAATGATCGATCAAACAAACTGAAAAAGAAAGAAAAGAGGAGGTAATAAGTGGGATACCTCCAAATTAACAACAGAAGATTTCACTCCTCAGTGGATGGGTCATTGGAGAAACCGTTCTCCGTCTTACACGCAATGTCTCCTTCTCTGAGACTGGCATGTGACGCCACTGGATCTTGTGAATGAAGCTCAACGAGGCTGACAAGCGCTACCCCCTTCAGTCCCGCTGCTGCTGCCCTCGACACAGTTTGGTGAAGGTTACATCTCGAGGCCCGTCAATCAAGTGACACAAGCGCTCGCCGCAGATGAGCTGTGATGCTCTCGCTGGTCCGCTCCGTCCGCAGCATCTTGACCTCCATGCCGTAAGTCTGCCGGTTTCCTGCCGGTGCTCCGACTGAAGTTAGAAATTAGGATGGCAGACGTGTCTGCGAGGGGCTCACCAAATTAACTGAGGATGAGTTCAGAAGTTCTCAGTGCGGTTTGATGTGTTTGTAGTGTAACACTGCGACACAAGCACGTGATCAGAGAGCCGCAAAACTCTCTTGCTTTGCTAATATGACTACAGTATGTTGTTCTTTGGCCACTTGGGTCAGTTCATTACAACTCTGACAAACCTATAGCCACTGAAAGCTTTCCACTTGCTGTGAGGAACACATTTGTCAGCGGTACACTTTCACTGTCGGAACTCCAGCGAAGTGACATTTTTCTTTAACGTCTCCCACAGCAGCACAAGTCCTGTGTGTGTTTGAAATGAAAAGAAGAACAGCTGAAGATTTTACGCAAGCAGCAATAACTGCTATGACTGTACAGGCAAACAAAGGAGCGCTTACACAAACTCAGAAGTCCATCATCCGGAAACCCAAGGACAAAGACGGCAGCAGCGCCTATGCACTTTGATTGACAAGTGATCTTTGTAAAGTGCCGTGCAAAAACACCACAGGGATGAGCACAGCAAACACAGACAAAAAAAACACAAAACCTATAGAAAACGCAGATCTCAGAGAGAGCTTCACACTTCATATCTGTCATGCCACTGACTGCTGCAGCCACAGAACCTTACGAGCCTCCAGAACCTGTGAGTGTATCACACCCAGAGGCCCCCTGCAATCTTGACTCCCATCCTGGTTTGACAGATGGAGCGATGTGCAGTTAACTCCTGAAGCCTACAGCCTTTGTCAATGAAAGGCACCCCGGGGAGAGCAAAGACCAAGTGAGGGGCAGTGATGATTCACAGTGTTCTCCACGTCCAGAAGCTTCCTGTAAGGGTGGCCAACAGCTGGGGACGACTCCTCTGTAGCAAAGAGGAAGGACGATTCAGAGATCAAAACCATCTTCAATATGACCAGTTCGAGCTCTGCTATCTTTGACCCAGTCCTCTTTTACCCCCTTGTTCACCCATGTGAAGTAGCAGATTGAGTTGAAGATGCCACATTTTCACAAATTTTCTAGGGATTCATTAATTAATAGATCTTGCTAAACAACTAAATCAGGCACACTTAGGGGACTGATAGTGTGTATTTGGTGCCGCCTGATTGAATTTACGGGGACTGTTGGGCTTTGGCAAAGATATCCCCCCTAATGAGAGCTATTCTAGCTGTGGACTGAGACTAGGCACATTATGGTCCCTACCTATATTTATCAGTTTTAAATCACCCTGTTAGCCAGTTTGAGATCTAGTGCACTGCAACTTCAACGTGTAGGTTGAAAACCATAGGAGACGGGGGTCTTTGCTGTTTGGGTTTCTAAACTTTGGAACAACCTGCCAGAGGAGATGAGTCTTGTGAGGCCAGTTACCCTATTTCCCCCCACTTCTTATGTATTCATTGTGAAGGATTTAATGGCTTCTAGCGGTAAACAGACCCCTCGCCTCACCCTACCCTTCCAAGGGTGTACGAGCACCCTTCAGGTGATGCAAAAATACCTAAGGCCTTCTCTAGAGCCAGTGTTTGGTTTATCTATTCTGGGCTACTGTATAAACGGGGCGGTGCAACAAAGCGGAGTGGAAGAGAACCTGCTCCTGATGTAGATATAAATGGTGAACTAACTAAATCCAACGCACTAGACCTTTAAGACACAATTTTATATTTGTTTTCCTATTTTGTGTGATTTATTTTGTATGTTATCTCTATCTGCTGGTTTGTTTGCATTTGCCACTGTGAAGCACTTTGTCGGTTGTACTGATAAGTGCTATTCAAGTGAAGTCTCATATTCATTTGTGAATAAAAGTGATCAACATGACTCTGCAATGGCAGAGGACTGGCCTAACATCTGGGTTGCTCAGCAGCAGCTGCTGTAGCATGTGTGGCCCATTAAAACATGGTGATGTGGCTGTTTTCTCATTGTGTCATGCTGACCCAGAGCTGGCAGGAGTGGAGGAATGCATTGCTCAGGAGGTATTCCCTTACCTTGGGCTTCCAGGAAGGAATCGAGCAATTGGTCCTTACGTGTCTGCAGCCATAAGAGAGGGCTGGGAATCATTTTGACCGTCCAGCTGTAATGTCTGGTTTGGAGAGCACTGTCTACCTTTCCCCCTACACAGTGGACCTCCCGGAGCAATGGAAACCAAGGCCACCCAAGTCCTGCTGTGTGTGTGTGTGTGTGTGTGTGTGTGTGTGTGTGTGTGTGTGTGTGTGTGTGTGTGTGTGTGTGTGTTTGTGTTTGTGTGTACTCTAACCTCATCTAACCGTCCACACAAAAACAGCCAAGCCTCTGATCTTAACCGAGGGAAGCCTGTACTCAATTTAAGACAAAAGTTTGAGGGATGGGGGGGAGACCCACAGCAGATGAGTGGATTTGCTTTGTTATTCATCCAGATTCCCAACCCTGTCTCAGACCAAAATTGCTCCAGCTGTTTAAAAATGTGTTATTCAGACAGATGCAAGAGGGGCAGATGATGATATTGTTACAGTCGGGGGGAAAGCTTTATGATTAGCAGCCATGATGGCCACCCTTACCCAAGCTCCGTCAGGGACAAGTGATGAGATGGAACCAAATAAGAACGGTGGAAAAAGTGGGATTGTTCTGAATAGTAGCTTGTCGTGCCACCCGCGGCACTCAGATGAACAGTAGCGTAGCTAAAATAGCGAGAAACCGCTAGTGACTCATGACAATTAGGAGTCACAGGCGAAAGATTCGGCCTCGACTCACTATCACATACTAGTGAAATCGCAGCTAAACAGCAAGGAAAAAATCTGGGTGCTGAGTAAGTCTTTGAAAAAGAAATTTGTAATTACTGCGACAGCCAGAGAGGAATTATTTTTTGTTAAATTTATTTATAACCTAAGACAACACAGTCAAAGCAGAAATAACAGGATGTAGAGTGAACATAACTAAGAGGCCTGAGTTACTAGAACAGAGAAGTGAATAATGATCTTGATAACAACCTGTTTTTCTTTTTCTTTCTCCAGTAAAAAAAACCCCAAAAGGGCCTTACTGGAAGAGGGATTATGATGTCCAAAAGAGTTAAACGCCTCACAATTTACGGGCCCATCAAAGAAACAGAAGGGGTGGGGGTGAGAATGTGTGTGTGTGTGTGTGTGTGTGTGTGTGTGTGTGTGTGTGTGTGTGTGTGTGTGTGTGTGTGTGTGTGTGTGGGTACATACAGCAGGCCCGACCACAGCTTTCTGCTGACTGATGCAGGCCCGAGAGGTGAGTCACAGCAGAGGAAGGGGGTAGGAGGAGGAGGGCGACAGGGGTGGTGGGTGAAGCTCTCCCGGGGGCTTTTGGGAAGCAGGGGTAGAGTGAAGACAGCGAATAACGCTAAGTTATGTCTGTCCACTTCAAAGTGTGGGGGGGGGGGGGGGGTGCACGAAAGAAGGAGGTCACACACCGTTAAAGAAAGCATGCCCTTTGTTCTTAAAACGCTGAAGTGACCCAGGATAATAAGGAGATACTGCTGCTTGGCACTTCCTTTTGAGTGAATCCTAAAACGCACCACAACGTCTCAGTATGAGTGTTTCTTCTCTCTATTACACACACTCAACACTCTTTACCTCACTTTCACAATCTGGGATGTGGGTGTCATACAAAAGCGCAGACTACGTGTTTGTAACTGCTCCGCTTCAGTTTTTACTACACTGCACCATGGCGAGGCATTTGGAAATTGTAGCACAATAAAACTCCCCCGGGGAACTATTCAGTGAAAGAATCCATTACACAACCAATCGAGGCACTTTAATCAAACCGGGTAACAACAAAGAGGTGATTAACACCTTCACACGATGACGCACTTGGTCGGTTGAGCGCAGGCCCGGCACAACCGACAGAGACAGGATACGCAAACGTGCAACCTGGGCTGCTGTGACGAAACCAAACCACAGAGGCCGGTGTGAAATGAGTCAAGTGACGCTGGCTTCTCTAAAAGATTAGAGTCAGGGAGGGGAAACAGCCGGGGGTCACCGCATACCCAATGCTCTTAAAGCATTCCACTCGAGCATCAGTGAGATCTGTGGCTCCACTACAGGACGCAAAGCAGCGGGAGTTTACTCGGCCGTGATGACTGGGCCGACAACAACTTCTGTGTGACAGAGCCGTGTTACGGAACAATAGTAACAGTTGAATGTGAGAATTTTCCTCTGTTAATTCTGAGAATAAATTCCCTGCTGTTTGTATAATACACTGAGGAGTGGGCTTGATTACATAATATTCCATTTTAAATGTTTTCCTTTTTACCTTGTATAGTTGTTTACTCATAAAGTGAATAATGTCAGCTGTGACCTGTTGTTGAAATAAAATATAATAAAAATAATAAAACCAATGGCTAAAAATGTATTGCTCTACTAAAACTTAAAATTATGACTTGAAGACTTTAATATAATCATATTATATATGATTATATTATATAATTTTGAATTAAATATATAAGATAGTACAAACAGTACAAAAATAGTACAAGATATTATTTGATGTCTATATACTATACAACTGGTTCCAGCCTCTGATATTTGACATTTTCAATTTTCTATCATTTTAATTTGAATAGAAGACAAAAATAATTCTGGAATAAAAAAAAGATATAAAAATTTAAAAAATGACTAAATAATTATAACATGAGTTGATAATTAAAGTGTTTACAGACATGCAAGCAGCTCCCTGAGGCTGTACGAAAGTTGACCATGCTACCAAGCTGATCACATTTGCGATATGGAAATAAGCAAAATGTCAAACTGAGGCTGGTGGGACAGTTTTGATATTTGTGGTTAGAGAAATTATGAATAGATTATCAGAACATTTGCAGATGAGTTTCCTGTCAATGGTCTAATTGACTCATAGTCGTCAGCTTTGCACCAACGTATTAGAGAAATAGAAAACTTTTGACCTGATGATGACTCAAGATAAAAAGTTCAGGGTTCATTAAAGTGACTCATCCTGAGGAGATTAAACTTTAAGACAATCCATGCAACAGTTGTCAAGACATTAGAAAACAAAAACACAACGGAATTAGGATTAAACCTATGGATGTTTGGACATGATTTGATAGCAATCTAATTGAATAACTGCCAGGATATTTGTCTGAAACAACATACTGACCTTGTTATTTGTAGACATGCTGGACATTCTATAGTTTTAATTTCTGAAATGTGATGATTTGTGCTCAAATGTCTTTGTTTGTGGGACCAAAAAGGGTAAAAAGACAAAGATCTCGTCTTGTTCTCCAAAATATTGTGATTGGCTTTTCTCACCATTTTATTTTATTTTAAAGTAGACCAAATAATTGGAAAATGTTTATGTTATATAAAAACACACACAATATATGGATAATGCTTACTGTAGTGTCCACTGCTGTGATCGCAGTCGTTGGAACATGTTTTGGTGTAGACTCCTGTGCCTTGAGCACCACGCAACCTTGAGATCCCAAAGTGATGATGACCGACCCGCAGCCTCGTTTCATCAGCTCCTTACCGGCCCGATGTGCTTCCTCCACATTAGTAACGGAGGAACCAGTCAGCAGCTCAGCCTGTTGAGAGACAACAGTAAGAGTCATTACATCATATACACAAAACAATCTTCATTTAAACATTCAGCTCATTTAGAATAAGATGATAGCAGCACAGTATTTATTGGCCTTTTTTCTCTAAACCAGTTTGGCTTTTTTTCTTCTTTTCTGGGTCAGGGAGACAAGTTAATCAGAGGGTCGGAAATAAAATTAAAGATAGAGCAAAACCAGCACTGGTGTGGGTGGATAAATAAGGAACTGAATGGTGGAAATTCCCAAAGGCACAGTACCAAGGACTGTCAGGACCTGCATTTTTTTGGTTCTTCATAAAATCAAAACTAATCCTTTATTTTTATTACTTTATAAAGTTCAGTACATCATGACCACTTATTGTGCAGTGATCTCTAATTAGGAGCCTATTACGGGTCTCTAGCTTACTTGCTGCAGCAACAGCTCTGGTATGAGTCAGGCTTCTTCATCTGTTTCCAAAATGACTCAACAGTGACAAAGCAGGACTCAACAGCTGATGTTTCAGGAACTTCAGGGAAACTCAGAACCGCAGCAGAACTCTCCGCAGTAAATTAGCCCCACCTTCCATAAAGATCCACGTGGTATTTTCTTCTGGAGTTGAGAGGAAATTGCCGGCAAAGTTTATTTTCGAGCATGAATGAGACTTTTAAGAATGTTATCCGAGAAAAAACAGTTTGTCTGTCACTAATATTACACTATTTAAAGGTGAATTATAATTTTGTTTTTGTGGCAGAGAATGTTTCAATGCACCAATCTGTTAATCCAAGGAACAAACCTAAACATGCTCAGCTCCAGGCACATATGTATTATTACAATTTCCAATGCTCAATCATAAGAATACATGTAAATAAATGTATTTAACACAGAATGAATGCAGCTGGGGTTAGCAAGCATTTCTCTGAATTTTATAATTTCCCTGGTGAGCAGTATTGCAACATAATTTCATGAAACTTTGCTGGCAGTAAAACAATAACAATGTACTGAGAGTCTGTCAGAGTTGTGTAAAATGTGGCTCATTGTTTTACATTTTTCAGCATCACAGCATTAATGTGAATTATTATTTTGGAGTTGATGAAGGTCAAATTAATAATGTGAATGTTTTCGATGATTATAATGTTTCTTGAATAGAAACAAACTTTGTTGTAGTGACAGAAAAAAAGGTATAATATTTCCATCACACACAACATTACTCTTGTGTGAATTATGGATTTACTGTGATATTAATTATCTATTAATAAAATAAAACATTGCAAAAATAGTCTACATCAGTTACAATACTGTCTTTGTTTTATATGACACGTTAGATTTGTTGTATAATCATGAAAAAATATATATATTTTTGAATTATTTTTATTTTAAAATGAAACCTTTATTTAAATTTAACGACGGAAATTTTAACTGTTGTGATGATACAATTGCTGCATGAAGAAATTTAGTTGTTTCAGGTCTTTTTTTTATTGTATGAGCTCAGGGAGATTTTGGAGGCTGAAATTAGGAGTTCTGATAATTCAAACTGTTGTACAAATTGGTACAGAAAGAAAGAAAAATGTGCACAAAAATATTTTTTTTCCTATTTGACAATTTATCATGTCTTCTCGACTGCTCCCCATTCATAACACATACTACACATATAGAGTAACAGACACAAACGCACACAGACTTAATATATGGTAGAACATATATTTTTACTTAAGGTAATGTAATAACTGTGAACGTTGTTCTTTGTGTCCTGCATCTTGTTTTAACTGGATACAGACTTATTTTTTTGTGCATTGCAAAAATAATTTTAGCACTGAATTATACCAATACAAAACATGATAAAAATGACTTTTTATAAATCCTGTGATGAGAGAACTCTGCGTTTATCTAATGACCTAAAATATATGAAACACATTGAGAACTTTCTCTTTTCTGTCACAATGACAGATCTAAACCCAACTTGTTGAAAGGTATCAACCATGACAAAAATACAACAGCACAACACAGGGAAACACATTAGTTATGTCTTCATGTTGCCATCAAGCTACAATGATCCTTTCACATCTGTGGACAACAAAACTGTGGATCCACTTTGGCACGGGAGATGGACATGAAAGATAATGCAGCTCACTATAACACACTTTGCGCAGTACGAGGATCAAAGACCGCCTGCACTCTGTCATCCCTGAGCCCCTGTACCACCCTCCTATTCGCCTCAGCCTCAGTATGGCACAGAAAGACCACACACAAAGACAAACACCTGCACAGAGTGTGTGCCAGCTATGACCCCACAGGAGAGGGTCAGGACGCGGCTGATGCTAACATTAAATAGGGGTGTGAGGATACGATCCCCTCCTGCCTCTGTGATCTGTCAAACCGAACAATGACCTTGGACAGTTCAAAAATAAACCGCAGAGTGTATCCGTGGTTTTAGAGCCCGCAGCCACGCCAGTGCTGTCAGAAGCCAAAAGAGAAAACGAGCCGTTTTGTTAGTCATCAGCTTCACACCAGGGCAGAGAATCAATCTACCTCCCTCTGTGTACAAGAGTATCAGAAAGTCGAATTTTTCAGATTATTATTATGTTCTTATCGCACACACACATGCACACACACACACATGCTCACACACACACACGGTTTATTTTTAGTTAAAGTATAAAATGTTTTGCTTTGCTCATTATTTAGACCTGAAGCTCAACTTACATTTTATCACATTACCTGGTGTCCCCATCAGGATATCTAACTATTTTTCTTTTACATTGCTATATCGTCTTTGCATTGATTTGTCAGGTCTGTGGCCTTTAATCCTAGATTGGCTACATTAAAGGTACTTAAACCATTTCAAAAGTCTTTTGCAGAATCATCTTAACAAAAAATATGAAATTTGATTAAAATATTAGTAAATGATTCAAAACGTTCACAGCTGTGGAAAGAAACACAATACAATACAACTCAAATTACACTTTCAGTGAACATTGCAACAAAAACAGAACTGATAACAAGCATTCAAATTTAAGGACTTGTTCAAAAATTACTTTAAAAATTTGACATCCAATTCAAACTGGTTTAGGGCATGTGTTGCAATTAACTAAAACATGAAGCAATATGAATGAGTTACTGTTTAACTCCATGACCTTAAATTAGCTGATGTGACTCATGAGTACAGTGACGTGGACTGTTAGTTACCTTAGAGTAGAAAACAAAAACATAAGAAAGTATATATTAATATTATACTGCAACAGATCTTTGAATAAATTAAGCAGAAGGCCCCTTTATTAAACAATAGTGTTAATAGCTGTAATAAGTAAACTTAAATTTAAAATATGAATGAAGTAGACAACAAGTAAAAACGTTTTATTGTTAGAAATAATTTTAGGTTATTTAGTAAATGTGAAGTCCAATACTGAATACAGGCTTTAAAAATTCTGTTTTGTTACAGTTCAAGTGTTTGACTGACAATAAAAACAAGACCAACAGATATTGACCCATCACACACACACACACACACACACACACACACACACACACACACACACACACACACACATAAAGACATTTGACATGATGAACAATGCAGAAAACTTCACAGGAGTTAAATGTCAAATGATGATCTGACTCGATTCTCTGAAAACGATTCTGTCTGCAGTGAGTAACACAACGACAGTTGAAAGAGTATTGAACTAGTTTTTCTTGAGTTTTTAATGTGATAAAATGCTTATTGACTCAGCCCCTTAGTTGTAATATATTTAATTTTGATATTGTATCTATGATGGATTTAGTTTTATCTCAACTTCTTTTAGTGGGACGTTTTTTTGGTGCTCTTTCCATGCCTGCATAACCGACAGTGTAACATGACTGTACCTCCATGACCTGCCTCTGTCTCTGAAGAGACATGTTACCCTTTCGTCAACTCTCCCTTTCATGTCCCCACACCTGGCTATGGCGTCTCTCCGCTCTGCATCACCACATCAAATAGAGGCTCGCAGGCAAACTCACCTCCACTTTATCCCCGAGGGGGCGGCTGACTCAGCTGAACGGCACATCTGCCCTGTTGTTTTCACTACGGTTCCCATCTACTCCTGCCCCCTGTCGCTCATCTGTCTTCGCCTGACAGTCAAAACGCAAGTTGCCACGACACTGGTTTTTACCATAGAAGGGTGGAGAGAAACTTGTTCCCTTCATGTCAGAGAGTTTACATGAATGGCTAAAGGCTTGAGCAGGTTTATTGATGTGCTGTCGAGGGTCGTCACCCCAGAAGAAGAGTTGAATCACTGGAAAAAGGTGTGTGTAAGTGTGTGTGTGTGTGTGGGGGCATTCATAACAATCATCACAAACCTCTGATCTTTTCCTTTCAAAGAGAAAACAAACTATTTCTGCGTTTCCCTAATTCTTGGCTGCACAACAAGTCCTCCAGTGTTACTAAGAGGTGATTGGACATTTTAATTGTAGCAGCTGTCGATTTAATGATCAAGAGTTAAGCTGTTCTGTGTGACATGAAAATGTAGTTGTTAAATGCGACCTCACACTGTATGAGTAAATCATCTGAGATGATCTGAGACAAGCCCAGACACTGTATGGTCCGATTATCTGAGACGACCTGAATGCTCACACTGTTGTGTCGGCTGCTCCGGACCCACTTTTGGTCAAAGAAGAAGTTGAAGTTTGTTTGTTAACAATGCTTATAAGGGAGAAACACCCCAGTTTTTATACTGTGTGCCGAAACCTCCAGAAAAAGAGGTGTTTTTATTTTAAGCTACTAGATTGTAAATTGATCACTAGGTACATTATGATTACTGTACAATCACAACCCTTTATCTCCCACTTTTTGCTCTGCAATTGCTTCCAGCCACAAACTACATTTCCTTCTACTGTGTTTTGTCATTTTGCGCAGTGGCAGTGAGAAAGGTGCTGATATCGGGGGAATCGACTCGTGAATACGTTAGAGAGTTAGACGAGAGCCAAACAAAATCTCGGCTCCTCGCATCACCCTGTACATTACATTACATTTCATTTAGCTGACGCTTCTATCCAAAGCGACTAACAATAAGTGCATTAAACCATGAGGGTAAAAACCCAGAACAACAAGAATCAACAAATAGCAATTTCTTCAAGAAAGCTGTACAGTGCAATACACACAACGATGCTGAAAATCAGTCAGACTCTTCAATGAGTCTCCTACTGCGTGTCAAAATCAGGCTGAAATCTCAATGTATACCCCGGCTTTAAATGATCGATCAGGTCTGTCCTAGTCATTGTTGGATTTGGTAAAGTTTACACTCCGGCAACCTCAGCCCTTGTGATGGCTTTATCTTTGCCACGCTTATGGTTTCACTCTTTTAGTTCAATCATCATAAAGCCCAATTCATGCTTCTGCATCAAAGCTACGCAGTAACCTACGCTTCTATCAGCTTCTACTCCAAACCGATCCACTTAGTAACACTCACCATTGTTCTGAAGTAAACAGAGACGCCAAGGAAGTTGTAAATAAGTGGACCTGAAACTGTAAGACGGTTGCGGTGTAATTGCAGCGCCACTCACACGAACCTACACATGCTCGGCCCTGTCTGTAGGCTATGTGCCGTCGCTTCGATGTAAAAGCATAAATTGGGCTTTTTATCATGTATGTAGCCAACAGGATCATATGTATGACCCCTTTTCAAGATTCTTGTTTTAAAATGTTGTGTGTGTATGTTAGTGTGTGTGTGATTCATCACCTCAGACTCATTACAGCAAAACACATCAGAGACTCTGTAGAAATCTGGATCCAGGTCAGAAATGGCCGGCGCTGGGTTGAATATTGTCTTCACTGTAACAAGAAACCAGGTTGTTATCCATTTTATACAGCACTGTGTCATCTTATCTTTTCAATTCAATTTTGATTTATTTGTATAGAGCAGGGGTTCTCAAACTTTTGCAAGCTGGGCCCCCCCAAAGCTGGTTAAGGACGTTGCTCAGTCGTGCCAGTGACGGTGAAACCAAACTGCAGATAGCTCTCGTCATATTTGCGAAGCTTTGGCTTCTTCGCAACTATCGGTAGCCTGACGAATCTGAAACTTGTCCATAGTACAGTGTGTGTGAAGTTAATAAAGTTTGAAGTGCAATGTCGTGGTCTTGTGAGTGTGTTTGTATGTGTGGCTGTGAGCGACTTGCACACGAAAAATGAATAAGGCTGTGCTAGGCAATGGTTCCTAACAAAACGAAACAGTACACAATGTAGACAGGGACAGCACAGAATAGTATTCAAGTGCTGGTGTTTTATTTGTTGCAACACGGTGGATGATTGAAGATTTAAAGGTAGGTGTTAAGGAGAAAAGGCTAGCTGCAGTTGGAAGAAGTTAGCTAGCTAGAAGGCTAGCTCTTGGGGCTACGAGCTTTCTAAAAAGACTGTGGAGCAAATTACTCCTTAGATTAGGCTACGAATAGGCCTACTGCACGTGCAGGAAGGTATTACTAAGGAAGGAGTGAGTCTTTATAAAGACTGTTTATATGTCTATGACATCGCGCCCCCCCTAGAGAGTGTTCGCGCCCCCCACTTTGAGAACCACTTGTATAGAGTCACAACATACATTATCTCAAGGTATTTCGTACAAAGCAAGGCAGAGAATTTAATTTAAATGTCAACACTAATTAGCATATTTCCTCTATTGTTTATTTTGTAAATTAAAAGTTTAACTATCATCGCATATAAGCAAACAAATGCAGACAATAATATGTCTGTGAATGGCCCATATTGGCCAACTGATACATTTGTCAAGTTCTAATTTCAATATCCTAATCTACAGGGCACAATGGTGGAACATGTCATTAGCAAGAGTTATAATATAATATAATGTATTATAATATTATAATACAAAATATACTTAATATTAATCCCAGTTCGAGTTGTCAGGCTGCTTTTAAGACAACAAAGTTATGACAGTGTCCCTGAGAGACACATGTGATGTCTCTTTTCCATTTGCTAAGCTTCACTGTCGAGGTCTGGCAATACCTTAATTAAACTTGCAATGGGAAAAGAGGCTAGTGGGGCTACTGCTGGGGATTTCTCTCGCAGGCAAAGCTCAAGTGCATAAGCTTCTATAAAAAGACACCTTTTAAACGATTACATTAGCACTCCCCGGGAAAAAAGAGAGCCTCCCATCCTGCACCTTTGGGGAGTTGTTACAATGTAACCCCTGCAGTTCCACAAGAGTATGTGTGTGTGTGTGGAACAGATAGAACACGCGGTGCATAACCCTATACTGTACATGTGTGTCTGTGTGTGGGTGCGCAGAGTTGTGACCCCTCCTCTGTGTGCGTTTAGGAGCGCAAGAGAGAGGGTGAGAAAGCAAAGACTGTTTGTCGTAAATAATCCTCTGTACGTGTTGCACATCCCCGTCTCATGCATATTCATGAGCACAGAGCATTAACGCATCTAATACCACGATTTCTGTGTCTGTGCGCGGATAAGCCCAGCTCGACGAAGCGATTAATTCTGATATCTCTGTGTACAAAATAAAGCCTTGTGAAAGTGTGTGTGTGTGTGTGCGTCTGTGAGTGAAATATATGTTCGGCGTCTGTGACATCAAAGTCTGTTGTGCAAAAGTGTTGTGTGAGAGTGTGTGTGTGTTTGCGTGGGCACATAAGAGAGCAGCTGCGTGGGTTTGTGCAGGGCTTTGGCCACCTGGCGCTTTGAGGTGGATACTGGGCTGCTCGCGAAGTGGAAATAATGTCTCTCTTTTTTTCAAACACACACACTCACAATGTACTATATGCATACTCACATGAGCCAGGGCCATGTCAAAGAAAAGTGACACTGGGCTTTTTCCAATTCCTCTTATCCCCACCCTCCCCTCTCTCTCTTGTTGTGTAAACTGAATAGGTCCTCAGTTTCCATTGGTTTCGTTTCCAGCACAAGTGCGACATCACTCAAATGTTTTGTATAAAAAATGAAGCATCTCTTGTATTCTTCACATGGACCTTCTTTAGCCTTCTGTATCTGCTCAACATCATCTCATCTTTCTCTGGATGCTTGTTTGCCACTGAAAGGATGGAACAGTAGTGTTTCAGGTTTAGCTCACTATGCAGACGATGACCCTTGTTATGTGTCAAATGTTTCACTGCTTTTGAGAGTATACCTCCTCTCACACCTGTATGAGCTGTGGGGATCACAGTGTACACTATATAAGCTATCATGTATTTAAAAGCATACTACACTGTTTTTAATAAACTGCACAAAAAACATTAAATTGCATAAAAAAAGGCAAAACTAACTTTGAATTTACCGTTTAAAGTTGGCCTCAATACAAAACATTTTTGTTTCAAGGTTAGAATGGGGTCTACCAGCCGTTATGCAGGGGTTTCTGCAAATAACAGGTTCTACAGAGCAGTTCTGCAGGGGTTTTCCACCACATCTTACCTGTCCTCCTTGAGTGAAGCCTGTTGTCCCAATGTTTTGTTTGAATCTACTTTTGGAATTTTGTCTTTGCATTAAGTACAATAAAATGTAATTAGGCAAACAATGTTTTAATGTTAAGTTTGACATATTTCATGTCTGCATAAGCAATATACTGGTAAAATCCACCGGACGCCAGTTGGCAGCAATGCCAGTGACTAGCATCACATTACGCTCATCGCCAATTCAGAAACCTTCACTGGCTACTTGGCAACTGTGTTGATATTTTGTTTTCGCATTTAGCACAGTTCAAGTGCATAATAATAATTTTGGTTGACAATTCAAGTTCAATATCTCGATGAGTATAATTTTTTAACATCACGTGGAAAGTCCTAAAGACGCTAAAAATCTGAAATCATGAAATCAATCTGCAAATCAGAAAAATGTGATACACACAACAACAACTAATTTGCAAACCTCATGTATATAATAAATAAAGCTCAGGCCTTTCCTCCAATAGTTGGGTGTTGTAGTTTTTGGCAAACATCTGTAAAACAGGAGGTTTGTTGCAGTTTTTTGTGGCAGACTATTTTCTGCAGCACATTAGTACACTTCTGGCGCTCTAATGAGTATTTTCAGTAGCAGAACAGAGTTTGAAGGACTGACACAAATTAAACTGCACTGTGTGTGTTCAGTGTAATGAAGGAATATATCACCCAACAGTGTGGCTCACTCTTTAAAGTGATAAGGGCTCTCTGTGGAACTTGTTAGCTAAACCAATAAGAAAAATACAGAGGCCTTGTCCTTTAGGGCACTCTTAAATTATTCAAAGAAAATAAAAATTTGTAAGGCAGTCTTAGAAGGACCAAGGACGAAATGTACATTAAATGCATTTTATTGGAATTTCAAATGCGATATGAAGTGTATATCTGGGTCTGAACAAACGGATGACTGAGAGCAACCAAGAGCAAATGTACAGAGGTTTTAGTAACGACTGCCAATGAACCGAGAGAAGAACAAAAGTAGGTGGCGGTATGCACACTGTAGCTGTTTCAAAGTGACACCGAGACATTGGATTAGCAGATTTATCGGGATAAAACATCAAAGTTCAGACGTAACTTTATATTTTGCTCTTGTTTGGCTGCTGCTTGAGTGAGTTTTGGTTGTAGAAAGATTAGAAAGATGCTGTTGGAATCTGTGGAGTCTAGGGCTTGTGTTGTCAGCATGAAGTAGAAGGATTGTCGGTTCTGGCTTTGTGGACATGTATAGTTAGTGTGTATTGTGGACATGCTGATTCAGTCGCTTTGTGTTTGAATTATGTTTGGTTTAGGAGAAGTTGTCTACCACAGTTGTCTTTAACGTCCCCCTGGGACCCGATGGGTTTCAATAGGTTAAAAAAAAATGCGCATGAACTAGTTAATTTTTGAGACATACTACAAAATTCTAAATTGTGAAATATGAACATGAGCTGGTTTAACCTAAAACCGCCAAAATTCCCAATATTCACTTTTACGCCTCTCTTTAGCTTGGAGGATGAACACGTAGCAGCTTCTCTTCCTCACATTTTCCGACTGTTCTTCTGAGTCACACAGGCTTAACAAACATGAAGGCAAATGAGCCCAACAAGTGGACACATGTCACCCCCCTGCTTCATTATGCTATTAATTGGAGAAACTGTCATAACATATGCGGACAGTCAGCCACTAATCCCAACATCAAGTGAAGCTTCAGCCATGCACTGTGTGTCATGTAAAAGAGATGACGCAGGGAAAGTATCACTGAATCAGTTGAAAGGTTTACTCATGCTGTTGTCTTACTCACATCGTTGTCAATAATCACAATACTTTATGTAGCCACGCACATGGACAGTCCGATAGTTGAGTCCTTTATCCCTTCCCTGCCATCTGCAGCGTGACCAGTGTTTGTGTCAAGCGTGTAACTGGTGTCAAACGGAGAGAGTCGGTGCTCATGAAGTATATATTCAATAACACGGCAGAGGCCGGAACCTGAACAGCATGCACACAAGAGCAGCTTGTGTGAAATCCTTAATACACAGCTGCATGAAGGAATCAGCCTTGCTGATGCAAGGAGCTGCTGCTCTAGACGTCACATTAGCTGGCATGTTTAATGTGTCGGTGTCGGGTGGCTTTGTTTTGCTCTCCAGGTGTTAGTGAAACCACGATAACCCACTACACACACACAGACACGCACTCGCAGTTGCTGGGACAGATGTGGTAATACTGGGATGTGTGCATACTGAGTCACGTCTGGCTGAGCATGTGTGTCATGACTCTGGGCTTTTTCATGCAGAAGTTCAAAGTCTGGTCGCCCCGTCACGGCCAGGACTGTCAAGGAAGAACAAAAACACGGCAATGGGTTGCCTTGGTGGATTTAGGAGGGAAGGTAGATGGAAAACAATGGCTGAGGAGAAACGGAGTGAGACAGAGATCACTCATGCTTCCACACACACACACATGCAGACACACACATACAGACACACGCAGACATACGCACAGAAAAGAAATGAGTCATCAGTGAGTACGTGAAAGGGCTTTAAGAGGCTCTAATTGCATCTGGTGAGAAAAATAATATTGCTTCGACAAGGAAGAGGGGGAGGAAGAAGGGGGGGAAAGACGGAACAAGAAAATAAAGAGTGGAGCTACACAATGCCTACCATTTCATTAGAATTAATTTAATTCCATTAACTTCTACTGAATGGTAGGTGGCGATGAATTACAAACGTGTTCTACTGAAATAATTACAAGCGAGAAGAATAAACTCTTTCTGGATATGTTATCTTGTCAAGTGCTTCAAGTGCTGAGAGCTGGCACCCGCAGTACGTGTTGCTCGTTGGTGACATTTGCGTAATTTGAGCGGCGCTTCACCCCCGCGTCATTAAAATCCTCGTCGACAAACCCATTAACACCCATTCTCTCCGGAGAACTCCACTTACGCAATGCTCTGGTGCTGCAGCGTTAAGGGTGGTGTCTTTGCCAAGCATCATCGCCTTCCCTGCTTCTCTCCTGGCGCTACATACCAAGCCTAATTCCGTGGTATGATCGACACGGTGTTGGGGGAGGGGGGGGGGGAGTGCTCAGGGAGAGAGTGTGGTGCTCGGCGAGGCCATCTGGGTGTCCCATCTGCAACACGGCTACGGCTGCGACTCTTTTCGCTCTGGCAGCCGGCAGCGAGCGTTTACCGCCCAAATGACAGGGGCAAGAACCTCCCCAGACGTCTCCAAAGACGCAGAGGGCTTCTAATAATAGGACGGTGGTGATGATGGTTAGGTCACTATCCTAGTTATCAATAAAAGAGGGAGAGTGTGGTGATCAAAAACACAACTTTGCTTGCACAGGACCACGAGGATTCAATTGGCTTTTATAAACGTGTACGAAATATGATGCTTGATGTTAAAAACGAAGGGTAGGGGCGCGACAATATTATACTTCTCCACCTCATCAGTGAGAATAACATTAAGTGAGACCTTGTACTGAGGTATGTGCAGGTTTAATAAACCACATGTAAAGTGAGGTTCTGTAAACTACCTTGAGCAGCCGCCACTGTGGCCACAGATGGAGATTACATTCTAGATTCTCTTTACTCGTTCGGCATGAAGCAATATTTTATCACAAAGGTTTATCTGTGGTATGAGGCGTGAAGAAGAGTCATAAAGTGTTATGTCAGTAATACAGCAGCACACATGAGCGGTTATCAGACATGAACTCTGAGAGATGTCTGTCTTGACGTCTTCATCTGTGTCTTCTCCTGCTGCTGGTAAGTTTTTCAAACACTGGCTGACCTTTGTCACCAAAAGCTACAGGTCACACGAGAGTGGTCACAACAAGAATGTTTTTTTCTTTCACGGCACTAATTTCACCACAATAAACTCAACCAAAGTGCAGTGGAGAGAGAGGCAACGAGTGAGCTTGGACAGCGCCACTGGTCAAAGAGGAGCGGGCTCAACAGTTTTGTGCATGAGGATTAAGCGAGATGCAGTGTTTTACGGTCATAAGTTTGGGCAAATATATGAGGATTTGGAGCGTACTGAGCACACAGATGGCCGACAGAGAGAAGTGGATCATATTGCAGAAGTGGTTTGACAAGTTTCAACTGCATATTTGATCATTTTTTTGGACACATTTTCTAAGTGCGTCACTGTTGGGCTCCATTGCGCCACAGTGCATCCACACTTACCACAACGGCTGTTCTCACTTGTAGAACAAAGTTTAACCTTTTCAAGCCCAAGTACAATCAAGATTAAGGAGTTCCCTCACCACCAACACCTAAAACATTTAGATTTGTATCTGCCATCACAGTCAAATGGTCTTTTAATACTCAATAAAAGAAAACTGTATTCTTCACTGCTGTTTGGGGTTTGTGCAACAGATGAAGAAGAAGAAGTAGTAGTAAAGCCCCTTTTTCACAGGTCACAAATACCCACAAACACCCACTAATAGCATCTGGCTTTTTTGTGCGATGTCAATCAGGTTTGGGTATCCTTTGAGGTTTTTTTTATAATGGTTAATCAATACTTTTAAAATGGTCCAGTGCCTCAACAAAATAAAAAGCACAAAACGGTGGTTGACAATACGAGCAGTGTCTTTCTTCCTGAGGCAAGTTGAAATGTATGATGTTAACTGTTTAAAGTATACTTAACTTACAAGTGCAAATATAAATATTGGCACTGGATTTCTGGACTCAAACTCAATGTGAATCGCTAAAATCGCCCTTAACTCCCAAGTCAAATGACTCTGCAGGTGACAAAGGTTTTTAACGGCTCTGGCTCTGATCAGCAGAGATGGAAACAAAGCACTCGGGTGAATGTGCAAATTTCTTCTTGTACTTCTTTGTTCTAGATGCTGACGCTGCGATTTTTCTTCAGGGGTATAAAAACTGAAAGGCAAACTACTCAACTGTCATTGTGCAAGGAGTCATTCGCCTTTTATCAGCAGGTTCACCAGTGTTTAAAAAACCTGCATGTACCCAATCATTTTGACGTAAAAGAGGCACATGTATGTTTCCACCCAAAATTACAAAGTTGAACTATATACTGTATACATATTTGTTCAATGGTCAAACAAACGAGTGTCTGATCCTTTAAAAAACTATACACAGTCACCGGGATCCAAATGTTTCTTCCTGTTCTGTATTTTATGAGAGCAACTTTATAGCCTCGTAAGGACCTGCACACACAGAACCGAGACACTCACTGACCTTTGTTTTCCTGAGCCATGCGTAGTGCAGATAAGGAAGTCTGTGGACTGATCTCCAGCTGGCACACCAGTACTTTTGCACGACTGACGGCTGGAAGAACGTCCTGTAGCTCCTCAGTGCCTAGCAGCAAGTTGGCACCGGCCACGATCACAATGACGTTCTCACCTGATCATGGACAGGGAGAAAAGAGACGAGAGAAGAAACAGCTATGTGGTCAATGTGAGATTCTATGGGAAATATAAAATCCATTTTTGGTATTAAAATGAGCATTTATGGAATAAATAGACGGCATAGTGCCATATGGGGATAAGTACTTTGTATGCATTATTCTGCACCTGTTTAGTGTATATGGTGTCAAAGGGTTTATGAATATAATTTATTGATATTATATATCTGTTATTATAATGATAATATTGTGTATAACAAATATTATATATATAATATAATAAACAAAATATTTATTTTTGCTATTATTATTATTATAATTATTATTACATAAGTAATAACATAATTACATAAGTGTCGGATGGCTACTAAAATGAGTAAGCTAATATATTATATTTAGTAAATATATATGCTGTATACTGTATTCATCATATTTATCACATCAATATTACCTTTAAGTTTGATATAGACACATTTATTTTAATTGAAAAAAATAAGTGTTGAGAATCCCACAATGTGATTACACTCACTTGAACAGTGAGATGATAGTGGAACTGTGTACAGCGCGTGTGCATGTGTGTGTGAAAGCCAGAAATAGTGAACTTACAACACATGCAACCATTTAAATGACCTAAATGTAAGATGTTGTTTAAAACATTTACCTGCATCATTTACGATGATGGAGGCAGCTCCTGTGGCTGCGTCAGATGTCTGCCCGACAAAGTCTGAGATGGAGAGGAAATATGAAAAGAAATAAACAGTTTGAAAACTTCCAGTATTTGCCTTTCCTGCTAAAAAAAAAGTTTTTTGCCCATCTGTCATGACGTTGTGAGTCCAACTTTAATGAAACACGACTCTCAAAAACAAAAAGTCAAAACAGAATCAAGATCAGGTCCTGGTTTTTTGGCTATAATGAGAAGGGCCACAAACATCTGGTGAAACTGAACTTTTGAAAACTTTGGTTTAAACTAATTCAAATGGTTAAAATCATTGACAACAACAATAGACAGACTTTCCAGTGTATCAAATAGCCATGAGAAGCTGAGTAAGAATCAACAAAATGCAGACTAAAAAAACCTTGTGTCGTGGAACATGGAAATGGGAACCAATTTAGCATGTGAAACAAAGAGGAAATCCATCTTACTTGTGTGTACGCCGTTGTCCTTGAAATTCTGGATGTAATTGTCTCCAAAGAAGTCTTTACCAACCTAGAAAACATTGAAGGCAAAACGATTACAACAAAGAGAGTATCAAGCGGGGTCAGACTTGGTTAGCGGCAACTTTTGAAAAGTGCTATACTCAAATCTCAGTTGGGTTGGATTTCCTGTGCCCTGCCAGAATACTGGCATGGTGCCGCCGCCGAAATGTGCAAAGACGAACACACAAAGTCAACAAACGCACACACGCGCAAACACACGACCAGCTGCGCCAAGCCTTGAAGACAAGATAACCCCGCCTTCACGCCTCCTCATGCCCACCTCGCTATCGTTTTCTTTCCCTCCTTCCACACATCCCCTGATCCGCACTGGGATGTCCACATCTGTAGCTACTTTGGGTTGTGGAAGGGGTCCCCACCTTGCCCCGAGGCGCCTACTTCGAACCCACGCTTTTCAAAAAACGTGCCAAAATGCGGGCACTTCTAGCTGCCTGTGATAGCTGGTTGGACTGGTATTGGCTGCTTTGCCCTAATCTCTTTGAAGAGCGGCAATCTGTCTTGGATGTTTTTGACAAGCCCGGGTTGTCTATTTTTGGGTTCTCCCCATGCCCGGAGAGCTCCTTGCGCACTGGGTTGTTATCGATCGGGCCTCTTTGTTCTGACAGAGGTGGGGCTTTGGTGCGTTAGTGCTCAGGTTGAAAGGCCACACTAAGCTTAGTGATTGGAGACACTGGGTTGTATGGTATGGGAATAGCCGTGTTTGAAGGCGCGCTACCGTGGGTGGGCGTTTGCATGCGGTATGGTATTGATCAAGAGAAAATGAGGCACAAAGAGTTGATGTGGTGAAATGAAAAGTGTGAATGAAGCTATAAGGTTTTGAGGAGTTGCTAACTAGTTGGTGGACTGTTGTAGCTGATAGCTTGTTATTCTTACTGAGTAATACGCGGATAAGCCAAAGGTTTAGAAGAACAAAACATACTTTTTTTTCTACATAAACACATTTTGAGCTGCAAAGATGCAAATGAACAACCACTCCAACACAAACTGATACAGCACATCAGCAGCGTATGATTGCAGCTGTGGTACCTTGCAGAGCATGGCGGTTTTGGCCCCCAGTCTGGCAGCCTGAATGCACTGGTTGGCGCCCTTTCCTCCAAAGCCGATGAAGAACTTGTGGCCATGGATTGTTTCTCCTGGTTTGGGTAGCCTTGGTGCTTGGCTGAGGAAAAAGAAACAAAAAAACAAAAAACTTGAGCACGATCTTGTAGCCTACACATTGACAAAAAGAACCGCATGGGATTTAGTGAACAAAAAAAAACGTGTTTCCTCTTCATCAAGGAATTATTTGCCTGAATTTTGTATTTTAATTTGCTTTTATTCACCTCAACAGTTCTTCAACCTGCAGATAAAAGTTTGAACATCTTCCATCAAACTTTGACAAATGTTTTTCCTTTTTTTGGCACTGCGAGTGTTCTGCATTGAAACCAAGGAGTAAAGGGAGATGTCAAAATGTGAAGACAACCCTTCAGGGCCGAATCCTTCCCCGGTTAAGCTATTTATTTATCCCTGGAAAAATGTGCTAAAACACACACACAAACAATAGTCTTGTGTGGAGTCTGCAGAGGATTGTATCTTTTGGTCATGTGAAGGTCTTTCACTGAGAGGTCAACAAAGCAAACCTCTCCGCATTGGGCATAGGGAACTTTTCTCCTTGAATGCTTTTCCCCTGTGCCATTTCTCACACTTAAATATAACATCCGCTTTCAAAACACAGATAACACAAAAAAAATGAACTGAAAATGGAGTCAAATATTTTCGCACAACTATAAAAAGTAGGGTAGATGTTTTATCCAAACATTCAAGAAGATATACCCATAAAAGTGTCTACAAATTCACAAATGATGCAACCAGCAAAGCCAACAGATGTCTTAACTTGACACTGGCCACACCGGTAATGCCTGAGTCATCGGGGTTAGGTTAAGTCCTGCCCCTCCCCTCAAGGTTGACATGCCACAGGTGGGTACCCTGAGGAGGTCCTGTCTGTTCCCTGAATCCTCCAATCACAGAGCCAGGATGGTGGTGAGTAACATGGGGTTGTGTGAAGTGGGGGGGGCTAGAAGCAGTTTCATGCCATACGTCAAGAAGCTGTGGTTTGGCCGCAGACCAGCACTGCCCAAGGCCAACGGGTTGCGGATGGCAAAATGTTGTCATAAACTTGTTTTTCACCCTGCTGTTGCTCGTTTTATGCCTGTGTTTGTATGTGTGTGTGTGTGAGAGAGACACAGTGTGTTTGTGGCAGGTGTGCTATTACAGTAAGTTCACTCAATCCCAGGATTTCCAGTAACTGAGACGCCGGTGGCAAACACTGGAGGTGGTTATAAATGTCTGTTTTTGCACCGGCGTGTGAAAAAAACACTAAAATGCCCGAAGCTATAACAGGATGTGGGGTCAGCGAGGGTAAAATGTGGTGAGAAGGAAACGGAACAAAGGTTGTACACATGTAAATACGCACACACACACATTCACACACATTCACACACATATTACCTATTCTGCTCCTTGATGCAGCTGTCGAACTAAATTGTTCCTGTCTGTGTCACTGCTGTGACTTTTGGTGGAAAGATGTGCTTGCACGCACAATGCTGCACAGGAGGAAGTGACCCTGGTGTGCAAAGAATGGTGGCGATAACATACTGATGAAATGATGATACCATTAACAATATTAATGTTAATAATATAACATTTTGGGTCATTATTATTATAATTTAGATTATCATAATTTCACCAGAATCATATCTTCCTTTCCATCTTATTTATTTAATCTCTTATAGTGTCATATTTTTAAGTGTGTATGGGACTTGAGTATTTGCTTTTCCTTTTGGTGAAATTTTATTGTATAACCGGCTGCTAAGACAATTTCATTTCCCTCTGGGGATCAATAAAGTAATCTATCTTATCTATTAATAAATGTATTTTTATGTTTGTTTTTACTTTTTTCCAAATACATTATATATCACTAAGACGATAGACTATGCAGTAACAGTTTGGCAAAAAAAACTGTAGAAAAGCAGAGGAAAAAAACGTCTCAGCAACAACAACAACACAATGCAAAATAAACAACAAAGATGACGTTCAAAACAGAAAAATACAGCAAAGACAAAAAAAGGTCCACCGACAAAGACTGGTGACGTGTCCAGGACGTAAGATATACATTCCACACCAAAACTCTCTTGACATCTTTGTCGGTGTCTTCTCCGTGCAGGTCACCGCTATTTAATTTGCAGATATTTGTTTTCGTTTAGTTTTTTTCATTTTTGCATCTGTCTCATGAAACTTCATCAACACATCCACTCACTCGCAGTGAACTCTGTGTAGGATCTCCTGGTGTGTTCTCACATCAGCTCCTTTGGACATTCTGCTGACTTTTCTTACCAGCTCCGTTGTTTAACACGAGTACAAGGTTGTCTGGCTCGTTGTGATGACAAAACTCCAACTCTGGACGAGACACAGACACTTAACTACCCCCCAAAAAACAAAACACTAAATGTACAGACAAAATGTTTGTACCTTCTGTTTTCATATCCATCGACCAAAAAATTGCATTAGAAGTGCTGATTTACTGATTTGTCAATTTTGGACAAATCAAGGCTAGCTGTTTCCTATTCACAGTCTTGGTGCTAAGCGTAGTTAAGCTAACTGTCAGTAGTCTCTATGGGAAGGCTATTAATTGTCTAAATCTCATAAGAAAAGCAAGTAAATCATATCAGACATTTAAAGGTCTGAATCATTTCCTTCATTGTTGCTCTGCCTCCCTGAAATACACATTAATTCATGGATGATGTTACTTAACAAAGGACAGATAGATTAACCGGTAGAATAAGATGTTATACCTAAATTATTTGTAATGTTTTATCTGCTTTTGGATGCTGTGCATCGGTAAGTGATATTACAAAGTAAAACAGGAGCCATTCCAGTAATTGAGAGAATGGTTCATCAAACAAGCATTTTTCTTTCTCTGGTAAATAATAATTGCTTTCCTGCTGAGAGTCTGAACATCCAAGATAGTATTTTATGAAAATTGGAAGCAAATTGAAAAGTATCTCACCAACAGCCTAAAAGTTTAGTAATTAGTACAATACACTTCTATATTTATAAAATAACCAGGAAACTGATGTGCTGTTTGCCACGATCGGCCTTGACATTTGAATGTTTATGATGACAACTATTAAGATATTCATAGCACAACCTTTTGTCTAACTGACAGCACAAGGTTTTTACCTAATGACTCCACTTCTTGGCCGACAGCCACCTGAAGCCGGATAACTGGCAGGTAAGATAAACAGATTTCCAAATTCTTAAATAAACCCACCCACGTTTCTTCACTCCCAGAGAGACTCTTGACTATTGTTGTCTGTGGCGAGTGCACCAAACAAACAGGGCAGCTATGCGCCAAAGTTGCGTTTTCTCCCACGGAACCAGAAGTCCAACGCAGGTGTTCCGTGACGTGAAGTGTTTGCTTTAAGGCTGCCGCTCTCGTTTCCGTCCCCTCCGTCTCTATTAAAGCCATTCCTCAGCTGCTGGTGAGCAGCAAGGGGAAGTAGAGGAGGACAAAAACAAATTGAGAAACGCTGTTTTCCTTGAAGTTTGAACAAGTGCTAGTCTTTCTGGTTCTGAACACACCCTCCAAAGTCAACATAAGACTTGCAAAAAAAGACACAAAGACTGAGCTCAAGCTTATGAACACACAAAAAAACACTAAACACAAAAAGAGTGGTTATATTGTGATAGCCACCAGCTTTTTTTTTACTCCAGCAACTAGTTTTTCCAAGTCCGTGAAGTCCATTCGTTTTCATCTAGTATAATTTTCCTCGTCCATGAGGGTCTCTGAAGGGGAAGCTTCAGTGAAACAGGACAAGGTGAGGGGACTTAACAAAGGGCAGGTTGACAGCACACCGTATTTGGACACTGTCAGCTCCTGTGCTAACAAGAGGTGCAGTGTCAGAGTAGCATGTGGGCGTTCAGTTTCGTGTGGTCAGAGCAGTTGTTGGAGCCATGTGCATGTCTGCCATTATTCCCTCAACGGTCAGGAACAGCATGCAGTATACCTCTGGAGATACTATCAGCCACTTTTCAACGTATCAAACATCATGGCTTTATTTAATGTTTTTTAGTTTACAGAAGATGTCGCCAAATTGAGCTCTCATATTAAAGAATATCGCAGAAGAAATATTGAGCATGTTTTTTTTATACGAATACAGTAAAACAACTTTATGTGGCCTGGTCACTAATGTGTTGTGAAGAAGGTGTTGCCAGACGATCTCTCTTTTATTTTGAAGGGTTTCAGCCTGGTAACTACTGCACTTAAAAATGGTCTGCAAAGTAATTTACATACATTTAGTAGTGAGCATTTAGGAGTTAAACACTGCAGCTACAGGAATTATGACTATGCACGCAACTAACCAACATTTTCAGTCTTGGATAATTTACTGATTATTTTCTAGATGCACTGATCCATCATTCACTCCATTGAATGTCAGAAAATTGTAAAAGAAAAAGATTTAAAAAAAGAAATCCAACCATAACTTCCCAAAGCCCTTAGGTGTTTTTTTCAAATGTTATGTTTTATGAAACTAACAGTCCTAAGCCCAAAGATGACGAGTATGAAAAAAATATTGATATTTGAGTCGTCGGAACCAGCCTTTAATTTTCTTTTAAAATTTTGGATTTTGGATGATTGAATAGAAGCAAAGACAACATGTTGTTAAATGTCATTATGTTCTGAGGGATCCTTTAAGAAACAATTAAACGAAGAAATATGAGTTTATGAACTTTCATAATTTATGACCCCTGAAATTAGAAACAGGTTTCAACCAGCAGGTGAAAAGTGTCTCTACTCAGGAAGCTGTGGCAGTAGGGGGCACTGTATGGCTTTGAGAAGAAAAGAGTTGAAAGCTTGGGAAGCATCGCTCTTCCTCAGATAATTTAATTCAACCCACCAAACAAGATGCTGTAAAAATAACAGCACAGTTCGCTGGACAGCCTGACCGATACAATTATAAGAAAACAGTGGAGAGATCTGTGTTACATCTGAGAGTTTATGCAGTACCACTGGAGCAGAGAGAGACAGAACGTGTGTGTGTGTGTGTGTGTGTTCCTCCACTGTCTGTCAGTAGAACTGTACCACCACCCAAACACTGGCTTTTCAAGACAACTGGATTTCTAACTTCAAAGCCATGCATGTCACTTTGAAGGGCTGCGAATGTATTCCAACTCCCCTCCCCAATCCGCATTCTGACCTCCATCCAAAAGCCCCAACCCAACACACACACACACGCACACTTTGCCAAAAACAGGCCATTTCCCGTTAGCTTGTTAAGGTTTTAATTGACAACTCCTGCCCTTCAAAGCAGAGAGTCATTGGTTGAATTGCTAATGAGCAACAAAATAAATGCGCCCCCCTAAAAAGAAAAAAACCCAGTGGAGAAGGCATATGTTTTTGATAAGTGAAGACGTGTGCAACTGTTTGCACAAACTAAAATGTGACTAGTTGAATAAGAGTGTGCGCTCCTGCATAAATGCCATTAAACATTTCATCCTGCAGCACAGATTGCGTTTATTCAGATCTCAGTTTGCTGACGCCCAGGTGTCAATTGTTTTCTGTATGACAAAACTGTCCCAGGAGCTAAAACAAACACATTTCTTTATGCTGACAGATGACATTTAGTTGGCTGGAGCCCACGAAGATTTTTGACGCTATGTTTACTTTGAGATTGAGATTGAGTCATTCAGGTTTATGGTAAATGACAGTGAGATATTGTTTTACGCTCACCCATTGTGCTTGAGTTGATGACTAACAATTTGTGGGAATGGATTGTACTTGGCTTAACACATCTTACTGTCTAAAAAGATGATGCAACTCTGACATTTCAGTAAGCAGTAATTAGACCACATCATCGCCACACTTCTTTTAAATCCTCATCATGGTATGATGATCACACCCGAATCATCTGTCAGTGATTACACCACGGATTTGATTTACAATCTGCAACATTAAATTTCATTAACAGCAGCTTTAGTATCCGGAAAAACGAAAAGTTATCAAATTCAATGGATTTACCAAACAGATGCATTTTTAGGCCTAATGGCCTAATCTTTTGGACCATTACACATTAGATGTTCACCACAGCATTTTGGGCTTTTATTCCTCAAGTACTGAAATGCAGCAGCTTCATCTATCTTTAGACCACTTCCTCTATTCCTGTGCAGACAGGACTGCGTTGTCCTTTTTAAACCAAGATGGAAAACACCCATCAGCCCTTATGGCATATTTTCCATAAGCCTAAATAAAACCCATGTAGGAAAAGAGTGGTTGTGGAAGTTAAAAATAATTAAGGGAAATAAAGAGAAAGACGTAGCCGTAGACAATTGGTAGCTACACCCAACCCCTCTTACTGTTGCTATGCTTGTTGTACTCTCTTTCCTTGTGCAGGACATAATACAGTTTACAATGATAATGGAAGATTTACCACTTGAAATTCATTGTAATTTTTAAAAATACAAGAGGTAAAGGCTTTTAGGATGAGGCTAACCATAGACTGTACATAAAGATGGATTACACATCTTCCTCCCACTATGTAGGCCATCTTGTGAACTTGGAGCCAAAAGCTCTGCAGTAGGGTAGAGCCCCGGTATTAAAGTCAACTTCATTCAATCGACAAATCATGAGTCAGTCTCAGCTGTCAATCATTGTGTTTTACCCCGTTATCATAACAAAATAACTTATTAAAACCAAATTGACTTGAACATATGTCAGTGTAATAAGAACGACCTGAAATGACAGAAACCTGACATTTTAACTGCATCCATGTCCCTCCACTAACATTGAGGTGGTGAACTTTATGACCAGTTTTGCAATCGGCCACCAGTTGGTACTTTTTGGGAGCTGCCATGTCTTCCGTCTTTATATACAGTTTGTGGAAGCGCCCCAAAAGTAAAACTGTATCAGTTAAACCAAGATTTCCAGTTTCCTTTAGTCAGTGGCCCTTTACAACTAAGCTATTTCCAGCTGTGACCTTTCGTAACATGTCTGGATATCTTTTAAAAGTTTAACTTGGAGTTTTGTCAGTCAATCAGTTGTAATTGAAGTCATGATATAAGCATAAACTTAAGAAAATTATTTTACTTGTTTTCTTTTCGTATCCCTTGAATAATCTCTTGATCCTTCATGTTCATCCCTAGACAATTTAGCGGTGAAAACCACTAATTAACCACTATTTAAGGACCAAACATTTGTTTTAAGAGAAGATTATATACACAGAATAATACACATTTCAAAAACAAAAAAGCATTTATTACCAGCAATAAATAAAAAAAATCTATCTTAGAAACATCTCCCAGCTCCTTTAAAATAAACACAGACACACGTGGAGAAACTCTGCCTAACATTTTTGAAACACATGTCCTAATATGGCATTGAAGATTTGCCCAAATGTGCAGCTTCCTGTTGGGCCTACCTGAGGAAGCAGAGGAGTTTCCTGAACCAGATTTAGCTCAAAATGTTCTGCTCCATCTTCTCAGAAAATATAAGGTTGATCTAAGGTTACTTGAGCACAGTGGGCACTGACACATCTTGATACACTTGTTCATCTTGTTCAGGAGACAAGGTTATAAAAGGGCTAAATGTACTCACCTCACTAAGTCAGTCATACAGGAGCCAACCACCATCACATCGTAAGCCTCGTCAGTCATGATCTGATTAAGACACACATTTATGTTATTTCTATGGTTACAGCACTCATTTCCAGGCATGACATATCTTCAAGAATTCAATTTGGATTATTTGTTGATGATTTAGGAGACTCTTGAATTTCTCAACATTCATGCAGCTTTTCCTGTGGAAACCTATTCATAAACGAGGACACAATCTAAAGCACGACAGACCCCTCAGGGCCATTTCAGGCAAAATATGGAAACTAGTTTCCCTACAGCCGCCAAACAAAAATCACTTGATATTATTTATCTCCCACATTAGCATGAGCTCAAGTGAAACAAGGAACGAAGGTAAAAATAGAGCATTCATCGCTGGCTAAGTTGGACAGGTTCCAATCTTATTGGGGGTGGAAGAAGGGTGGAGGCATTTCAATGCTACACCACGTGAACACACTGCAGCCCAGCAAAGTCTTTAATTAATTCAATCCTCGGCTTGTATCGAAGCTAATGCTAGTGTGTTAATCTCCTCAAATCTCTTCCTAGGCAGTGGAAGACTTGGAAAGCCTGGCCGCTGGCTGTAGGATGGCTCAATTCTCTCTCCTACATCTTGCAGCATATTGTCTTCCCTCTGCAGGAAAGGAAAAAACAGCCTAGAACCCTCCACATCTCCACTGAAGAAGAACATTAGAGATCTGCATTGTCCAATCACTAGAAACAGCAGGGAGCCCCTCTTAAGATTCTCCCTGGCTTGTTGAATTTTCAAGCTCAATTATCACACAGCGGCTGACCAACCCGGAGAAGTGTTAGCACATACGGCTTAATGTAAAATGTGTTTAACCAATACACATAGCTTTAGCTTAACCAGAGGTTCCTCTCAATCTCAGGCAAAAACACTTGACTGTATGAGCCAAATGAATGAGTGAAGTGATGATTAAAGAGTCGTCAGCGACATTTTCGGGACTAATTGAACAGAGCCTGCTCGAAAACGACTCTCTCATACGTTTACACAGTTTAATCTAAATGCAAATCAAAGATGCACTCTGTGGAATCAGTGGGTTGTCGGCAGAAGAAATTCAGAGGAAAATGTTGTTGGACTCGTTTAAAAGAAACTTCTAAGATTACATATTCTCCCTATGTCTGACTACACAGTCGAGCCTTAACAGGATAATGATTGTTATTACAATGATATGACCATAAATATTGAAAAATGCTTTTTAGAAGTTCAGATAATGACTATAATCCCAGAATACCATGTCATTCTACCCCCACCCCCTTACACACACAAACACGCACACACACACACACCTAGATGCAAAAAGTTTTGTAAACTAGACTTTATCTGAATGTCAAACAAATAAATCAGTCCCTAACGTCATTGATTGAATTGCATCAGTGATGATTGGATGATAACTGAACCTATTTTACCATTGCTGACTCTCCTCTGCTACTTTAAGAGTTATTGTGAATCACTCCCAGGTCGGGGGAAATTCCCAGTTATGAATCAGACCAGCTGCTCTCATTGGAAACATCACTGGTCTTACTGCCAGTACCCAGACATTTGTTGTAGCTTGTCCTCGTTTCTGATTTGACTTTATTAAAGACGAATATTCTGTTAATGCAGAATTAACACATATTAGGTGACAATTCACATTAAACCTCAAACGTTTTTGTCTTTGTAAAACCTGTCCACTCTGTTGGCCAAAAGTTTTGTAACATCCAGGTATTATACTATTTCTTTTAGCTAAAATCCATAAATATTTCTTTACAAGAAAGAAAGCAAATATTTGTATATGGGCATATAACCTAATAATAAACTCACTTACATAACTGCAGTAGTTAAGCTAGTACTTTTTTCACTTAAAGTCGGTACTTTATGTATCATAATAACAAATACATAACCTTATGAATACTGCTGTGTCACAATGTTGATGCATATCCTTGACAGTCTTTTATGTGTTATTGCACTTGTGGAACTAATTTGTTATATAATGTGTGCAATGACAATAAAGGATTCTTCACGCTAAACGATATGAAAAAAATACGTCAAGATAAGATTGTTCATATAAGTCAATATCAAATATATCAATAATCATCAAGATAAATGTCACATTATTGTTTCCTTTTAGGTTTAAAGAGGGATTTTTGCTCCTGAGTGAAGGTTGTGGGTTTAAACTCTTCTTTCTGAGCAGTGAACTTCATTAAGATCTGTGATGGTACGGTCCAAAAAGTATGTTGATGAATGCCTCTTATTACAGATAATCTTGCCAAAATGATCATTGGCAGTCGTTTCTTCGGTGGAACACAGTGTTTTTTGAAACACATCAAGTTGAAAACATATGATTGTATTTTTTCTACTACAACATATATTGACAGTTTACCCCTGACTCAGCAGGAAAAGGGGCATTATCTGCAATACCAGCTTTGCTACACTCCACAAACACAAACACATTTAATAAAACAGAAGTGGATCAGTTATGTGTTAGACCTCCTCACTGCGTTTACACAATACATAATCAATACTAATTCCCCGTGTTTACCTTGTTAAAGTTAATAACTAGTTTTACTCCTTCTATACAAATGAAAACCATGCATGTAAATCTTTGCTGTCCAGGTGACGAATCAGATCATGCCTGCGTGTGGACATTGATCTACACAAGGACGTGTAGCCACTATGCTTAATAGCTCCTCACATATCATGATCATTGACGAACTTAATACAACAATTCAATGGGGAAATGTTTCAGCTCAGTGTAGGTCAGATCCACTGAGCGGAATCAGAGTGTTGTTGAGAAATGCGACAATGCGAGTAATTACCTGCAGATCAAACTTTGTTCCTGCACAGAGTGAAACTGAACACACACTACAGACAGTGACGGTGTCGTTGTAGACATTGCCAGACCAGTTATCGTCACCAAATCAGTGCATACACATTGAGTATTGATTGAAATCATTACTGCTTGATTATTTAACACTACACATGCTTTACAAGTAATTAATAACTGAAGATGTTTTTACTCTGTGAATACAGATTCCCACTCTGTGAGCAGGCATTAAGTTAGACAGCTAAACGCGGGGCCATCCTAAGGACCCAAACAACATGTACCGGAAACTTTGAGAGCATGAAGTAAACATTGGAGTTAACGCTCAAATGATCTGACTTCCTGCTGTTTCAGGTATTCTAACACACTCTCGGTGATGTATTTAAACTCACAACAATGAACAGATTGTATTGGGAGAAAGCTAAAGGCTTAAACTGGGGCAATTTGACGCCTCATTCCGAGGTAAGCTAATAGTGCTAATCGAAGCTTACGAGCGTTGACATCCTGATTCAACTGTGGCGAACAGACTTGTCCCCCATGGATCAACTGTAACCGAGGTGCAGAGCATTGCTGTATATTAGTGAAACATTATGTCCTTTCCACGCAATGTATTCACTAAGTATATGGGGGCATTTTACATTGAGGAGCAAACTGTCATAGGTACATTTCTCCTCATGACATCTCTTGGTCCCTAAAATATTGTATTATCCCAAACTTCCAGACACATTGAGTTGAATTGACATTGTTTTAAACATAAAAAATAAACTTGCGACTGATATATGAATTGCAGAACAGGAAAGGGATTCTGACGCGCATACACAAGATTTCAGGCGGCTGTGGCTGAGGGGTAGAGCGGTAGAGAGGTCGGCAGTTCGATCCCCAGTCTTCCCCATCTGCATGCCGAAGTGTCCTTGGGCCAGATGCTGAACCCCGAATTGCCCCTCATAGAACAACAAAGTTTTGCTAATAGAGGCACTGTATGAATGTGTGTGTGAATGGGTGAATGTAAAACTGCACTGCAAAGAGCTTTGAGTGGTCATCAAGAGTAGAAAAGCGCTATATAAATACAAATACAAAACCATTACCATTTCCACGACACCAGGAAGTGACAGATACAAGTGACCTACGTGATGTAGCACACGGCCTCTGAATGTTCAGCACTAACACATGCTTCTGGATTGTGATACATTATTGTGATGAATCACATGAAAGCTTTTCCTTAAAGTGCTGCTGTGTCTCCACAGACTCCACAGAGCGGATACCATGAATAACACCTCCCCTGAGGTCGCCCTGCACCGGATCTCACCGAAGCTGCGGCCCCTGCTGTGCAGCGTGGTGAGGAACGGCCGAGTGGGACTGGACTCCACAAACTGTCTCCGTGTCACCGACCTCAAAACTGGGTGAGATGAAGCTCTGCTGTCCCCCACATGAAACACAAGATCCTTCCTTTTACATATAATAACAGTGGGATGGGTGACATGTAAGGCACATCCTGTAAACATAGGACTAGATTTGAGGGGGTGGTTTTGAAGGTATTTTTTTTTGTGGAACCTCAGTAGTCCTTAACATATCAGGATATATCTAATCGATAATAATCAAGAAAAGTGTATGTCAAGGCCGTTGTTCATAGATTTCAATATAGTTTTTGGGAATTCCGTTTTTTGGCGGGTTTGGAATGATTAATAGTTACCAATCCACAGTTGCTGAATTAATGTTAGATGAGATGAGATTGGCCTTTTAATGGGGAATGGGACGTTTTATCTGATACATTTGTTATAACGATAATATAATAACACAATTTTAGCATCATTACAAATTGACCAACATATTCATCAGTCACTTTTTAAGGTGTTCATAAGCACAGTCTAGTAACATTTACAACTAGGTATTATCTCATATATGTTTTCTACTACAATTTAACAGCTATCAACCCCTGACACATACAGTGGGATAAAGGAGATATCTGAAATGACATCTTTGTTATAGATGTGGCTGTAGTGGATGATAAGATGAGAATTGAAATGAATATTGGTTATTGTAATTAATTATGTCAAACTACAGTTGAGGTTTGTTTTTCATTTTTTTCATGAGGATATTGTCTTTAAGGACAGGGGATGGGTATGTTTAAAACAAACAACAACAAAAAACATATTAACTTAAGTCTTACTCACCTGGATACACACATATTGTACCAAGGAATTAATATGATAATTTTAACCAAATTGAATTATGTGATATATCTATTACATTTTGATGAAGTTTTGAGCATAGCTTCCCATTTCAATGTATTTCTAATTAATTACTTTCATTTTAAGTAAATACCAGATGCCACAGTAGTGTTTGTTTCTTTCTTTATTTATGAGTTCATTTTCATTTATCGCACAATAAAATACTCCAAGGTGTAAGCAGGTTAATTAAGATAACAAATGGCTACAATATTAATCATTGACACAGTTTAAAAGTTATATTCAGCTTGTTTCAGTTCACTGGATTTCATCTGTGCCAAAAATACCTTATTGTTCATCATATCTCTGGCAAGTTGTAAACTGGATGTGACCTAAAAGGAAGGCAATGTAATGAAGCTGTGAAGAACACACTTTTAAGTTTGCATAATTTTTAATAATAGTATGTGGTTAAGATCATTCTAAATCTTTTGGATGTTTACATACATTCAATATTTATGGTTGACTTTGCTTGCTGACCTGTTTTCGTTGTCTTCGTCAATCCTCATGTTCAGATGCACATCTCTGACTCCTGGTCCCTGTTGTGATCGCTTCAAACTTCACATCCCCTATGCTGGAGAAACACTCAAATGTAAGGAAACCAATCACTCACTCTCCTTTTTAGTTGACATTTTCAGATTAATCTAATGTTGGTTAAATAAACAACCATCCATATTTACTGAGTCTTAAATTGACAAGTTGTTGTTATTGTTGGTTTTTGAGAAAAATAACAAACATTTATTTTCTTGTCAAAAAGTTGTATTAATATAGAATGTAAGCTGGATCTGCATTTCAGTTTAAAGGTTGCCCTCTGCTCAGGTTAAGCACTTCAATGTCGAGCCTGTACTCTGAATTCAAAATGTCGGTGCTAAATTCATTTTATTTTGATAATCAATGTTTTATGTAAATAAAAAAGACCCACTTCTTTCTCCCAGTTGGTGAGTTGAAAGATGAGAGGTGCTTTCGAGTGAAGTAAATATTTTTTATTAACACGTATTCAGGGCTATGCAAAGAAACAAGGAGAAGACTGATTGTCAATAAATAGACAGCACAAACATTATGTATCACTTAAAGGTTCAGTGTGTAAGATTTAGGTGAAAGGGATATATTGGCAGAGACTGAATATAAAATAACCCTAGTGATGTTTCCACTAGTGTTTAATCTAAATTGTACAAATTGTTGTTTTCTTTACCCGGGAATTGTCCCATTATATTTAAATACTTTATATTTAAATGAGGAGGCCACCATGTTTTTACAGTAGCCCAAACTGGATAAACTACACATATTTTGAGTTTTTATGACAACTGAAGACTACCACAGGTTCTCTTTCCTCTTTGGAAGGGGAGGGTGAGATGAGGGGTGCTGAAACTTCACCACTAGATGTCACTAAATTCTACACACTGAACCTTTAAATATAATCATAAATAACTATACATCACCATAGGAATGCTTTGTAACTGCTTAGCAACTTGGAAAGAAGTACGATCAAAAGCCGCCACAGGAACTGCTCAACTTCAAAAACACGATGAATATTTTTTTGATGAGGGCTCTTTCTTAACCAGTGAAATGATACCAGTAACACTGTGTTGTTTTGTCATTGAACTTTTCCTGGAACAATATCTAATTACTGTTTCAAGTCCCCACATCAGACACCTTCCTTTATGAGCGTCATTCAGATTAGAGTTATCTTAACTAGCTTTCACTGTAATTATAGTGACTCACTAGACCCATGCCAGGCCCATGTCTACACACACATCCTGAGAAGATCAGTTTTCATCTCTCCACTTTACCGAGGAATTAGTTCAAGGCTTTGCAAAGAAAGGTAATTTGTCATTTTTGTTGGACTTGACACATTTTCGGTTCAACAAGTCTGTGTTGAATACTTTTTTTGTATAAGCTCATAAAAGTACGTGATTATAAAGTCAATTTCATGTGTTGCTTCAAGCATTTTCATTCATCATCATCTCCCAGTCTGCAACTCATATTGTCACCCACTTCACAAACTCAGTCGGCAGTGCATGCCAAATTTGTCAGCTTGATAGGTGAATCAGGTTTTTGTGGTGGATGAGTAACTCACAAGTTCTTGAACAGATGCCTTCTTGTTTCATCGGCTTTTCAATGGAATGTTTTCACTGGTTAATTTGCAGGTTTAAATCATAAATATAAATATAAATCTGTCCACAAGCTTCAGTTGATGGTGTTCAAGCTGCTTGACAACGTTGGGGCATAGTAAGTTCAAGTTCATTAAGTTCTGTTTGGTTGTCTCTGACGTTTGGTGCAAATGTGGCCGTGCTGGGGGGGGGGGGGGGGGGGATAACCTGTGGTTTGTTAGCGGAAGTACGATTTGTTCCATTTGCGCAGTTTTCTACATGATTTGTCTGTGCAAAAATGTTTGTGACCGACATCAGGATGTTGTGGCTAGATTCGAGGAATGTATAGAAATAAGGTGTAAGAATATGCAACACAGTAGTTTACTCGTCAGCATCTGGGTGATAGCTGCATGATGTTTCAGTTCTTTCTGAAAATGTTTTTGCAAAACACATGAATAATGATGGGGTGGCCCGATCAAGGAAACACATTTGTTTAAAATTGTAGTTTGTGTATCATCTTTTAGTCATGTAATTTACCCTACAATTACACTTGATATAAATCATCTACCACTAATTAAACAAATGTATGTCTGTCTGTGTTTTTATAGTATTTGGGTCTGAAAATTTTGTCGATTGCTTAACAGACCTCTGAAAAGGCCATCATGAAATTAATGAAAAATAAGCTGTTCAGTAAATTATTCCAACTTATTTAAACCACACAAGTGAAAATTTAAAAAGCAAATTCAGTTAATTTGATGAAAAAACATTGACATTGATTCTTCACAGCAGATAAACCTAGTAGGATGAACACAAAGTGAGAGTATATTGTAGAACCGTTCGAGGAGGACTCACTAATGACAAGCAATAATTCTGAAGTTGCTCCGGAGCATCACCACAGACTCAGCAAACAGCCCATTTCACAAGCTTAAAAACAGCAACAACACAGGAAAACAGTTTGCTGGTATCCTGGCTTGGTATATACCATGTGTGCAGCTGCTGCACTAGTCGCTGTACTTTCCTGTGCTTTGGCCTGAGGAAGAAGGTTTGTTAATCAAGGGCCGCAGGTTTGCTCTGTGCCAGATTGCGGACCTGCCCACTGTTGGCGTGCGAAAGCATGAGCACGGCCCACTGTGCACTTAATGCATGCCCAGGCTCCCTCCACCTCTCCACCGTGGCTGGTACTGCTAAACAACAATTTGTGGCCTTTGTTGTTGTACATTTTACGCCCCCATGACCTCAATAAAAAAGTCTGGCTGGAATGGAAGTGAGACTTTGAGAAGGCACGTCATGCAGTGATTAGACTGCACCGCCGAGTGAAGCTTCTTATGCTGTGCGAACAAAGAGGTATATAAAAGCTTATGTTATAACCTGTCAAGGTTGCAATTCAAACGGCTCCATTCCTGTCTGGATGAGAGCCAGTACGTCTCTGACAGTAGTTTGTAACAGATTTACAGCTCATCCTCTCCTCATTTGACTCTTCTCCACTGGGAAAATACTTCCATATGTGTGTGTTCTTCTCTGCTTGCTGTGGCTGGAAAGATACAAAAGAAGAAAAGCAGAACAGAACAGTCTTGCAGCACACAAATAGAATTGTGTAACATAATAGGAGAACATTGTGATCCAGTCCTGGCAATGAGTTATGTGATCATGTTTTGATGTCTTGTCCTTCCCCCCAGTTAGAGCCATTTCCTGCCTGTAGTTTTTAATTTTTTTCCATTTTAACGGAATGCATTCATTTCTGCACTTAAAACTGTAGTATGTCATCACTTGTATGTTTAACTCTTTACTCAGATTTCTAATAAATAAAGTAAAAGCAGACCCTTTTTACATGTTCTATATTAAAACATACCTACACATAATTACAGGACAGACGTGTTTGACAGGATTTAAGTTGCTTTAAATTACTTAATTTTGCCAATTACTTGATTTTCAGAATTTCAAAGAAGGACGACCCCAAATGCATATTGTGTGGCTGCAAAAATACACTGAACAAGTCCTTTCATATTATTATTATTATGATTCTGAAAATCAACATAAACTTGACCCAGAAAATGTCAAATTATTTCCACTGCGCTTTCCCTTATTTTTAATATGACTGTCTCCTGAAACTAGAGAATAACATTCAGAAAATAAATTTATTTTCACTTTACACAGCTCTAGGAATTCATGTTGATGCCGGTGTGAGATGTCAACAACCTGCTCATAATCAGTTTTCCTCTTCTCTCACAGGGGATATCATATTCAATGCACAATATCCAGAACTGCCTCCAGATTTTATATTTGGAGAAGATGCTGAGTTTCTCCCTGAACCCTCAGAGCTACCAGTGAGTATCTTGTCTCATGGTTACATTGTTTTCTGTTCAGATTAAAAAGGACAAAATGTGATTTTTTTACATAGAACATGTACTTTATTTTAGCATCATAATTACAAGACTTGTTAAAGCCGGGTCTTGTTTGCTTGCTTGATGCATTGAATGGTTCTCTGATGTGATACTAAATGACAGATCTTTTCAAATTACTGATCACGGCTTCACCGATCTGACCCCAGTGAGAAAAAAAGCTGATTACAAGGTTCACGGTAATAGTAGGCATCTAGCTAATTAAAGTGGAAGGAAAATTGATGGCAATTATTTGTCGCGTTGTATAGTTACAACTTTGAAACATTAACATCTTACATTTTAAGTTTTCAGAACAATGAAACATGTTTTTACGTTTCCCCATAAAATGCTGACTCAGTCGTATCCAGGCTTGGCAAATAGTTTTGTCTAGTTTCAGAACTGGTCTGATTGCATCAGCACAGTGCTGAGTTTCAAACAAGGTGTGGTTATAATGTTTATATATCGTAACAAGCTGCTGCTTGAGAAAAAGTAGTTACAACATGATCTCCAGTTCCAGATAATATGTGGGCATGTGTCTTTTTGTGTATCACTCTACTCGTCTGATCCTGGAGCTTTTGGATCATAGTCTTACTTTTTACCATATTGTCCAATCTATTTAACTATTTGATTTCACTGTGGTTTTAGTTTTCAACCTTAACGTTCAAGCAACATCAACATGCCAGAGAGGAATAACTTTGTCGACAGTATGATAGGAAATATTAGTCGTCACATGAAGCCTCTCTTGTTTGTCTTGTCCTCCCCTTGTTGTACCCTACTACACTTTCAGTATGTAAGACAGAGATATCATCAACACAATGTTAATTTCTCTCCCAGACACAGAAATCTGTCTGGAAATCTGAAGCTGAAATGCTGATGATAAAACCTGTAAGAAAAAAAAAAGGGAGGCATACTTGGAGGTTGACCTTTCGGTTTCTATGCTCAAGGATTTCACTCATTACTGGACAAGGGTCAATTACTGGTCAATATCAACATAACAAAAATGTCCTGATCTGCAATATAGGAGGGCAACTACGATATGATTAATGTTAAGGAAAGATTGTGGTTATGGCAAATGAAATGTAGTTATAGCCATGGATCAGACAAATACAACTTAACATTTCCTATTCATAGACAATTTCAATCTTACTTCCCTTTAAACAATGGACATACCTACACATTATGGTGTCAAATATAGTGAGTTGTACAGTAGATGTTTGGGTGGAGAACTGGACATCAACTTCTTGTCACGTTGCTGCATATTTTACAGATGTGCTCGAATATTTGGCTATAATGATTACAAAGCTTGTTTATAAAGCTACTTTATCTCGAGTGGAACTTCCTTAATTTTTCTGCCTACTGACCAAAATCTGAAGTGTTTCCAAACGTACCTTTTTAGATTACTCAAAATGCTAGTCACTCTCTCGGCAGTTGAGTTTTTTCTTAAACACTCCCCACTGCCATATGGTTGTTGTTGAATTATTCGCGCAATTCAGCCTGACCTACATTTCATTTTCAATCAATCAAAGTGGTGTCTTGTGAGCTGAGGGAGCAGACGTCTGCAGTGGGATTCTACTTTTGCCCCACAATCGACTGAGATTTTTCATAATGAAATGTCTGGTTTTCTATGATTCTATAATTGAATTCAACATATTTTGTTGACAACTTGAGAGGCTTCAACGTGCACAACCATTTAACTAGCCAAGGCCTTGGTGAGCTTTCAGACTTTTTTTTTGTAATGAAATGCCTGCTATTAAATTGGAAGTAACTAATTTAGTTTAGCTTAGTGGGCGTTCTGACTGAAAACAGGCCTAAATTGAAAAAATAAAAGGAGCTGTGCTGTTGGGAGCTTGTTGCCTTTGATGCTGGTGAGATTTGCAATATGATCCAGAAAGTCTGGCTTGTGTAACAGATAAATGAGTTTACAGGATTATCAAATGTCCAAACACTGCACAGAGGTTCATGCTCTCAGACACAGGAATTTATAATATCATAAAACATTTGCCATGGCTGCAATTATTTCATCTTCCATGAAGTTGATGGCAAACTAAATGTTAAAAAAGAAGAGAATGCATTGCAAAGTAATCTCCCAGGAATGTGGGTTTGATCTTATTCGATTGGCCTTCACAGCCCCTTGCAGGATGATGTCACATTGGAGACCAGCACATTTTTCTGTTTGGAATCTTCTACATTGAGGCAGCTGCTTTCCCTTCACATGGGTTTGTAGTCAGGTGAAATAAAAGGCACATGGTTTTCTGTATTGGTAAACTATGTCATTGGATGTAACTTTAGCAAGACAGAGTCATTTAATGTGGCAGTAATACCTAGGGATCTAGAGCCGGAACTTCATATGGTGCCGCTATAAAACCAAACAACCAGCTTTTTCCAATGAAAATCATGTGTTTGCTTCGTTGTAAACAAACAGTGTTTTGTTTTCGTGCTTCCAGACCATAGAATGCATATAAAGATGGATGACACGACTCCACTTCCTCCCACTATCCGTAAATGAAGCCAAAATATCCTGGATATTAGTGCTGCAATTTTAGGATCAAGACATGATTTAGAGTTCGAGTCTGCTTAGCAGTTGGGGGATGGATTAACAAATAATTAATTAAAACAAACCCTGTGGAAAAAACCACATCAGTGTAACTACCGTAAATGACAGAAACAATCTTTCACAAAAAATTTAACGTAATGTCCGATCCACCAACATGGAGATTTACAGTGCAGCCAGCCACCAGGGGGCAATCAATCCATTCGGCTTCATTTTTTGGGAGCTGTCATGTGGTCAGTCTTTATAAAAAGTTGATGCCTTATACATAGAAGATTATTTCTGTTAACGTAACCAAGTTGTGTCCCCCATTATGAAAAATGATTTATCTTGTACAGTGTTGGCATTAATATGAACTGGCTGTGAGTAGCCCAGTAAGTAGCTCAGTACGCTGACCTGGTGAGATGACTTGTCTTTGCTGGAGATCTTCACACTGTTGAGTGCTTTCTTGTTGTTGCTTCTGCTCCTACCATGCAGTGATCCTGTGCTATTTTTGAATCAGCCTAGCATGGACAAGGTAAATTCCCCTGCTTGTGTCAGGGTCTGGGAGAAGAGAGGGGAGTATTGCTCACCCCGTCGTAAATCCAGCTGTGCACATAAGGGGAAGTACCTCTGCTGAGCCAGTGCCTGGCAGCCCATCGCTTGTTTATTTTCTCACTTATATTCTCGCTGTGTTTTGCTATTCAAGCTTTCATAATTCTCCTTCAGCTGCCTCGCTGTCTGAGATCCCCCTCTCCTACTCACTACTTTTTCCTGTACAACCCCCTCTTGCTTTTAAAGCTCTGAGTTCCCAGCAGTGCCTCAGATTTTCCTCCATATTCCATGGAAAACTTTTTACCGTCAGCACTGACAGTGTGAATCTTTCTTAAAACTAATGGGCCAGGTGTTTACACCATATTTCTCTCAGATCTTTACAGCCTTCAGTTAAAAAACCATCATAAACAAATTAAAAAAGATTGAAAAGATTATTGTTTGTTACTGATATATAAATATATCTTAGTTAACAAGAAGTATATCTCATAGGCAATATGTTTCAGGACGTTTTTATCCAGTGAGGTTAACATTAGGCTAATTTTGGGTCCTCTGTCAGTGGCTGGTTGAATTCCTGATGTCTCAGCAGCATATTGCTCTTGTTTACAGCCAGCCAAGGGTATCATTAGCTTCTCTGTTTAGGCATGTGTTTGTCCCTGCTGTCACCAGGCCTTGAGTAGGTTTGTTATCCATGTTTCTGTTTAGACAGAGAGAAAAAAGGACGGGACAAAAAACATACCTACTACCAACCTTCATGTTGAATTATGGAGGAAAAGGGAACTACGTGCATGTTAGCCTTCAAGCTTATTTACAATTCGCATTAAATCAGAAATGTTTCAAATAAATCTGTCACTGTTTACATACTTACTTACGTCTTTTACGGAGGAATTGTTAAGTAATACAACCCCTAGAGTGCAGCGCAGTCAGGAGTGATTTGATAACAGCAAACATGGTGACAATATACAATACATATAGAATAAAGTTCTTATATTATATTATATTAATATTACACTTCTGCAATAGTGAATAAATCCTCAACCACTGTGATTATTGAGAAAATGATGAAAGCAACTCAAATACTCCTGTAGAATGACCCACAGGCAAAGCTTTTTTTGTAGCCAAACACGTCAATGAGCCATGAAACATGAGAAACGTCTGCCACAAATTTATTGGGGTTCACTGTTGCGTTGTTGCTCGGGTTCAAGGGTTCTCTGGCAAGTGCTAATATCAGCCTAATGACATCCAGATCGTGGCTAATTGGCCACCAAGGCAGCTCCCCACCTCGGAGTGCTTTTTTAAAACACACACACTAACACACACACATACACACTGTATGAGCTTGTTTTTCACTGGTCACTCCAGTTAGCTGTTTTACTCTAATTCTTTTAGGGCTGTGGAAAGTCATCTGACAGGCCAGTGGCTTCAATTTGAGCAGAGAGCGACTCATTGTTTCTTTTAACACAGAAATACATCCTAAATTGAGCCAGAGATTGTCCTTGTAAATGTCATCATCACTTAATCACTCTCTTCCACAATAAATGCTCTCTATCATGAAGATTGAATAGATCTTCCAGTCACTGGGTTAATGACAGCGCATCAGAGATTACTTAATTGTGTTGAAGTGGACTTGTAAATTTAAAATGCTATGGAACATATAGTGTGGATTTTACTATGGGAACTGAATTAGTGTTTACCCAAATAATTGTGATGGTAAGTCATTTCGGGCTGGAAAACTCTAGCTTTACTGCAAAGTATATGTATATATAACATTATAGTTAAAGTGTGGTCTCGTTATCCTTCTGTGCAGTGAAACTGGCCTTCACTTGCTGAAAAAGGCACAGCTCCTAAAGTGGATAGTAAATTAAGGATGGTCAAAGCAAGCACAAACACTAAAAACTGTGTATAAGAGATGTTGTAGTTTGTCGTCTAGTGTGATTTCAGAACTTTCATTCAAACACGTTGATCATTTCGTAAGTAAGGTCAACTTTGGAGTCAATGTTTAAAATCAATGTCGGAACTGCTCATGAGAAACTTGCCTCTCAATTTATAATTTACATCCTTAACTGTTCTCACCACAATGCGTGATGCACTTAACTGGTAATCTTGCTTCAAATCACATTTAAATGTTTTTATTTCAATGACCTTTATTGTTTGCAACACTTTCTTATACAATTTACGATAAAACATCAAGTTACGGACTCCTCTCGGATCTTTTTTCATTGCTTGAGACACATGCTGGAGAAGATATTAGCAGAAGAATGTTTATCTTTAAATTCCGGCTGATTTGAATAACTGATCATAATTTAGTTATTTACCTTCTGTAGATCCATTTCCTCAGTTTGTATGTTTACGCACGTCCTGACTTCTTACTCTGATAATGACTGGTCTTTGTTAATTCATGAATGATGCTGTCACTGTTTCTGTCTGTTGTTGATACCTGATGTAGATAGCATATTTACCACCTACCTATCACTGGCCACTTTAGCTTCTTTGTGGTTATAAAGTTTTCATGAACCTTTTTTTTCTTCTGTATGTTACAATATTCATAGCTTTATTTGTTGTTCTATTTTATTCCAACACTCCTATGTTTATACATTCTGATTGTGATATAGGTTGGGAAAATGAAATTTTATCTTACTAAATTACTACTACACAACATATCTAAAGCTTATTCATTTTTCCTGTTGAATTGCCTCCGCAGATACAGTCAAACTGTGTCACCTTCCTGGAAATGTAACTCTATGTTGTGGCGTGAGCAGCTGCCCAAAACAACTGTGATTGGTTCTCTTGGTATCATGTGTTGTCCATATCGCTCAGTAGCAGACAAAAAACTAAAAAATCAGAACTCATCCCCCATATCCCTCGTTCAGTTCAGTGATTCTACACATCATCTCGGATGATGTCGTCTCTCCCTTCTTCATTGTTATAATTTCCGGGGTTGTGAAGAAACACACCAGAATACAACTATAAATGGTTACAATGATGTAGACCACTTGTGTAGGCTAACGTATAGTCACTGAGTTGATCCTACACAGATGGATAAACTAGGATTAACAGTGCGTTCAACTTTGCTTGGATGGAGGAGCATGTGGTGCAGAGGAGTTTGTTTAAAACATGTTCACAGACTTAATGATAGCAACAGAGCCGCGAGTTGCCGGGAAAGATGATGAGGAAATGACAAAGACGCAGGCAGGAAGGGAGGGACTGTGGAGAGCTACATTACTTTTCTCTTACGTAGAAGATGTAAAGTTGCATCACATTCTTCTCTTCTGCCCTTCCCTAATTTACCAAATATGTTCAACTTTAGGTTTTTACAAATACTTTCATTGAAGGGCTGATTTTAGTACATATAATGGTGCATGTCCGTTTTGATGGTGTTGTTGTATTGTGGTGTGTTTTTGCTTGTTTTTGTGATTGATGCCCTTTTCTGTCATCATGAATTGCCTGCCCTTTTTATGTAGACATTTTGTTTCCATAAATCTCCAGTCAGATATAAAGTATTGTAGTTGTGCAAATACTATTATGCAAGATGCTATGGAAGAACTATACAGGTGGTTTAATAGATTTTACCCCAGTAAATAGAAATCTTGTGTGTTCTGAATTTGGAAAGATTGCCCAAAAGCTCCAGTTCACCAATGGTGACATAATGGAGGTGATCTAAGAAAGAAGCAGCCTCAGAAAGAGTCAGACAATCCCCTGTGGGACAGAATGTTTTGGTGTGTTTCACCACAGATGTCTGGAGACCGAACAACAACGCTGGGATACTTTAACTTATTTACTTGCTGTGTAGTTGACATGTTTTTTAGGCCAAATAATGTGAACACTCTTTATCTTCAACCTCGAGATGTTAGTATGTGTGCAGCAACACGTAAGACCAGTTATTACCAATTGCGTCTCTTTTTTCACTCACCTCTTCTGCCCCTCTGTCCCCTTCTCTGTGTGTAACATGTCATTTGTCTGGTCTAGACTTGTCAAGTTTGCGTGCAGGCATTAAACATTTTGGGAGTTTCCCAGTGTTTTGCTTCTTTCTCAGTCTTTGTGTGACTGAGAGGTAAGTTTAGTCCAGATGGCTTCTCTAGATACAACACGTATATGTTTCCACTTATCTATCCTGCAGGTCTCGGCTATACTGGGGATTCCCGCATGAATTCCTTACTATTTCATTGTGTTGTTGGTTTTTAGCCCAGCTGGAGAGCTGTTAATTATAAACAAAATTTGCTGCATTTTGGGTCAATTCATTGAAAAAGTTGTGGATTGAGCATTAGTGTGGAGAAAATATTTAACGTTATTTTAAAATAGATTTAGATTTTAAGAAAATTTAAGCAATCACAATCAAATTTATAAAGATAAATTCTAAAATAGAAGATATCTTGAAAATCTTTTATTTTTTGGACCATATTTTAGTTGATCTTGACTAGGGTTGCAAAATTCCGGGAATATTCAAAGTTGGAAACTTTCCATGGGAATTAACGGGAATATACGGGAATTAACAGGAATAAACGGGAATTAACTGGAATAAACTGGAAATGTTGTGGGTAATTTATACTAACTGGATTTACCTTGTCATATACAGACATAAATATAAACATTTTGTTTTGTCATAGGCTGATTTGAGCCCTGAGGAAACTTTGGGCACTTGACTATATGCTTCTGCATCGTTGTGTCATTCTTAACATAGGTCTTTGCACAGTATTTGCAAATGTACACAGCCTTTCCTTCTACATTGGATGGGGTGAAATGTCTCCACACATGAGAGAGTGCACGCGGCATTGTTCTGTAGAATAAGATGAGAAAAAAGTTTGTAAAAAAACACTAATGCAATGCCAGAGATATAAATAGTTAGCCAAACAATTGGAATAGTCTGTAAACATATTTTACAATTGATGGATAAATGAATGGAAATAGGCTAGATGAACAGATGAACAATCCTCAATCAGCATGCTAATATATTTTCCCCAGTAATATCATCGAAACTTACCTGACTAGTCCTGCACACTACAGCAGGCCTCAATAGCCCTGCTGTAGAGTGAAGGAGGCTGGGAGTTATCTGTGCATGTGATGGAAGAATGCACAGTGGAGGGTTGAAACTCAACGTGCAGCGTGTGCTGCATTCCATACATCTTTAAAATGGATGGAAAGTTTCCGGAAAGTTTCCGGAAATTAACTGGAAACTTTCCGCCCCTTTGCAACCCTAATCTTGACACACACACTCACTTTTCACTGGATTTGTTGATATTGAGAAACACCTGACTTGTCCTCAAATGCTTTTAATTATTTGGGTGAGAGGTTAACTTGTCCTGTTTTCTTAGATGACATGTTTTTGTCTGTATTCACAGTAAGTTGTGTACATTTTCCTCTCTTTTTTTTTAAGGAAATGAGGACTAGTCAGCAATGTTATTGTCTTATACAGAGACAATGTTTGTTATTTAGATACTAGAACGACTCCTGTTAAGAAAATGGGGTGTAAAGCCAACCTAAGCAGTCTCCCATCTAGGAAAAGGAAACATTCCTGGCTTCACATTACCCCCTGGTAATCCTGAATACACTGGTGAGCACTTCCTATCTGCTGCTCCAGCTCATTCCCTGTTACTGTTGTAACAATGGACCTCAGGTGGCCCGTAAAGCAAGATTATGTCAACCTGGGCATAGTGTACCAACTGTTGCCCCTGCTTCCTTCCTGCTTAAGGGAATAATGTGTTCCAGCTTTTATTAGAGTTTATTATTGGCAGTGCTCACTGACAGGTCTGGGAATGCTTTTAGTAGGGAGGCTATTGTTTGCTACCAGAGATGGCTGGTGAAAAGGGGGTTGGCAATTCCTAAACACCAGCTGATGGATTGAAGAAAACAAGAGACTTGAGCGCCAAGCAAAAGATGGGACAATGATATCGACTCTCAGAGTGGACTGGTACTGTGTTATAGCGGTTACTGAACCACATGAAAAGTTGTCAGAAACATGCTATTTCTGTCAACAAGTTGTACTGTGTTGGACACAAACCACACGGATCCCAGTGAAAAAAAACACTGGGCTGAGAATGCCAAGTGCCTTCAACACATGACAAGAGCAATTTAGCATGATCTTAGACTTGGCACTCTCCGGGGGCGAAACAGGGTGTGAGCCCACACTTGAATTAGAGACTAACAGAGATTAATTTAATACTAGGGAGTTTTTTAATGCCCCTCACTTTCAAGTATACAGCGATTTATTGGATAAGGCTGCCAGCATCTATAAAAATCATATTTAAGACGTAAAAACAAATATTTTCCCTTGGCCTATATAATTATCTTGCATTTTCAGATGCCAGACTCTCCCTCAGTGGCCTAAGATAACATTTTGGATCGAAGATGGCACAGACGGATGGCACAGGAAGAAATAATTCTGTCAACTTGGGTCTATTCAGTGTGAAGATGCCCAATTTAGGTGTACATTTTGTTCCTTAAGGAAAACACTGTTTATGTTCAGTTCCCGTCAACATATTTACAACATGTTCGACTTATTAAAACTGCCGCTTCAGCAGATAACTGTGCCGTTACACATGCTGAGAGGTCTTGATGGAGTTTTAGTTTTACTCAACCAATAATACCTGGTAGGTTATTAGCAACATTATAACACACATACAAAGAAAAAAACAACAGACCTGTCTATCATAGTCATACCTCAAAAATACTGCATCATTTGCAAACGGCAATGATGTACATGTGTATTTGCATATCCAGTAAGGGAGTGAGGTCCGATCACTTGTGTTTACTGGAGACACGGTGTGAACGGACGTTCCTGGAGTCCACTTGTAATTGGATCCCCCGAGTCTGATCTTTATACCAGGTATGAAAAGAGCCGATGTGAGTATTCTGAAATTAGTCTTTAAACCTAAACACAGCTTGGTCGAAGTGCATTTTTCAGACCCCAAGTATGGCTTGTCCTCAACTGTTCTCACGCGCGGAATGCGCCTTTAGCATTGCTACATCCGCTCTCATACACCAGTTGCTTCAATTGTATTGGATTTGGCTGCAATGCTGTTTACCCCTGAGACTCCAAAAGTGTTTTGTGGACTCAAACACTTCACCAACCCCTCCATCAGCATAGGGTTGAGTTGATAATAAGGGAATTTAAATTTTTCAGTGAACTATCCCTGTAAATACATATTGCGACCAAGTCTCTTGCTGTCCCTGCACCCTGTTTGAGAATTTCAGGACCGGTCGCCTTTGAATCTCACTGTCTTTTCATGTTGATGTTGATGTTCATCTTTTATGCATATGGCACTTCGCTTTTAACCTGAAATATTTGTATTCTTCCAGTTTTACATCTGTTGTGTGTCAACACTCACTCCTGCTGCATTGTCACATGGGTTCACTCACGGACATTTTTCTGGACATATCACCAGGGGATTGGCAGGAAATGTTCCGGGAAATGTCGTGACTTCACTGCATGTGAACATTATTACAATGTCAAAGTTTTATTCTGTGATTTACCAGTTTTTGTTACTAAACTAATTCATTTGTTATTTACTTTGTTTTGGAGAGAAGGGACTCGCTGATATTTCGGCTACTGATAAAAACCTCCTTCAATGAAGGAATCCTATTCTTAAAATAGACTGGCAATGATATTTTTCAACAATAAAGACAACTCCTGTGGCTACTGCTTTCACCGAGCTTGACATTGTATCCACAATTGGTAAAACTTGTAAACAGTTACTTCTTTTACAAAATTTGGAAACAGTTAAAATATTTTCTTTTATAAAACGTCCAAACGTTTCTTACTGAGCTTATTTCATAATTTTCTTCATGTTCCTTATTCAACCAATCTCAAAATATATGTCTGATCAGAAAACGTGTAATTTGAGTAAATTAATCGATAGGCTGAAAGTATATTTCAGTTAAAAGGCTTATTGTTTTATAATATGTATGTTCACCAAGTGTGCTATTTTGACTTTTCTCACCGGATTAGACACACTGCTATTTCTAAACCCTAAAGCTAATCCACTATATTTTTAATGTGCAGTTTTTAACGTTAATATTGAATCGAATCTTAATATCTTATGGTAATAAGATTATAAATTGCTTCCCTCACGAATATGTTCTCGTCAAAAACAGAATGTATCAGTGGTTTATTTATTGGAGTGATTTATAGGTGACAGGTCTTATCATACGCCAAGTTTAGGCTTAATTATTTGACACAGGTTTAGCCAGTGAGTTGTGACACAATAATTGGATTAAAAGGTCCAAATTGAGCCACAGAGTATTGTGGAGGGCCGTGACATCTACCCCCTGTGGCTAAAGCCCTAAGAAAGATGTTCCATCCATAGAGAATAATCCAGAGGGCATGGTGATGGATTTTTTACATTTTAGTTCATTTCATCAAATGTTAAATCTCAGCTCTCAAATAGCAGAGATTGCAACTATATTTCCTTTTTTTAAGTATCAAATCTGTACATTTTTTGCAGGGCTTTATCCCATTCATGACAGAAACACATAGATTTGTTTTGGCACACCCAGACTTGAGCAGAGCGTATAAAATCAATTCAGTGAAGAGGCTGTACAGACTCTCATGTCTACACACAAACATACACACAGTGCAACACATGGACATTGCTTTTTGGCTCAGTGCTCTCCCGCTCTCTCTCCCTCTATGTTGGACCGATGCTTTCTCTACAGCATTCAAGCACTTGTTAAAGCAAAGTCAGAACATTGAGTACAACACAGGATGATCCTCTGTGGTTTCCTGTTATTGGCCATATCTGTTAGTTGTAGCAATGCAAGCAGCGCGTCTCCAGGGAAGGCACTGTAACTGGCTTTGTGTCAGTCCACTACTGTGGTCCAGACAAAAAATTTCTCAGCAACTATCCAATCAATTACAATGCAATTTAATAAACACATTCAATGTCTCCAGAGGATGAATCCTAGTGAATTGCATGTCCCTATGACTTTTTTTAATCTATTTTTAAACTACTACTTTTTGACCTGTACATTGTTTCAAAAAAAATAAATGCAAGACCAATGAATTACAATCAGCCTCAGTCGAGTCGGATTTTGAGCTGGACACCATTGTTTCTTATACTCTACACATGTTAACTTTTTTATTTTGAAAAGGGGTTAAATAGATACTTTGATATCTTTTTGAGTTGCACTGCTGACTTTACTTATAAGCCCTCTTTTTTATTTATTTTTATCACGTTGGACTTGCTAGTTTAAACCTACAGTTTTGCACTTTAATATTTGAGCCTTTGTTTACATTTTGTTTTGTGCTGCATTAACATAGCAGTCAGGCCTCTTATTTCAGAAACAATGAACCGTAACAGTTTGGTTACCAATACAAGATAAGCCTACTACTTCTTTGCTTTCAGCCAGCTACTCAAACAGACAAGCAACAAAATAACAAACAAACAAAATACACAGGCAAGTGTCGGCCTACTTTGAAATAAATTAAACACAGAACTTTGTAGGGCTATTTGAGTCCTCCTCATATTTGTGGAAAATGTATGAAATAAGAAGTACCCTATTTTTAAATAAATAAAACCAAATAGCTGCAGCCTAATAGTGTAACGGACTAGGTTTATGTTTATGTTTGGTTTTGACTTATGTTCAGTAAAACACTGTGTTGAAGGAGCGTTCTGATGTCCGACGGTCAGTGAAGGTGACGTATGTTCAGTAAAACACTGTGTTGAAGGAGCGTTCTGATGTCCGAGGGTCAGTGAATGGGTCTGGGTGGGACATGTGACTGTTTGGACAGTCACATGTCCCCAATAGGATGGTCGCTTGGGGATCGGGGCCATGTCTGTGATCGGGGCTCAATGAGGAAGTGAAGTGTTGTTGATGTGCGTGAGTGACGGATTTTTTTTTTTTTTTAAATAAAAAAAACAATCGACGCTTAGCCTGGCGGGGGGGGGGGGGAAGCCTGGCGGCCCGCCAGGCTTATACAGCACTGGGGGAAACCCTGGGTTCAACAATAACCAAATCTACTAAAGAACAGTCCCTTTACAATCTTTCAATCTGGGATGAAGTTCCATATTTAATGTGAACATGAAATGGTTTTCAGTGTTTTGAATCTATTTAAAGAAACATGAAAATACATACAAATGTACACACAAAATAAAAACAATATGCATATAATTATAATTATAAGAAAATTAGGAAAACTAGAATGGCCCTCATTTAAGTGCATACCAAGGCACAACATTCTAATTTTGAAACATTTCAATTAGCTAGATCCATATTTTACTTGGATCTGCACTAAACTCATAAATATCAGTCACCTAAAAATGTCAGATTTTTTCTTCAAGACCCTTACGTTATTATCTTACTGTCTCTTAAATAACTGATCGATGAGCTGTTAAATGTTACTGTGGTAGCCTGCATGAGTCATAGAGTTTCTTCGGGTGATTTGGACTACCATGTTTGAGTGGATTTTCATTTGGTGGAGCAGTGTTGACTTTAAAGTAGTCCACAATCACTTGTACCATAACAGGATTGTTGGACACAAATTGCAAATGTAAGCAGTTGTAGCACCGGCACGCCGACGTGCCTTAACCTTGTTTAAAATACACACAATATGTACTTAAAGCAGTATAAGTCTACCTAGTTACTTCACCTGGGAGACACCCACAAGAAGCTCAGCTCCTCTTTCATTGGCCAGCGAATAGCACCGCTGGAGCAGCTGAGGTTAAATACTGAGCTGGAGGACATCTGTAATTACTGAGGGAGTGTTTCTCATTCACTCTTGTCCTAACACACAGGAGTCTGTCGTGTTCCTGTGCTTTCTTTCTGAGCAACACTTATCTTTAGGGGGAAACAAAAGCAGCTTCTTTATTTTAATAAAGGATTTCAGATTTGGTCACAGTATCATCACCACCCACCAATGAAACCAGAAGGGAAGAGTCCTCAGACTGCTTTCACTGGCATTGGCCTACTTGCCGGAGCTCTACATTTAGTTTATTCCCACCTCTGATCTCTCCTCCCTGCCTCTCCTCGTTCTCAGTGGAGTGCCACTGATATCCTGTGTCACAGTGCTGACACAGCACTTTCTCAGTGTCTCCTCAGTTACAGCTTACTCCTGCCTTGGGGCACTGACTGCCTCTTTGGACAATGCCCATCCTTGTCTGCATCGCCCCCTTGTTCCGGGAATCCCAGCATTTTGTGGTAACCAGTGGTGGATCAGGATGATGAGGTCACTGTCTCAGTTTAGCATGTCCTTGCCATAGTTTAAAACAATGGAAGCTTTCTCCACTGGGCTGATGTGGACTGCCACAGAAACAGACAGGCAGACAGATGCACAGACTTACATATAGTCGAGGAGACAGGTTAAGGCAAGTCAAAGACATCCTGCAGTTGCCAACTCTGTGTAATGGGTATTAATAGTTACAGTATTCACAGTGCCTATTTATCTTCTCACCCACTCAGTACACAATGTAATGGGTCTATATTCAGATTTTTAGGTGACCCGCTACGCATTGGCTTGCAGCAAGGCAAGGGCAACCAGTGCTGAACTGTAGTTCGATATTAACGTTGGTATTGCAGCTATGTCATAAGGCAGCATGCTGTTTGTCTACTCATAGTTTGACGGTTTGCCAGGAGTATTTCACTTTCAGAATGAGAGGAAAAAGGAATCACTTTCATTTTGAATGGCGGAAGGGCTGCACAGTGTCATTCCAAATCTTTTTATCTTGTGAATACTATTTTTCAGCATCTTAATATCCTTCTTATTGAATCTCTCCATGTTAAAGAAACGTTTTCTCAAGCTGCAGATTTAAGGCCTTTCGATCCACGGCCACACGAAGAAAATGGCACGAAATAGCAAATAATTCTGAGGTGAATTTCGACATGCCTGACTATTCACTTTAAGGGTGATGCAATTTTTCAAATAAAAAAAAAGTCCTTTCAGGAAGAAATATATGGAATCTACCTTAAGTGATCTGATGCTCCAATTTTATTTAATTTAAAGAAAAAAACAAATACACGTGTGCACCTAATAATGATGACGAGCGGAGAGCTTGGTGAGTTTCACTTTTTGGTCCAGGAGCTTAAACAGTTCCACAGTCACTTCAGGACATATCTCAGGACGTCTGTCAGGCAGTTTGTAGAACTGCTTCAACAAATGGCACCAACATCATAATGTTTTCTTTAGTATTTAATTGGTTTAATTTGTTTGGTATATTCGGTTGATAAATGTTCTACAACAGTTGTTGGGTCACCTGTTGCTTTCTGCTAACTTCAAGTCCACTACATCATATCTTTTTAAAGACAAACATAACTGGGATCAATGGCTAACAACAAGGGCTCTGGTTGTTAGATGTTTCGCAAGCAAAACTTTGGAAAAATGCCCTATCGAAATTGAAAGCAAGTATTGACTTGAAGAAAATATCACTCAAAAAACAATACAAAAAGGGTTGACGTTAATCTCTTTTTATTCAACCTAACAAGTACAGTCAGAGTCATTCAAAGTCCAAACACTGCACTAGACTCATTAAACCGGGTATGTTTTGCTCAGATTTTCCTACCGTAGGTTGGCATCTGTAACTCAGGAGGACGAGCATCATCAGATTAATCAAAAGGTCATGGCTCTTTTAGTAAACATGTCAAAATTTCCCTAACCCTAACTCTATATCAAACATGATAATATACTGAACCCCTAACTGCCCCCAATGAGTGTAGTTACAGAGGTGCTCTGTGTCTATGTAGAACATGAATTTGACCTGTACTGTAAAGCTCTTTGGTGGTTAACAGATGTGGTTAAAAAAGAGCTGTAAATGCAATCCCTGTGCCGTTAACTCTGCTGTTCTATTATAAAGCTCTTGTACCTTTCAGCAATCTGTTATATTATTAAACTTGTCATGTTTCCTGTTGTTGAAATTTTCAAAGAGTTCTACACAATAATTATTAGCATTTTTTTTCTTGCGAAACAGTGGACAAGAGGAAAAACGTCTGTTTGGAAGAATTTACAAGGGTCATGTCCAGTTGGTTCTGCTCTTCATATGAAACAGCTGGTTGCATATAATGGTAGTTCTGCCTATAAATGTACAAAGTGCTCTCTAGCCTCAGTTGGTTGCTAAGGTTCTTATTGTGGTGGCTCAAATTGAATTTTGTGGAAGGCATAGTCAGCATGCACATAGGTATCCAAGGGACACCAACAAATCAGGCGAATACTTTGGGTCAACATGGTTATGATTATAACATAAGCCAGTGTAGAAATCAGTCTAAACTGTTCCATTGTTTAGCACTATGATACATATTGTTTTTTTTTGTGTCATGCTACACCCTTATCAAAAGTGTTTTACTATCAGTCAATGAGGCAGCAGTGGTCAGAGAGCTTTCAGCTAGAAGAGAGATCAGGTTCAGTAATTTTCCATATCAGTTTAAATCCCTCTGTGGCAACCGGACATCCTCCAGCACAACCCTTTCCTTGTGTTCTGCTTATGGGAAGTGCCAGTTGTCAGTATTAGGCCAATAACTTGTTTTATTCCAGACTGTCAGTTTTCCCCAACCATGTTCTCACTAAATGTCCAGACTGCTCCTTATAGCTCAGTGTCCTACCCACTTCCACTTCTTCTGCATTTGCAACATTTCCCGGTGTGTTTTACTGAGTTTTTCAAATTAATCATGTTGTTTGAGGTGAAGTAACAGAAAAGATAGCACAGAATTCAATGGACAGTAAAAACTTTATGGATGTAGCATGAGTGTATATAGTAATAGGGCAAATAGTGCTGCACACAGCTCTGCCATGTATCAACAAGGAAAAACACAGTTATTCCATATTATAAATGTTTGTGGCAGGACAAATCAGAATATGTCGGCCCACCGGGGTCTGGATGATAAATGGAAAAACACTGATGGCAGCTTATCAGTGTGTTTTGTTAGAAGACATTCAAAATCTTGAAATATTAATTTCAGTGTTTGCTCGCAGGCCAGAATCATTTGTTTTTATACCATATCTATCTATTTATGTCCCTGTCTGAAGATTTCTCACCGAATCGGCAACAGACATTGTTGTGGATGCCAAATAAGACTGCTTATCCTGAGTAAAATTTTCTTTTTGTAATTATAATAATGATATTTTGGTTTTGCAGCACTTGGTCCAGTGGGATGCAGGGGACCCTGAATGTTTGCTCCAGCTGGTGAAGGAGCTCATCCAGCAGTACCACTGCTACCAATGTCAGCGTCTGCGCGAGAGCTCCAGGCTCCTCTTTGAGTACGACAGCCTGCTGGAGGATCCCAGCTATGGCCGCAACATGGAGATATATGCCGGACGCAAGAACAGCTGGGTAAGGTCTTCCAAAAACCAAGAGTCACCTTTTTTAACCTTGGGAACGCTAGTCTGTCATTTCTTTAGTTTTGAGTTTGATTGTCAGAGATAAAGATGTAATGGAATGATAAGAGTAAGGTTTTACTACTGGTCATGCTCCTGTGCCTTTTTTTAAACCCTTGTGCATAAATTACACACAGTTTTCTGTCTGGAAATCTCTGGATGTTTGCTGAAATTTTCCATAGGAAAAAGTATGTGATAAGACTTCCTGTTTGATTGAGCAAAATAACTGGAGCCAGATGAGTCAGAATAATGTATTTTTGGTTTGATTTTGACCAACCACAGTTCTACCCCATGGTACATGAATTTCAGAGCCTTTGTGCTGTCCTCTGTTTGCGTGTGTGAAGACAAATACCTGAGGACACAGTGACAGTATCTCATAAACAGGACATAACCCAGTTTTCTTCAACTACAAAATGCACATTCAGAGACAATTGTATGTATTGGAAAGTCATACATCAAATTCACGTTTCTCATTCAAAATAGAAAGCATACTGATTTTTACCTTTGAGCTCCCCATTTCAAAACTCCATCATTGCTTTAGTAGAACAGATAATTGTACGATTCACGAAGATTTGTCTGGTAAAGTTGGTGTTAACTGATGCAGTAAGGTTGTTGCAACATCCAGTCTCTGTGAAGATGATTGTGGTTGTAATTGTGGTTGAAAAAAGCTCAGTACTTTAGGAAAAGTTATGATATTCTTCAAAGATTTTGGAAATTGTCTGTGTTGCAAAGGGCGTGTAAGGTACCATCTGTCTTTATGATTGCCTCAAATTTATGGTCATTATTTGAGGATTGCAATACGTGTGTTGAATGTATGTATGTATGTATGTGTTGAGTGGTATATTTTGTTAAAATAGGAAAAGAGTGACAATTAAATTACTTATATTCCCCAAAGCAAAGTATTGTTTGGTGCTGTTCACAAAACTCAGCAGGATTCTTGTTGATGATAATGTTAAGGGAAAAGTACATTTTTTTGATGCGTCTCAAATAAATATTATTATATAGAAGTATTATGTTTTTTCATGAACTGTATATTGTACACCTTACCTCTGCTTCTTGTTCTCCAGACAGGAGAGTTTTCAGCCCGTTTCCTTCTTAAACTCCCGGTGGACTTCAGCAACATTCCCGTCTATCTCCTGAAGGTAACTTTATCAGAACAATACCCATTTTTACCCATTGTCAAGCTCCACACATTTTCCACATTATGTACCCATGTAAGTGCACACTGCAGACAGGGCACCAGACTTGTTCGTCACTAGTTGGATTTTGCCATGACTTGGATCCTTCTGATATGAGATATCATGAGTGTTCATTTGTTTACATGTATGTGTGTCCATGTGTTTTGTATGTGTGCAATGATAACAGCTTATTTAAATGGACAGTGTGTGTGTGTTTGTGTGTGTGTGTGTGTGTTTGTGTGTGTGTGTGTGTGTGTGCGTGTGCGTGTGCGTGTGCGTGTGCGTGTGTGTGTTTAGACTCCAGTCTTGGGGGCTGTGAGTTGACTAATCAGCAAGCCGTCACTCTCGATCTGCTCTGAGCCCCGTGGTGTCTGGAGGCAGCTTAGCCCAAACTCTCTCTCTCTCTCTCTCTCTCTCACTCTCTCTCACTCTCTCTCTCTCATATCAGTGATTGCCTTCTCTCAATCTCTCCTCTATCTCCAGTTCTCTCTTCACTCTGTGCCCCCCACACACACCCTCACCCACCCACCCAGCCCGTGCTCACGCTGGAGGCTCTGGCTCTCTGGCCTTTTCCAGCCTGGCCTCTGTTTCTGTTTGTGAGGAGAAATGATGGTAAACATAAGGGAAACAGCAGTCATCATCAGCCTCACATCAGGCTTTGTCCCCATGTCTCTCTGACCAGGAGCACTGAGACTCGTTACTCTCTCTCTCAGCAGTCTTTGAGTGTACCCATCCAAAAGTCCTATTTCAGAGCCACACTTTTGGTCCTGATGGATTTTTTTTACCAGTGTGTGTTATTGCAGGAAAGTTTCTAGACTCATTCCTGGTGGGAAGCAGTAGTGTGACATTTTATTTCAAACAAGTACGCTGTCACTGTGTCACTTGCTGAGAGTTTCTATGCAAAGGCTTTCAAAAGCAAGGGAGAAACACTGACACCTTGAACCAGGGGATGGTGGTGGCTGTATAGCCACTGACACAATGTTATTTCAGAAGAACTCTGTAATATTTAGTGATTTTATCACAATATCTTGGACATGAATGTGCATTCCTGTCACCCTATTCATACCATGCACACACACACATTCACTCTCTTGCAGCACTGTGCTGTCTTTGGCAGATACGGTATACATAGTATCACCATGGGAGACTTAGACATAGGAAGAGTATCGTCTTGCAGAGAGTAAAGTAATGAACATGAGCCCACACCTTGTCCACCTCCGCATTAGGAATGGGATTATGCAGCGTATAGGCTGGACTCTGAGAACACACATGTGCTGTATGCCAAGCCGATGACCTGAATTTTCCGTTTGACACTTGTCGTACAATTAGTTCCGTCAGTGTTGAGTGTTTTCGTGCATTTCTTCACTGCAAGTAATTCTGTAGATGTTGTAATGTAGAGCAATTGAGGTGCCGTTAATTAACTCACTACGGTACTCTCTGATTGAACTGGCAGATCTTCTACATGTTTTTCACTGTAAATGAACATTCCAAAAGTCTAATTCAACTGGATTCTAATGGATTTACTTAAATCATTCAATTTGTTACTGTTGGTATTGCAGGGAAAATTATCTTCCTTTGAAGAGTAGGCCTTTATATAGAGCAAATGGGATTTTCAAGAGCTATGAGATATTAGGGAGAAGAAATGTCCATTAAAAAAGGCTTTTGTGTTTATTATACACAATTATTAGAAAAATGTGAATGCCTTGGAGCTTCAACTGTTGCCATGGGGAGCAACCTTTAAATCTATATTTGAATGATGTAGGATATGTTTTATCATATAGTTATTACCACAGAAATCACAACTCAGAATAAAATAACTTTTCTGAGGTTGGCCATCTTAGTTCACTGACTGAGCTCTCCTTCATGTGCATCTGGTGGTCACTACCTAGATCGGTCTGCTAATGTTTCTACACCTTCTTTGTCATTTTCATGTAAACATGGTTTTAAATGAAAACCACTCATCACTTTGTAAATGTGGCAGTTTTCAGTTTAGATTTGATAAGCAGATTGTTTTTTTCAGCTTTCCATTTGAATGGGACCACTGTGCTAAGTGACGACCATAGAGTTAATATGAAGATGGATGACACTTCACTACTTCCTCCCACTATCCAGAAATCCCAAATATCCCAGATTTGAATGCTGCCATCTTGTGCCAATTACATCATTTGGAGTCAGGGTTTGCCCAGTGGCGATCAGGAGATGGAGTCGTAGTATCAAGGTCACGCATATACATGCACTTGACCAATCACAATGTTAAACCCCATTTTAATAAAATCAAATAAATTTATACCAACTTTAACTTGTAAAAACATGCATATATAGACACGTGTGACAAGAACTACCTTTAAATGACAGAAACCATCTTGGAGAGTATTTAATTTGGTCAATGTCCCATCCATAAACATGGAGGAGGAGGTTTTTATGACCTATGCTGTAGCCAGACACCGAGGCAAATGAAGACACTTTGGCTTCACTTTTAGTGAGCTGTCCTATCATCTAGTTTTAGGTAAGGTTTATGGTGCTGACACATTGGTGTAAAAACTGTATAAACAGTCGAACTTGTCTCAACCTTTGCTGCGAGACAATGCACTGTAATCTGGCAAGCTGCAGTGATAGCTATTAAAATAAACATAGTGGCAGTAACCACTGGTACATGCATTATTTAACACAGGGCTGTTTTTGAATGCATTCCAGCCTATTTAATACCTTGTGGTTTTCTTTCTACAAAAATTTCAAAATGATGATACACTGCAGACAGAGTACAAGCCATCAGCCAGGTACTGTAGGTAGAGGTCAGACTGTTGACCCTCATTTGAATCAAACTCTCATCAATTCCATGGATGTCCTTGCTTGAGGAGGGAGGGTTTGGCACTGAAGCGGAAATCTGTTCAGACATAGGCTACTCTGCGCTGCTCGTGAACGCCGAGATGTTGCTGGTGGGCGCAGGGCTGTGGAGGACGACTGTTACCTGGAGCGAAGCATCCGCGTGGTCTGAGCTCACCACAGTGGACATGTTTACCTTCCCGCATGGACTGGCCAGCCTCGGGGAGGGGGGAGGAACTCTGGCTTACTTATTTATTTATTTTGAAAGGGGCGCAGTCACAGTCAAAATGAAAGAGTAGGAAGGACACTGAGAGCGGAGATGAAGGGAAGATAGCGAAATGCACACAGATGCGTGTTGGCAGTTTTCTTCCTCTTTAAAGGGCATGCAGTTCTCTTGGCCACTGTTTCAGTGATTGTACCTTGACCTCTGGGTTGTCACCACTCTGAAGTTGGTTTCACTCATACCCTCTCGTTTAGCTTTGGCCTTTGACCTCCCACTTCATGGCATATTTGTGAGGTTTTGTACTGAAGTTTGAAGTTCCTTTGTAATGGTTGAGTTAACAGATTTATTCCGAAAGGCAGTATGAGATAAAACCAGCCTTTAATATTCAGGCCTAAATGTATAACGGCATGAAACGTATACTATTAATCCTGAAATATATAAGTTGTTTATCTAACTTGAAGATGCAGAAAATGTTTTTCCTTTAATTATAACCATGACCTTTTGTGGCCATTTGTCTGTCCATCCTTGTCCCGTAGAGCACATATATATATAATTATATATATTTATATGTATGTGTAGCAGCGGCTTGCCTCTAAATGTCTACACTGATCAGAGCGGAGTGACGCCACATTCGTGACTGAGCCCTCTGCTCTCGCTTCACTTGAGCTTTGTTTCCCCCACAAGCACTGACCCATGTCACCAGCTCGAAAAGCTGTGTGTGTGTGTGTGTGTGTGTGTGTGTGTGTGTGTGTGTGTGTGTGTGTGTGTGTGTGTGTGTGTGTGTGTGTGTGTGTGTGTGTGTGTGTGTGTGTGTGTGTGTGTGTGTGTGTGTGTGTGTGTGTGTGTGTGTGCGCGCGCATGTTTGGGGTCCTCAACTGTCATTGATCCAACAACAGGATCTTTCAGGTGACCAAACTTTTGCGAAATCTAACTGATATCTGCTGTGTTCTGTGGCTGATAAATGATGGAGGCACATGGAATAGTTATAGCGCTGTGTGCTCTTGTATCAGATCACTGAGCAATTGCATCAGAGCCGCTGCTAAGACTCTCTGCCGCTGTCTGCACATGATGTGATTGGGGTTCGGATGGGAGAAAAATATCTTGGTAATTATCTTGATCATTTTTTGCCTAATCAGACAGTATTAAATGCGTATTGCAAAAATACAATTGTTAATGTTAAGATTTCTAGATTCCAACTCTTCAAAATGAAGCATTGTATGAGCTGTGAACAGAGCATTTATTTAACTAAGTAAATCATACAATTGTGAAGAGAAATATCCAGTCTTGACATTATAAATCCTCATAAACCCCATGTGAAATGTTTACAGCCGCTTATGTGTCTATTAAAGCTGTAAAAAGCACTTACCGTTCAGTTTGCTGCTGAGGGTTTTTCCTGATTACCCTGTTGCTCCTCCCAGCGGATAGGTCTAATTGCTGATTTTTTAGACTCTAAGCTTGTACATTCTTCATGTTTTGCTGGATCATGATGCTTCACGTCGGCCTGCTGTATTTCCCATCTTCGTTGGCACTCATCAAATATGTGGAAGAACGATCCCAACATTTAAGGAAATGTGCTTTTTGCTTCAGTTGCACAAAGTTAGATGAGAAGATTATTATCGCTGTTGATTCTGTGCGTTAAATCTGAACCTTCCGCTAGCAGCCGTAAGCTTAGCCTAGCAAATAGACTGATTAAAAGAAGCTCTTTAAAACAGGAACTCTGGAAAATTGGGTTTATCTTTCACAAATGAAGAAGGCACATTTTTTTCCTGAGATATTATTAGTTTTTCCAGTTTCGCGTCCGATGCATGTTAGAAAGATCAGCGACAGGCCCACCCACTCAAGGACATTTCCCTTCCCTTTTCTCTCATGGGCTCCCTTGGACATTTCAGTAAGGGTCTGGCAGGAAAAGTTGCGGAAACTGCCACACTGGACATTTGCATCCTCCCATAGAGACAGCTTTTTGAGAATGTCCAGACTCCAGTGCATGTCTAAAAGCAGCTATATAGGGACGTGCTCTGAGCAGTTGTCATGCATCTGGTGGAGACACCAGGAATTTACAGAGCCAAGAAATAATCTGGCACACAACTCCTTATTAAACAGTGAGTTATCGTAGTTGATTTCTTTACAGATTAGACATAAATCACTGGAGATGCTGTTCGATAGATTTTGCTAACATAAAAAAAGAGTAATACTTATCGTTGCCCCCTATTTACAGCCTCTGTTCTAACCTAAGCTAACCACCTACATTCTAAGCCTCGTATATTAGATGTACAGATATGAGAGTGCTATAGATCTTCTCATCTAACTCTCTGTGAGAAAGCAAATGAGAATATTTCCCAAAATCATGAGCTTCTCCTCTAAAGCCACATTTGTATTTTTTACATATTTTAACCTTTTTATATACAAAGCCTCACCACTGCCTGGCAACTGGTATCCTGCATCCCCCCAGGTGATCTTTGCATCCTGCAGAACTGACCTGAGGGTGGGCTGTATTGAGCCCCGGGCGTCCCTGTATCTTAATTTTGTCTGTTCAAGCTGTGCATGCTTTCAACAAGAGCACTTACATCTAATTATTTTTACTCTAATTATTACAAGCATACACACACACAAGAACACACGCACACACACACACACACACACACTTTAACCTTCAAAGCTCCACGGGCAGCTACTGACAGGGGGAGGGTCAGGGTGAAGCGGAGCCTCTGGCTTTCATTCTGTCTTTTAATTTGTGGTGCCAGCGTCAGTGACTCGATTATTTCTGTACCTCCTTTTGAATTCATGTCATGTTTTTTTGTTCTTTCATGCAAATGTCAGTTCCTAAATCAGCATTTAGCAAAAGCTGCATTCCCAGACACTGCTAGTATTTTTCTGATGATTTTAAATTCAAACAAACCTGAGTTAAACTGTAAAACAAAATAGCAGCCACATATGGTCAAATTCATTGTTGTTGTCTGCCAGGTTAAGATCTTTATTATAAATAGATATTTATACTAGATATTCCTTAAACAGGAGATTATGTGGGTTTAAATGACATTTCTTTTTCTTATCAAATCGCCATTTACTGATACATATCAGCTTCAGTAAACATTTCACAAAGGAGGAGAAAACATGAAAATGTCCTCGTAATGATCCTCTGAAAACGTGCTTGTGATGTTCCTTCGGGCCGTGTTTATCAAGCCACAGTCTTCCACCTCAGTTGCAGGAGGGTGAGAGAGCAGCGTTGTTCCCTCTGGAGGCCAGACTTAAGGTATTATAGGGGTTGGCAGCAGAGTGAGGGGCAAGTATATCCTAATCATATTGTCTATCCACAGAACCCATGCCGAAAAAAATCAGCTGTGGTTACGTACAAATATTTGATGAGAATGCATCATTTTAACAGTAGAAGGATTCTGAGTTAAACCCACGGCTAGAGCTCATTGATTTGAAGATAATTACTGGTATTCTTCTGACCAATATTGAGATTACAATTCAAGTTGTGATCTTTAGGCATAATGGCATTCCTGTCTCTTTGTTTAATTGATGTCCTCCACAAAATGAGCTTCATCATAAAATCAATTGAACCAGTTTAAATAAGACTCAGGACCTTTTTCAGTTGTGAACATGACACAGTGATATGATGTAGTTGCCTCCACCAAGGAGATAATGATTTCACTGCTCTGTGTTGGTCTGTCTCCCACTGGAATTACTTAAAAAACTACAGCACTGATTTTCATTCAAATATATGGTGAGCTGGGATATGAGCGAAGAAAGAATTTATACATTTTTTAGCAGATCTGGGTGAATGTGTTATATTAGGGGATCATGGTCGGGTAAAAAAATCAATCTTTCTTTCATTGATCTGATGTTGATTCACTGAATTCTCTCGACCAAGCTTTTAACATGTCTTTTATACTCTATGGTCTTTTCCCATGGATGCATGAAGCTTTAAGCCTGTTAGCCTGACATGAACCAGTCATCTCGCACAATGAGATCTGGCCGAGCAAGAGACATAAAACATGACGGGAGCTGCTCCACTGATGGCACCGCCAAGCCTGAGGGCAAATTTCTTGTTGCATTTTGGATTTAAAATCTGTTAAGACAGTGAGGAGCTGGACAATAGCTAATCTTTGTGCATCCTGTGTAACCTGTGTGGTGCCCTGTGAGAAACCGTCCCCAAAGACGAATAGTTGCTTTCCAAAGCATAATTAATACAATAGAAGCACAGAAAATTGTACTGACACACAAACAGTTTGGTGTGGTGGCATCTGAAACCTGTTTGCTGTTTTGACACAGCATAACAAACTGTGCTCATTTCTCTTCACTGAATAAACACTGTATTTATTCAGTATGTATTTACAAGCTTTTTTAGACAATCACAGCAAAGTGGAAGTTTTCCCTGAGGTATTAGTGAAGTTTAGAGATCTTTACAGAGACTTTACATTGACTGTCTGGTGTCTTGATTTAAACTATTTAGTTGTTCTTTATAATACACTGCAGATAATCTGTCCAGTTAATATATTGGAATAACTGTTTTTGAAATGTAAATAATCAAAAGTATAGCTATTTCTGTTTAAATGTAGGGAGTAAAAGTACAATAATCATTTTTATAACCAAGCAGAATTGGTGTTTTTATTGAAACATCCAATATCCATATTAAATTAGTTCAAATCACAAATCAAATCATAATTACCTTTTAAATAAATTCTGGAAATCTTTGGCCTTAACCAGCCACATACACTGTTTTATTATTATTTATTGTCAAAGCAGAAATTCCAGTGAAATTGAGCACTAGATATGTTATCAATGAAGTATTCAGCTATAAGAAAAACATCGAAAATCGTTAAAATTAATGCTTTAACTGTTCAGTATTGTACCAAGCACCATATCTAGGATAATATCTTTTACTAAACAGTATAAAATTGGTGTGTATACCATTGCTACATAGATTCCTTGGAGACAACCTTCTTTTAACACATTAGATATACCTTCTCTTCACCCATATTGTTTACACTGCTCCCGGGCATGTTACAGTACAAAGTTTAAAATGTCGTTTGAATTATTAACCTCCACTGAAAGCTTTTGCCTCCTCACCCCAGTGTTTTCCCTCTGCACAACTCAAGTTTTGACACCGCCAACAAAAAACGAAAAACATCTCTATAACCTATAGCCCATATAACCATTTATTGTGTTTGTGTTAAATGGGTTATTGAGGGATCAAACCGCATGCGTTACTGAGAGGTCGCCTTTTATTAATTCAGGGGGCTGATTACGTAGGTGTTGCTTATTAAACACAGCTGATTTCACCAACCCACTCTTCACCTCTATTTCTTCATTGGCTGATATTGATATTATGTGTCTCCAAGTGTGGGTTTTATAATAGATCACAAACATTAGCAACACTCAGTCATGGCCAAGTAATGAACTCATTATCTACACAGAAGATGATGGAGCGGTGCACAGTTTACAAATGAAAAATTATATTGATTCATTGAGTTTAGAGCAAATCTGACTAATGATACATTTTTGTCAGAAAATATATTAGCAGGAAAATATATTACTACTATAAGATTTATTAATCTCAAAAACATTGTGCTCAAATTTGAATCTAATCTAATTAATTTTATTGAAGGTGTGCACATTGTTTTCAATCAGATGAAGTATTGTTTTTGATATGATACAAATACAATATAAAACAAGTGTTTTCACTTGCCTGTTGTGGAATAAACAGACGGGTATTTTCTTAACAATCAGTTGATTCATACATTTCTGCACATAAAATAATTGTATTAATTCAGTTATCTCATAAGGTGACTTTTATTCAGGTGTGACTAAATCCCCAACAGTGCTTTATGCTTTGATGGAATTGAATTAAGACTTGAAAATGCAATCTTTTCCAAAAAGAACGATTACAAAATAAAGATCTGTTAAGCATCGCACACGTTGAGTAATATCAGATTTATTTAAATTGTTGTTATTCTAGTGACATTTAGTCTCCAATCCACACGTAGTGGAAAACTCAATTGTGCAATTGAAAGAATTCCCAGAAAATTGTACATGTCCAGTCTAGTGTGATCTTCTGATAGATGTTTTGGTTTTGTTGTCTCACTCAACTTATAATCAGGTTTCAATGAAATAGAACAGAGAAAAGCAACAAATCTTCACATTTGAGGTGTTAAAAGCAGACAATATTCAGCATTTTGCTTTGAATAAATTTAGTTAAAGAATTGTGTAACACAATCGTTGCGGAATCATTTTATGTAAATCAACCAATAGATTAATTAGTCCATTGTATGAGGCACATGTTTTTGAGCAGGGTCCAGTTCACTTCATCAGTGCATAGAATGAAATCATAGATTTTTTTCAAATTATATTAGTTTTTTCTATATGTTTGCCCGGCATATACACAGAGCAAGTTTATTCATTCAGAACAAATATCATAGCTGTCAATCACTCTACATAGCCAGAAAATCACCCATGTATGTATTGTGTTGTCTTCAACAATACGCATCAAATGTTGCTCATTCTAACTTTTACATTAACCTTGGAGTTTCTGTAACTCATTTAAAGATGTCAAGTTAAAATTCTGCTACAGAAATGCCAGAACTTGACAGAAAATGTCCGCATCCTATTAAACCATGGGAAATGGTAAATATAGTTATAATCCTTTATAGGAGCATTTTGAGCCATGATTCTCAGTCTAATCAATCTATGCACCAGACTATCTCTTTAAGAAAAACACTTTATAACCTAAGTCCTCCATGCAAAACCTAGATAAAGAGAGCTGGAGAGTGACACAAAGCCACTTATGTGCCTGCCTACGCTGAATCACCACTGGCAACAGAGCACCTTTTGGGTTTTCCGGGGCCTAGCACTCATGCTTATTTATGTGTTTGTCCAAATGTTCTTGTCCCCTTTTTGTGAGGACATGGTGACCACCACAGCTTTTAAAGAGATAACTCAACAAACCTCATCAGCCAGCAGCAGCTGTGGTTACCTTACCTTTCCGGTTACCACATAATTGTCCCTCCTTTCTCAACCGCTCCTGAGGCCTTCGTTGTTGCGGTTTTCTGTCCAGTTTACGTCCCCCTCTGCATGGCAGTTGAGCATTTGGAGAAGTCGTGGCTGAAGATAGCCTGCTGCGTCACATGCTGAGTCTTTCACAATTTTCTGCACAGACTTGGAATACAACTCTTTAGCCACTACACACACACACGCACAAACACACACGCATGAACACACGTATAGGCATTCTTACACAACCATGCACGTATATTCTTTCCATGTGAACATGGGGTTGTGACAAAGGAGACTGTGTCTTTAACGTCATCAAGTGTGACTACAGCACCCAACATTTAGGATTCATTGAGGCTATAATTAAAATGGCCCTCAGTCGACCATTACAGCTGGCTGTGCTGTCAATAATGTCTGTTGTGTCATTTGCTGTGTCATGACCAGGACAGAGGATTCTTAAGACTTGTGTCTGCTGTGCTCCTTGACAGTCTCACTTATCTGTTGGTTTGACCTGCTGGTTGTGGTTTTTACCACATGGCTGCACATCAGGTCAAATGAGCTGTTGTCAGTGGAGGGAACTGAATAGAATTTGCTGTTTCTGGATGATTCAGCCCAGAACGACTGCTGTGTTACCAATTCTGATGATCCTATGACAACATGAAAAACAAAAAAGATCATCATCTAATTGGGTGCCTTCCATTTATTACCTTTTTTGTCTTTCTATTCTTGGCCTGCCTGCTATTTTGAGAGAAAGCTTGGACCTGTGCGTGACTATTGAGCATTCGGTGCCAAAGCAAGTGGTTGTAATTTGTGGCCTTGCCGTGCCCTTGCACGGTAAACACTGACTAAGAGCTCAGGAATCTTAAGAGCTATAAAATAATTGCAGGTTACTCCCATAATGCCCAGAGTGGTGTGCTGCTCCTTGCCTTAGTTCTGCTTCTTCTGTCTCTTCTCCTTTTTTTCCCGTCTCTTGTTTGCTGTAGCTCCTTGAGTTATACAAAAAAGTGATGCTTTTCTCACACGTGTGTGTGCTCTGGTACATGCTGTTTTCAGACATGAACTCTGGAAAGACTCCTAAAATTGGGGTCCAGACATTTTCTTGAGTTTGGCAAACGCAAAGGACTTTAGGGGCAAACTTTAGCTAGAGTTTGCCTTTCATATAAGACACATTGTACACGTCATTTTCATAACAACAGGACCTTTTTTTTAAACTTTCAGGCGAGGGTTAGCGTCTGGATTACGGATGCGAGATGCAGAACATAACATATAAATTCTGCTCCAGAAAAGAACACAGTGTTTTTGTTCACAGCACATTGAAACTGCTGTCGTCTCTTGTGGTGAAAGGCTCTCGAATCTCATTGTTTTTCCAAGTGGACATCTTTGTCTGGCTCTTTTATTACATCCTTAGATATTTGCAATCTTCCAGCATTGTGTCTGTCGTGTGATAGAAATTAGAAACTAATTTTGTCCGCCTTCTGGAAAATGTCAGGCAAATGTCTGAAAGCGGCTATAATGAAAATGTGGTCGTCCCTGAAATGTCATGTAGGTGTAGCAAATGTGAGTTGTTCTACGTACCTGTTTGGCCTGTTGAAATCATTTCTGTATTTAAATTCTGTTAACTAAATGGTTGTAGATACTTAAAGACCAAGTGGCAACCTAGCGTGACGTCACCCATTGGTGTATGAACTGCCGCTTTAAAGCATATTGATCAGCGTCATCTTAGCAGTTTGGAGCAGTCTATGGTAAAGACATTCAACCTCTCCTCTAGAGGGTCTTCTTCAGTTCTGAATGAGCAGTGGGGGTGTCACTTGTATTAGAACTGCTCCAGCAATCGTTTTAATGCTGAAGTCACACGAGGCCAAGGGTAAATGGTTGGTTAAATCTCCTGGGAAAGAATGAAAGGACCACATTGTAGGTGGAGGATGTGTGGTGCCGTTTACCTTTTCCACTTTGGAGGGATGGATGGCCTTGACAACAAACCAACAGGGGTAAAATGAAATTGTAAATACTTTTAAACAGCCGTTTGTTTCCTCTTCCTTGCAAATTATTTTGGTGGGGTGTGCAGCCAAGATGCCTTTTATCCAGGGACAGTATACTGCCAGCGCTGTCATAAGATCTGTCATGACAGTACAGATTACAACACATGGGCAATCTTCAGCTATATTTTGAATGAATACAGGGTAAACCGATGCATTATAAGATGCATTAGTTTTGTTTTCATAGTGCTTTGTGAAAGTTCTGTTGCTGAGTGATGTGTATCTGTATGGCACTGAGACATGGCATTTAGTAGGAAACCAAGTTGCCCAAAAGACATTGTCAAGTAATTGCCAGTTTGGGCTTCACTAATGCAGTGAATGACTGAAATCTGAAAAGGCCAGCCAATGCTTCCACGCAGATAAACAATTATGTGGCTTTTTAAATGGTGGAAGTATTATGGCTTGGTATGCTCAGAAAGAGAAATTTAAATGTCAGCTGTAATGGCTCTAAAGCAGAAAAGCAAAGTGTTGAAAAATACATTTTCATTCTCATTACATTTATTTTATCTGCATGCATGATGTAATTACAACAAAATTGATATTACGGATTATTTCATTAATTAATCTCTATTCCAAATAGCTTGTTTCTAATTAGTAGTAATGTTAAAGACAGGATAACATAAGATAACATTTTATCGATCCACACACCGGGAAAATTCACTTGTTACAGCAGCAGACAATGAGGTAGACAAGAGAATAAAAATGTATTTAAACATACAAAATATGGGATACGTACATGATATACACCTTTCACTACAGAACTATTGTTTGTATAGAAATGTCATTGAGTAAATGATACCAAATATGGGTAATATTTGCTCCTTGGTGGCTTTTACTCCAATGTGATAGAGAGTGTAGGAAACTCTTGTAAGTTTGCTGACGCAGCAAACTGAAACTCCTCTGTTGCAAGATGCTGTATGTAGTTGCAAAAGAGAAGGATACAGTGGGTTGGTGGGTTGTTGGCTATTATATATAAGCGTTACATCAGTGCTTGGGTTTATTTCAGGGTAAAGATACCAGGGGTCCCTGACCATGGTTTTAATAGGATGGCTGTAATATTCATTTGATGTTAATAGATACTTTGTATGTACTTGATCTACTTGAATTCTTTGATTTAAGTTTTTAACTTTAATTTAATTAAAACCTTATTTTTGATACTTTGTGGTCTTCACTTATACAGCCATTCATTATGTTTATCTTTAATTATCTCTCCATAGAGTAGTTGTTATTGTCAATTGTGGAGGATGCCATTTCTCCATGGGATTCCAACTACCTTCATAGGCACATTGTCTCCACAGGAAACAATGCAGCATTTAATCCAGGGTTATCGTTTCTAATTTTATCTCACTGATATAGCCTCACAGTTAACTGTTCACTGTCTCACAGCCTTTAAACAGAGCGGATAAACTAGTTTCTCTTATCTTTGTATTTCTGATAAACCACCAGTACTTTGTGATCAGGTCTAATACTAAAGAGACCACTACCAAGACAAACTTCGCTGATATTAAATAATCAATTATGACGATCATTAATAAGTAAAGAAACCTTTGACATTTATTTAATTTCATAAAAATAAGGGTGGCATTAGCAAGTTCACCTTGAATTACCCACTGTTATAATGTGATCAGAAAGGAGGACGCTGGGACTTAATGTACCTGTGTTTCATTGACTGTAGTCTGTAATTGAGCCTTCTAGTTGTAGGTCCAGAACTTTGTATCTGATTAGTTTTGCTCTAATTCTCTAAAGGCTTGAGAACACAGCTGTGAGTACCGCCAGGTGGTTTAACATCTGGGTCCCCACAGCTCTCAGCCTTCTGAGAAAAAGTTGGACAGAGCCTGGATGAAGCTGGATGAAGCTGCTCTTGTTAATAGTATCATGCTTTCATCTCACTCGTGTGTCAGACTGTCACGAACAGAGGACAGACAAACTTTGGCTATAGCTCTGAAAATCAAAGGGCACCTGTGCACTGGCGTGTAAGCAATGAATGTTCAGGGGTAATGCAGACAGTTTAATGTTTTTAATCATTAGTGCATGTGACTGATCTCTGAGGCCTCCCAGAAAAAAAAGCACCTGTTGTGGTGGAAAAACATTTGATTCAGATTGCAGCTGCAAATATACTGCTTCCTCAACAGCAGGAAAACATGATCAAAGAAGTAAATACATTGGTTAGTGAAATTAGATCTTTAGAGTGATCATATGAATAGTTCATTTCAGTTTGAAATGTAGGTTTACAATTATCAAATTTGTGGCTTTCATACCCCTGTAAATATTATTGTAAATATTTGAAAAATAATTGCTTTTTAATTCAGAATGTAAGCCGAGATCTACAACCATGATATCTACCAGAAAACACACTCAGTTGGGACATATTTATTATTTTTTACAATTTATTTTAAAGGCTCAATATACAAGCATCAATATTCACAAAGAAAGGCAGTTATGCAACTTTATATATTCAATGCACAATATTCACATTAATATCAATTCATATTTACAGCACCTGTTCAGGGCACAATACTTTGCTTCTCATTTCAACAATATATTCTTCAGAGAATTATCTCTGTTTATTCTGCTGTGAAACACAATGTTTATCTGTCTATTTCACAAACGTATTTCCAACACTTCCTAAAGCACTCTCTTTTTTTTACCTCCTGAATCTATTCATTTGTTCTAACAGGGGTTTGATTGTTATCGGAAGACCGGAAGATGTAAGTCTTCACGCTGTAGTGTCCTGACATTTAGTTAAGTACATAATCTGACTTGTATTCAAGGAAATGCAGTTCCAGTGCCAGCAGCTCCGCCTCTAGTAGCGGACACACTACCAATGTGAACAACAGACAAATAAAATGGGGTGTAATTATTAGCAGTTATGCCACCAATGAGTGTAAGTTGCCGTTTGTGCTTATGATTTCATGTTTTTTTGTTGAGTGGCAAAAAGGACCTGAGGAACACCTCCCCAGGTTGGTGTAAAATTTGCGATGGCACTGCCACCTTGCCATGATTTCAGAGCTTTCAGCAGTCACGCCCTTGCCTTGTAAAGAATACCGATAATTTGTTCACGATTTTAGAAACCCAATGTAAACTTGCCATGTTCTTTGTTTGTTATTTTAAATCTTTTAATATTGGCTTGGTGTTTATAAAAAACAAATTCTGTGAAGTTTTAAACATGTATTTATTACTCCTTTATAGAGTTACGAATGCCCCCACCTAATTGCATCACCCAAAAACTCATCAATTCTCTAACTGACATTAACCCCCCCCCCCCCCCTTTCCACAGTAGCTTTATGGTAAAAATGTGTGAGTAGGTCATGAAAAAGCTAGAAGGTTCCTTGCAGGAAGCAGAGTGCTCCATGAAGAAGGATATAATTTTGTTAATTTGTGATCCATGTTGACCAAACATAACCAAAGCAGTAGGTTATTATATTCAAAGAAAGGGCAAGCAGCCCTTAGTTGTTTCAAAACATTTACAGAATATGAGCCTTGCATTTTACTGGGCCCAGTTAATGTAATTTAACACAGTCCTCTGTAGTTTGAGCCCTGCTCAGAGTTTGGTGTGTAGGGAGGACCCTGGGTGTGGGCCCAAGAAAATGTTATGAGAGAAGAAATTCCTCTTTGCTGGAAATGTCCTGGTTATACTGAAAAATGGATTGTGCCTAGTTTCAAATAGAGGTCTGAATAATGAGACGTTTCAGCCCTGCGATTCTGTTGCGATTCTGTAATAGCATGCAGTAAGCCACACTGTACTAATTACTCACAAAACTAATGAGGTCATTATATATTACAGCGTACTATGACTGCACTATATTCCCTGGAATAGGTATGACAGGGCACGTAGGCTGGTGGATCTACTGCAGCCTATAAATAAAAAACCCTGTGGAAACGAAAAAGTATTTCATCCCTGATCTTGTAAATATCAATTTGTGGTAAGTGATGCCTACTCCCTGAAAAACCCAGGGAGCTAAATCCAAATATTTGAACTTATGACATAGCCCTTCCTTTGTTAAACTCTAGTAGCACCCCTCTGCTGGCTCAACTTGTCTTCAGTCTCTGAGAACGGTGGCACTGGTAATATAGTAAGACAAACCAACCACAAGTTTTTTTTATTATTAGTTGAAAGCTGTGAATCGTGTTAAGCAATTGTTGCCATTGATGTATTCAGTCAAGTCAGAATAATACAAACGTATAACACGAAAACAAAAAGGACAGAAGACTAATAAATATACACAGCAGCACATCACTAACATCACCAAGGAGTGTGAAGACTGTGTGGGCATATGCTGCTGTGCTTGATACACATCTTCCTCATTCTCCTGTTTTGTTGCACTTGTCAGGTCAGGTCTGGGCAGGAAGCTTCAGCAGGAAAGTCGGGCACGACATGAAATAATGTGGCAGGGTCACTATAAGCTGCTGTAGCTAGCTTGTCTAGCAGGCTAACAGTCGCAATCCACAAGTAGAATATTAGATTATTATTACATGCAACTTTATTACTGCCATTTATCACTACCCTAACCCTAACCTACATATATACCTCTTACTCTGCTGCTTATTTATTATCCAGATTGTAGTTACAGAACCAAAAGCATTTCAATACTTATTGATGCAGAAATGGCTGCATTCCATTTTGTGTTGTTTATGCTTGCTGTAACGTCAAGGAACTTATTGACAGCAAGATGTCAGATGTATATTTTTTTTTTTGCAATATGTTTATAATTAGATTAAGATAGATTAATATACAGGCACATGGTTGGAAAAGAGCCATATTCAAGTATTGTTAGTTGTCAGATGCCTCCATTTTTATTGAGGTCAGAATGGCCTTCATGTCAAAGCTTGCTCCTTTGACAGTCCAACTTTATCACAGATGACCTTTGACCTTGCAATCTGCTTCTGTAGGCAAGAGATCCAGATGATGAATTAATATAGAGTAAATGTGACAAGGTCAGAGGGCTTGGTTTTGTTAGGATACAGGTGACACTTGCTTTATTTGGTTCACGCCCTCACCTCCATCAGTGCACTTCCACCCACTGACCCATCACTTGCAGCTACAACCCTGGTGCTGCCTTGACAGACAGGCTGTTGGAAAGGTCGTGCCTCGAGCTGGAGGAGTCAGGCATTCTCCATCATTCCATGTTGTGACACATGACTAGTGGCACCACCGCCTTGCCACATGATGAGGTGGTTAGCAACAAGAGAAAATGTGAGCTGCTTGACCTTTTATTTAAATTATGTTTTTTTTTTAGTGAATTGAGTTGTATTATATCTTTGACATTGCTTTCAGCTCGTATGTTCTCTATTTTTTTCCTCTGTCCAATTTAAATTTTTCTTTATAGCACTGCCTTACTAAGCTAGTAGTCCTCATCAGAGGTAAGAATACATCAGAAAAACCTCAGCGCCCTCACATCCTATTGATGATGACACACATTTGGCCTATTAAGTCTGGTCCAATCATATGATAACGAGGTGTGGGAGCATATGTGGTGGTGACTAATGTCACAGAATGCCTCTGACGCTAGTGAATTGATAATTGTTTGCAAATGATAAACAACATATTCCACACTGTAACTTAGTCATCTCTTGACTCATGACATGCAATTATGGAGCATATTTACTTTGTATGTCTCATCTTGATAATGATGATGCTTCTGGCCTTTCACTTTTAATTGATTATGTTTATTAATCTTCTACTGTTCAATTCATATATATATTTCATATATATATAGTCATATTTATTTCTCTGCGTCTCATGCATATAAGCGGAAAATGTACAGCATTCCTTACCCTTTAATTCAGGCGTTTTTTTATGTACATTCCCTTTCATATCTGCCTGTTGAGAAAGCCCACCACATGTTATGGATGTTCCTTACATCCCCATGAGTATATACATAAATAGATAAAGCGCTCATCTCCTATATTAGGAACTGATGCAATGCACCGTGCCTTTCAAAAGACATCTAACATATAGGTTTCCGTCACCACCTTTTGAAGTGAGGAAGTAAATGGCAAAATATGACCTACAGAAGTGAAGGACAACACCTCAGCATTCTCTGTTAGGAAAGGCCGTTAAAGAGAGGAGCAAGGGGAGGTGTGGTTAGAGAGCACGCAGTTCAGATCCAGTGACCCTAATATGACTCCGTGTTACCAAAGGTCATGCCCGCCTCCTGTCTCCTTAGGCGAACATGCGATCCACAATCATACAAACCCCCACCCCGTCATAACCACCCACACTGAATCTCCAAACGCAGATTTCCCACCCACCTGCTTGTACCCCCAGCTGAGCATCAGAGGTTTCCAGCATTAGAGTCTCAAGAGAAACCCCACCACCACCACCACCACCACCTCTTCCCCCTTCCTCCGTCCCCCCACACTTCTCCACGCCTCCATGGAATTACTTCCATCTGGCCTACTTTCCGCCCTCGCTCTATATCAAGTTATATGTTGTTTTTCTGTAACACATCCAAATGTCCTTCTTCCTAATCCTTTGTTTTTTTTCTCACTTCAACCTCGATGTTTTTCAGCTTTCATTTATCTCTCAATTCCTTGTCCTTCTGCATGCCTTATTCTGCCTCCTGTAGGCCTTTTATTAACACATAGGTGGCCTCAGGGTGAAATTGCGTCCCTATATGTTGCCTGTCTGTACTCATTTGTAAGTCTTGGCCTTTGCTTTACCCTTGGCTTACCAATGACTTCAAATTCCCACTGTGAAAAGGAATGAGCCCATGTCCACCTTCTCCTTCTTCTTCTATTTCTGCAAAGCATCATACAAAAGCACATATGAAGGTATTGTAACTAAGCATCAGAATCTGAAAAGAAAATGTGTTGGTCCTCCTAAATTGATGTACTACAAATCAAGCATCCATTAATTATTGTAGCTAAACGTATGTCTGCAAAACTATAAATACTATGCCACATACTATGCCTTCTAGGTGGAACGATGAATGACGATATGTGGGATATTTTGGAGTTTAACATGACAGTATATTAACACGAGCAGTAAAGATAAAGAGAGACTATACTCTTGTTAGCTTGAGGCAATAATAATCTACATTTTCAATCTTGTTGAATTGTTGAAATATACATCGTGTCTAAATATAGAAGCCCTGCAATAAATACATTTGCTAACTTCTCCAGAAATAACCTGATTTGATTATTTGTTTAATAAATAATAAATTTGTCCCCAAAAAGTTGTGAGGGGCAACAGTGTTCCAAATAACCAGAATAGTGTCCTTAACATTGGGAGTAAACTGCACCACCATCAGTGAAGCAATATTAATGCAATTACAATTATCACCCCCAGCAAATGCTACAATAACCAGTGCGTTAAGTCTGGCCTTTCAGCTTTTGCACTCAGTTTGCATCGGGTGATGAGATGAGAGAAAAAAAAGATTCTGGTTTTAGATCTCCTTTTGAGATTTAGGAACGTTGCACATACTGTCACCAGTCAAAGCATCCAATGGCATTTGACTTGTAGATCACTGTGTCATCAGTGTGAACATACTACATGCATTCATTCATTTCTTGAAACACGCAGGCTGTAGATATCCATACCCAAACATGCTTGAGTCACCCTTGTGGCTTCAAGCCGTAGCATCACTCACTTAAGATTCACACAGAGAGGACAGTGAAAGCCAGATCATTGCAGTGACATGCTATCGATGACACACTATCACTCACACTTGGCCACATTCACACGTATGACTCGCGTGTTGGCTCAAAACAGGATCAAGCGTCTCGGAGGCCCATCTATTGGTCATCTGCCAGTTATTGTCACAAAGAAAGTAAAGATTCTGGCTCTTGGCCAAGCTCCTAAGAAAGAAGAATATACGAGGAGAGACGTCAGGGATGTGTTTGGTTCCCTCCAAACATAGAGATTAATTGGTATTATGACCTCTGCATAACATTTTGGATCTTCCCACTTGTGACTGATGTGATTTATATTGACTGTGCTCTTGCCCAGCTAGTCATATTTCATCTATGGCAATAGGTGTCTCATACACTTGGTGGTTAATCCTTTGGCAACCCAGTGCACTTGTGACTTGTTTTGAAGCTGTTACAGACTCTATCATTGATAAGGTGAAAAAGTAATTTCTGAGAAGTCACCACCACGCGAAAAAATCCTGCCCACATAAATGAAAGTGCCCTCAGTAGTGGAATTAAAGTTTTTGTTGTTGTTGTTGTTTTTTTAATTTAGCATTTTTCCCCTCTTACAATTATGTTTATTGACCTTTGTTTTTCAGATCTGTGTATTATTTTCACCATGTTAAAATTGAAAAGTAAATACTCATATATTGAAATATGGTAAATTACATGTTCCTTTTATTTTTATAGAATTTTCTGCAATTCGCCATTCAAATCCTCCCTATTTGCATGAACTGAAAAGGGAATAAGTTTAAATTTGAACCTCCACCAAGATGGTTATGTTTTTCTCAGGTTTTTTTAATTTTTTAATTTGTCATGAGCATTCCTTTTTTACAAGAAACTTGGTGAAAGGTTGCATAATGGCTCATGGAAGAACACATCAATTTTTGGTGTTGACCTGTGGTAAAGCAAATCACAGCCTGGTTCAACATCAGTGAACTTTGACCCACTACATTTGCCCGGTATTTGTGTATGGAACCATGTCCTGATATATATTTGGATATTGATGGCATATTTAATGGACTAATATCTATTACTAATGTGTACAATTTATTTCAGCTTAATTTAATTAAATTGTTGGGCTTTGGTGGAGGTATGCACTCTTCTGAGAGCTGTTCTAGCTCTGCGTATATTGTCAATAGACAGTGGAATCCCTATCAACACCCCTTAGACCAGAGACTTAATCTGCTGAGCTCATATTTTTTTTTATAACTTGTTTTTCACTACACAGAGCATCTCTGCTGTAACTAACCCATCAACTCAGGGCAATTTGATAGATTATAATTTGTGTCCACACCCATCATTCTTAAAGCTCAGTGTGCTCAACAGAGCGAGGCGCAGGGATAAGCGTGTTCTTATTCAGTTTGCAAACACGCCCCGTGCACAAAGCCTTTGGACTGTGGCAACAGGTCTGTGTTTATATGTGTTTGGATCTCGTTCTACCAACATGGTTCCAGGTGGAGCGTGAGTGCTGCATAATCTCTCTCCAATTGTCCTCTCGACAGAATCAACTCCTGGCACAGGGCACAAGTATGTGGTGACACAAAGTTGCCTGGTTAATCATCCACCATGCTTGTCTTACGTCAGCCCGAGTTACAGCACGAGCTGAGAGCTTGATTTAGAGGAGAGTTCGACAGAGAGTGGGGCGGACATGAGTGAGGGCAGCTATTTCAAATAAGGACGTTAGGTCCTCTTGGACATGCGTGCCAACTGGGTTGTGCTGACCTGGTCTTGCTTGCGTGGTCTGTATTTTGAGGTGGAGGGAGCAGGATCATCATGGCCCCTGGAGCCCACACCGACTCCGCTCACCCCCTCCCCACAAGCAGCACCCCCACCACTTCATTAGGAGCAATATCCTCAACTCTCTTTCTCAATCTGAACATTTCACTTCATGCAATGAGACATTTTGGCAGCTGCCACCTTGACCCCATGCTTCTCGTCCTTAGGGTGAGATGGCGTGAGTCTCTGTCAAAGTCTCAATGGAAAGGCTGACACAAACAGATAACTTTTTATGTCAGACATATTCTATATTCTGGAGAATGACTCAAACTATAATTTAATTCACTGTAGTAGTCAGTGCTTTTGTTTCCGCTGAGTTCAAGGCTCTTGACAATGATCACATACAAATATTTGCGCTCTAATATGTTGACTGTCAAACATAAGTTAAGATTACATCAAAGTATATCTGTTTTGCTTAGTAAATTAAATAAAACTACTCCTGAAGTGTACATTGTGTATATTATTTTGCTGGCCCTTCCTCTGCCAACACTCTTCCAGTGTTTTCAATCATTCAATTTAGATCCATTTTTTTAATATTGACCTATGTACACCTGAATAGTTACAAAGAGTATACATGCTGAATTACCCAGATTTCTCTAATTAACCTTAAAACACCATATGAACCATAACATGATTAAAGTATTTCACCAGTGAGTAAAATATTCTTCCTCTGAAACCTGAATTACTGCACCTTTATTTACATGGGTGAATTAAGCTTTTCTTTATAAATGTGTGGGGACAATTAAGTCATCATCATTCAATCTAGTTGTAGTGAATATATAGTGGACCCTCAGCCAGCAGAGAAGTGAGCCTCAGGAGTTGAAGGTCTCCATCTTTGTGAATCAACAGCCTTCATTTGCCCAGTCAGTTTAGTTTATTGGATTGTGTAGGCTGCCCATATTCACCTTGGTATCCAGTCCTTAAATGTGCATAGAAATAAACGTATCCTTATCTAACCTCAATCAAAGACAAAAATATGTGTATGAATTCAGTATTACCCAGGTTTTGACTGAGCAAAAAAGAGTGTACATAAGCAACGTGCACTGCTTGTAACAGGGAAGGCATCTTACAGCCCAGATGACATGCAGCAATGTTCAGAGTGGATTCAACTCTTTAGTGTTTGCAGGTTTAAGACCTTAAAAACACACACACATTTTAGCGTATATGTGTATTATAACTAAGTTAAAGTGAAACTGCAATTGTTACACATTACCCAGGGTTGAGACCATTTTTGGACACATTACATGTATTACCTCCAAATTGCGGACATTGGCATGTCTACCTCTGCTATTCTAAGCTGCTGCTGCTAGTTTGATGTCACATGTTCACTTGGAACTGCAGAAGTGATCCTATCTGCCAAGTGGCTCTGAAATTGGTTGATGCTGCATAAAAAACTTTAACCTCGTTTTCTAATGGTATTTTTACTGAAGGATCTCTCCAAGTAATAGACCCTTTCAAGACTGAATCCTCTTGCACTTGGGCACTAGCGTTGCTCAAATTATCCTTCCCGGATTTCTGAGATATTTTCTAGTTTTTAACGTTTTCTTTTGGATGCCACAATGCTTGCCAATCAGTTGTTTTTCAGGGGCTGTGTCCGGCATGTGCACAGGGGCACTCAACGCTGCTCGCCTCAAAGCTGGACATGTCCTTGCGCAACAACCCTGCTGTCAGTCAAGTTGCCCCATTACGTTGGGCATGACATTTAAAGTTGGGCGAAGAAGGCGGACAAAGTGCCCTTACCTCCTCCGTACTAGCCCTGCAGTCGAGCCCCTGTATAGCGTTTGCAGATGAGTGTGTTTGTGTGTGTTGTGACTTTGGCCAGACTTGGTCTGGCATAAGGACAGCTGTCACATCTCCAACCTGTCACATGCAACACAGAGGAGATGCCAGAGGCCGGGGCATCAGGAGACACTAGAACGGACACAAGGGATAGGGTCTATGCGTTTGTGTGTGTGTGTGTGATCCCGCACACATACGTCTGAAAGAGAAAGGAGGATGGAAGACGTGGGGTGGCGGCCACGTGAAAGGGATTGACTCTGAGGCACTCACTAACCTTGATGGCCGAACACACGCAGGCATGCACACTCCTCTTGAATCCAGTCCTTAAGCAGTTGAGTCACTTTCTCTCTGGGCATGTAGTAAATACTGCCTCAACGTCCAACTATCACCCCTGCAGGACGCCCTCCTTTACTTGGAGTGGTCTGACCCAGGCCATTTCCGTGCTCATTACTTACCAATGAAGAAGTCTCTTCATTAAGCTCCTAACTATAGCCTGTGGAGCAGAGGCTTTTTTTTAAATGTTAATTCTCTACTAACTGTTTACATAAGCAAGCAGCAGTTGCCCTCAAGTGTATTTGGTTAAAGGGGCTGAAGGATGTGTGTATGTGTGCACAGAATCAAATAATGGCCATTTGGGGCATTTAGTTTGGGAAAAAGCTCCTTTGTTTCAAATAAGTAATGGTTTCAAGTCAGGCAGGTTTAAAGGTCAACTTTTGTTCTCTTTAGGATACATCTTCACAAGCCTCCTGTGTAGATTTGCAAAGTTTGGGAGGAAGAAAAGATTTTAAATGCCTGGAAATTACAACCACACTGGAACTGAACACTCTTCCGTATTCTGTATATTCCATAATCATAACCAGCCATCAACCAAATCATGTGTATTGTCCTTCTACACTTTCATTTTACTTTTCAAGTTCCACTTAAGAAGCTTTGAAAACGTTGAATCATGGAATTCAAAAGATACACACACAAACATCTTTGTTACACGATTTAAAAAACACATTTCATATTTTTTTATTCTTTTATATTGTTTGTATTCTGTATCTCCTATGTTCTGTACAGTTTTGTATGAATACATAAAAACAACAGTCCATTGAACTTTAGTGGTCATGAAGGTGAAAATTGCTCAAAAATGCATTTATTTTGGGAAGTTTCCTAAACCTGAATATTTGACAGCAACAAACGATCTTTAATTCATTGTAAATCACAAATATCTGTCACACAGTTGCATTACCCTTACAGCATCTGGGCAGTGCTGAGGTTACAATTATATATATATAGCATAGCCATTGAACACAAGAAATAAAGCACACCTTCCCAAGATCAGTGGGAAATTCAAATCCTCAAAAGTGACACCTACAAATTTGTCAAATGCAATCTCTCGGGCAACAAGTCAATGATTGATTTAGTCTAAGTAGATTTTAATCCTAAACCAGGTTTTTCACCTTGATGACATGTTTGAGATCCTGTTGCCCAAAAAAACGTATTGTCCAAACAGATCGACATCAACATTGTTACACTCTGACACTGTTAATTGTTGTTTAATGTAAAACAAGGGCAGCATAAGTCACTTTGTCTCATGATCTTCTCAGATCAAACCTTAACATGTCCATCAGAGTTAATAGGTTGGTGACGCAGGCGAACAGCATTGCAGCCACTGGTGTAAAGATTCCACACTGTGTGTTTATCTCTCAGACTGTCTAATAAGCAGCAGTATTAAAACTCACTATAAAAAAAACGTTTTACCCTGTTTATCCAAAGACTGAATTTTAAGTTTGGGTTTTTGAAAACCCCAAATAACTATTTTCATCTGCACATCTTCAGCTTCCTTGCACAGCACTTTTAATTTACAATGGCAACAGCTAAAAGTTAAAGGTTCTGCCTTTAGTTATTGTGAGCTTGTTTGTTTCACTGATGCAACCTGACTTGTGACAGCTCTTTGCTGTCTCTTAGGACAAGATGAGTCTGAATCATTCGGCAAAAAAGGCTGTCCCTGCAACAGCACCCTTGGTCTGACCGAATTGCGGCATGGCCTTTTGCAGCCCATACAAAGCCGACCCATCTTCCTCTCCTGGCCCTCTCACCTTCCTGTTGGTTTTCATTCATTTGTTGACTCTGCCCCAGTCCAAAGGAAGCATCCATTAAATCACCTTTAAAGACGAAAACGGAACTTGACAGCTACAAACTGGAGCAAAGCAATCTTTTCACCAAAAAAGAAAAGCCATCTCCTGCCCCACATTGCCTTGCCTGTTCCTGTCTGTCCCATATCGTCACAACAGAAGCTGCAGGCGCTGCTGTGAGACACAGAGCAGTTCTTGTTTACAAATGCACACTATATTGATGTGAGCTGATTCCATCATGCAACACTTTTGAATGCCACATAGCCTGCTGTTTTTCACCGCCTCCCATCGACTCCTTATGTATTCACCCCCTAATGTATTTGTAGTGACAAGGCAAACTGCGTGGCAGTCAGCAGAGCAGCAGCCATTGTTGAGACTGCTGATGTTAGATTGTTAATGTATTTAAGACTGAAGAACTTCTTAACAATGATCCTCATATTTGCTTTCTGATAAATACTAAAGACAGAGCTGTTGCCCTTACCCCTGAATTTTATCATCCAAGCCCCTTGTTTTTTTTTCCTTTTGATTTATTATTAGTTGTTCATCTTTAATTAAACACTGTGTTCATAATCATTAGATTACATGCAGAGAAAATTAATTCAGCTTCACTTGAGGAAGACGCGGTCAGTGAAGGAATTTCATTTTACACCCACTCAGCCGTGTTTTTTTTTTAATCCAATGGTCACTTTGGTTCCGTGATTAACAGACCAAAGCGTGTGTAATCAGTTAATAGGCCTGATCACATGTTTGAGGCTGCCCTGCTGCAAACTGGTTTCACTCTGCCTCTGTCCATCATGTATGGTGGTTAGATTTCCTCTCACCACGGTGGGCAGCGATTATAACAAATGGATGAGTTCAAACCATCTGTAAGACATTTGATTAACGCCGCCGAGCTTCTGTCGGCAGAGAGAGCCCGGAATGGCTGTTGATGTGGAATCACACTAATGACAGTGTCTCGGAAGTGGCCATGCTCTAGGAAAAATATCACAGAATGAGAAATTAGAACCTTGGAGAGGCAGACAGGCTTTGTAGCGAGCAGCTCCGGGTGGCCTCTGCATCCATCTCACACATGATTTGATTGGTGCTTGCAGTCATCAGCTCAGCCTCATGGTGCAGCTGTTGAAGCTAATGTGGCGTGAAACAAAACAGATGTTTCTTCTGGTGTCTTTCCTCTTCTCCTCTTCATCTCTTTCAATATTTTGGGACTTGCACACTTGTTGTAAACACATAGAAGTGCATCTTACCCAGAGTTCAATTTCCACCAAATCTGAATCCAGCAATACATCGACAACCTTGCGGCTCTCCTACAGTTTAGCCTCTTACCATTTCTAAATAACTTCAGTTATAATTCAGGAAATGACTTACCTACTGGTGCATTCAGACCTAACTCGAAGCAAATTATTTGCACGTTGCAATTATGAACAAAGTAAATGCAAAAATGCAAAATTTGGATTATTCCCTTCACCCTCTCGAATTAAAATATTTGAATTTAGCAAAAGATAAGCGTGAGGATATGATACATAAGCCAGTCATTGTTGAGAATGCAAATCACAGAAGACAGATTCTGGCACCTGGATGGTCTTGTGGACAACATAGTTATGGTAGTTATTGCAGCCAGTAGTACTCCTCTCCTCTTTTCCAGAAGAGAACTAGTGAATATTTGCAGATTGTGGTTACTTGCGCAAGTAACCATAAATTATTCTTGAATCTCAATGGCATTTGGTTCATATGTTTGTGTGTTTTTTGCTGAATTTAATCCTCAGCATGTCTTCTGTCTTTCTCAGGACACAGCTCTGGACCCTGGAGAGGACGTGGCTCTTCTCTCAGTGAGCTTTGAGGATGCTGAGGCCACTCAAGTTTTTCCTAAACTCTACCTTTCCCCCAGCATTGAACAGTGAGTACATCACATCAATCAGTCACTCAGTGTGTTTTCCATTTATCAGTTCATTCATTAAAATGTATGTTTTGTTGAGGAAAAGGAGTTATTTATGTAGTCCCCTCCCCACACCTCAACATCAGTCAACTAATATTAACATATTAACAGGATAATACTAACATATTTTGCTCCGTGATGAATAGAAACCTGATGCTGTAGTAACCAATTAGATCTAAACAAACTTTATTTCATACCGGTGTCAAAAAAAGTTGACTTCATGGTCATCACAGAATCTCCTCGATGTGTCACCAGAGAAAGTCAGCTTTACCACTCTCCTTTGTACAAATCTTGTATTGACATTTGGGGGTTATATATCATCACATGCAAATTATAAAAACAGAAGAAAAAGTTTGTTGCAGACCCTCACTAATATTGCCTGAATACCCTGAGACTCACAGGGACTCACAGGGAAGGTCAGCCAAAGGTAATGAAGGCCCACTCGGCACTCCTTCTGATTTCGAGGGCGCAAGATGTAGTTGACGGATTAGCGTGAGTGTGCTGCGAATCTGGCGACATATTATGTCATTGTGAATAATCCCACATCCCAGTGTCTGTACTTATCAGTCAGTTCCTCAAAAACAATAAGGGAAGAACAGAAAAAAGGGGGGATGGATGACACACAGCGTCTGTGCCAGGGATGACTGGATGTCTGCAGACATCTGGGGTTTTAACAGTACAGAGTGTGTGTGTGTGTGCGCGTGTGTGCGTGTGTGTGCTTGTGCGTGTGCGTGTGCGTGTGTGTGTATACAGGCCTGTGTGGAATGTTTTCCTCGAGTCTGTGGGCACAGTTTGAGTGGGTACTTCACCAGTGTGTGTATTCTCTTTGATCAAATCCATTTTTTGTCTGTCTAGATTTAGTGTTGGTGTGTATGTGTTGGTGTGCATTTGTCAGTTTGCATTTGGGTGTGTGTGTTTTTCTGTGCTTGTGTTTGGTTGCATGCATGCTTGTGGGTTTTTATAACACAAATGTATGTCTGTTTTCAGGGGTTTGCGTGCACGCACTTGTATTTGAATAGGCTTTGCTCTCGACACAGTCTTTTGTAGGTGTGGATGTAGATAAATGTGTGCCTGTGTGTGTGTGTGTGTGTGTATGTGCGTGAGAGAGAGACAGAGCAAGAGAGAGAGAGAGAGAGACAGGTATGGGCCCACTCTGACCTCAGGGCCCCACAGTCTGGGCTTTCGTGCTCGGAATAATCTCAGGCTGATGTTTATTTACAAGCACACGCACCGTCGCACCAGGTTAGGAGACCTCTGCTCCCCCCAACCACCACCACCACTCTTTCTCTCTCTCTCTCTCATCCCCCTGTCTCACGTGTTCTTTTTTCGTCTTCATCTTCCATGCTCCTCCTTGTCTCCTTTATTTATTTTAGCTCTCCCAATTTTTTTTTTTACAATAATCAGATTCTTCCGTGAAAACGTGGACTGTCATTTGCAGTCCACGTTTGCACATCATCTCTCCTTATACATCTATGCAATTGTCTGTCACTCTCCCTACACAGTTGCTAAAGTAGATACATGCATGCTCTACTCTACTGCGATGCGTTGTAAAGAACGACAACAGGATCATATTCCCATGCAGTAACCATGACAAGATACCCTAAGCATGTGCCCCACAGAACAAAGGTCACCTACTTGCTGCTTGTCCTGCAATATCCTTGTTTCTTCTGGGCTGTGCATGTGTAGGAACATATAAAAGCAATAACATGAGAGACACAGTTCTGCTTAACATTGCTGTATCACAACCTTCAGGATGTTTCATTGTGTTTTTTTACTATTAAGCAACTTACACAAATATACAAAATTTCAGCTTTAGGTTAGTAATTATATTTGCACATGCTCTGCAAATGCCATACATTTGTGGTCATATTAATTGTCAGTGTGTTATTAGCTTTTCTGATGGACACCACCATGTTTTGACGGACACCGCTCAGCAGAGAAACTGCGGAATGCTTCAGGGTGTGGATATGTGCGTTCATTGCATATCTGCCTCTTCCATGATGAAGCTGTGTGTATGTGAGGGAGACTGACCTTACAGAGGCTACAGGCCCGAATGAAGCTGTTGCAGTGGTGTTAGAGGCTCTCCTCCACTACCAGTTGCGTGAGGAGAACAGACAGAAGGGGGCTGAAGGCGCTATAGTGGAGAGCAAGAAGTGGCGAAGCTATGGCGCATGGGATTGAGAGGGGTGGTTGCCGGTGGAGCGACGGGGGGTTAGATAAAGGAGGACAGGCCTTAAAACAAACCCCTCTCATCTAAACCCTCTAAGATAGATCTGAAAACGCAGAGGCTTAACCGCGCTGTGGTGAGCCAAACTCTCATTTACAACCCTTGTTCTCCTGCTTAATGTTGCCTCTTTGTCTGGAGATATTTGCACATATGCATATCAAGGCCGTGTGTGAATGTACTCCGCTACATGCTTTTGTGCACCTTTTTGTCAGCTGTGTGGGAGTGTGTTAATTCATGACCCAGGGCGAGAATGTATGTCTTCTTCACCATTGTTTGAAGACAAACGATCGCATGTGTGTGTGAGTTCGTGCATCAGCGCATTTGTGCTGTATTCATTATGGTTGCCACCTAATTTAGCATGCGCATGTGTGCGAGCCAGCCTTTCCGCTGTACGTGTGTTTATGCAGATCTGTTACCCTGTTATTTTTCCTCCATGTCCTTGCTGACCCTTGTTTGTCCTTTGGTCTTGTGTAGCTGCCCATTATCTCTGCGCCGGCTCCAGTGAAGAGGAAAACTCATTTGTTGTAGTGTGCCTGCACATCTCTGTTATTTTTCTAGCAAGCATCTGATAGAGTGCGACATTCATGAGGTTCTGCATTAACCTGAGCAACCACAAATGTTCACAGTATCATATAATGTTAAGATAAAATTCATATCAAAACAGTGCAGACATGTTTAAATCAGATTTAATGTGAGGAAATGGTGGATACAGCAGCTTTGGACTACTATTCACTCAGATTTGGTTTGGCACAACTGGATCCCAGTGTTGTTACAGGCGGATTTTATTAACAACATCTATTCAGTGTCAAAATATTCATGGATTTTTTATGACGTTAAAATCCTGTCAATTTTTTGCTTTTAATCAATCATCCTATGCTTTAATTTTCTTCTGTCTCAATCTGTCCACATATCTGTTCATCTCTCCCTTGCTTCTTGATTTCCTGCGCTGCTCTCTTGTCTGTATTTTAATTCACCTTTTTTACAAACCATTATTTTTTAACCAACCTCCCTCCCTTTCCGTCCCTTCAAATTACAATCTTAAAGATTTCAGTCATGGTTTACCGGTGACACTAGTGGTTACCATAGTAACAGGAAGTGCGGTTTAATGCCACAGCAAACACCTGTAGAGCAGCTACATTGTCAGATATGCAACAGATGAGCGGGTATCGCTTTACAGTGCTACCACACACAAACTCATGTTTTTATTTTTTTTTAATGAAGTTATAAATTATACAGTTGACCATGTGTAGTTAGTGATCTGATTTCATGCTGCAAGCTCATGCAGCGCTCGTATCTCTCCAAACTGCATTAGGGGGGTGGAGTTACATTGATAAGAATTTGGAGGTTGACTGTTATTTTTGTGACAGCTCCTGATTCTTCCCTTACTCCTTCGCAGTGGGCAGAGACATGCCCAAACTAACGCCCTTCTGTGTACATCAATCCAGCGTATGATTCAAGCCACCACATTGGCTGCACTACACTATAGTCACATAACCAAGACCCAATATTTGATATTTCAAGTCCACCTCTGCCAAAATACAGGGGATCTACACTCTGCGTTGGGAATTTATGCTTCCTGTGTAGAGTCAGACGGAGGACTGTGCTCTTAGTATGCGGGCTGTGTAGACATCACAGCGTTTCCCCCAGAATTATTTCAATGTATAGCGGTATTGGGAGTGCATGCGCAAAAAGTAGCCTGTCGATTTTTGAAGTGACAGGTACACAGTAAAGAGTAAGAGTGAAAGACTGCATTGATGCCACAACTGCAGCTGAAACTATGAACTCAGATTGTCTGCGTGGACAGTAAAAAGTTTATGGACCAGCGTGAGCGTGCTGTAGCGGCAGTGCGAGAGAGCAGCAAATAGCGCTGCACAAACGAAATTTAGAGATTGCTAATGCGATAAAAGCCAACTCGCTAACTGGCTAGCAGTGTGGTTTTTCTTTATCATACATTGTTTGCCCGAAAGGTGGAGCAAAGATGGACAAAGCCATGGGTAAAGCAGATATGACGCAATTAACAGTCGGACAAAATAAACGTCCCCAAATCTTGAATATAAATAAATATAAATCAGGATTTGTCTTTGTTAGAAATGTAATGTAATGTAAGTACATAAGGCAACGGCCGAAATATCATTGGTCTATTTGTTTTTAGAGATTTTTCCGGAAGATTGCTAAATATTATATCTTAAAAATTTTCCTCATTACAAGAAACAGCTGTGAGTACCTGTAGACATGATCTATTTTTCGGCTCTGGGCCCACTTGAGCTCAGTGTTGTTACGGTCTGTCATTTCAGCTACATCTACTCTGTGTCAAGATGTTCCAGGCTTTTTCCTGTTTCTGTCTCAGAATACCTGTCGATGATCAATCATTTTGTCATTTTATCATCTGTCCATTTATCCTCCATCCTTCCATTTCTTCCTTCCTTATCCGTCACTGCTATCCTGTCTATCTATCCACTTTCTCCACTTTTTAACTCTTGTCTTCTCGGTCCTATCTCCCCCAAACCCCTCCTCCCTTTCCCTCCCGTTTTTCACATGTCTGCCGCCTGTCTCTTTTCTCTCCATCTTCCTCCGTTTTTCTATCACTCTCTCCCCTCTGCTGATCCCTCTGGCTGATCCTCAAAGGGAACCAAGAGAGTGAGTGGGACTTGAAAGAGAGAGAAGCGTTGCGCTCTACCCAGCAAGGTCGTCCCTCGCTTGACTGAAATGCAGCGAGGGAAAAAAAACAACACACACACATACACAGCACAAGGGAGAGGAGAGCTTTTCTCTCTCTCCTTTCTCTTTCCTCCACCTCTCTTCTCTCCCATCACTCCTGAGCTGTTTGATATCTCACTTTTACTCTCCTTCAGCAGGGGCTCGGATCTAAAAGCTCTCTACGCAAACTCGTAAGCCCCCTGAGCTACAGTGTTTTACCTCTATTTCTATTCCCTCTTCCTCTCTCTTTCTTGCTCTTTCTGTTACTTTTTCTTCCTCTGTCTTCAAACAGACCGTCACTGTAATGTGTTCTGCCTTACAGAGGGGGAAAAATGATGTTGAAATACCCTGACACACACCCACATTTTTACCAATAATGTACAGTTTATGTAGAAGGTTGCATTCGCTTCTCTCTTTGATAGAACTGTTCCACGGAATTTGCTTCTTTTTCTGTACAAATTATTGATTATGAGAGGTCAAATGGGTGTTACTCTGCTTAGAGAGTTACCTGCTTAAGATTCAGTTTTCTTTTGTTATATAATGTTTTATGGGGCTGCAGAGAAGATAACAACTGTGAACGACATGGTGTCACGTTGTGTAGCTCGTTCAGATTTTCCCTCTATCTTTCAAACTAGCTTAGACAATTAGATAATTGAAGAAAATGTGCTTTTCTTTGGGGGCATTTGGGGTTAGAATTTGTTGGGTAGCTTAATTTTACAGTTGATGTTGTGAGATATAGCTTTTTTGGAAGGGATCAAGTATCCCACGAGAATGGCATAGTTTTGAGAAAGGGCAAGATCAGGGTCACTTGGCTCAACTGGGAGTCAGTGGGGAATGTGCTGTTTCTGGTCTTTATACATTTCAATTAAAGATATGAACATCTGTGTATGATGACCATCACACACTGGAGTTTGATGATACTGTCAAAGTTAGCCTGTTGAACAGCGCGGAAAACAGCTCACACTCCTGTTTTCAACAGGCTTTTTAAATTGGTTCAGTCGTTTGTTTTTAGTACTGTAGAATGTAGAGTAAGGGTTCTCTCACACCTTCCTTGTTTGTTAAAGTCTGAACCAAAATAACCGATGTGAAAGGTGACTCAGACCACGGTCCAGACCAATAGAGCAAAATGTATATGGACCAAAAGAAGTAGTGTTGTTCCGAATCAAACAGAACCAGGATTTGGTTTGTTTGCAGTGTAAAAACTCTTTTGGAGAGTTTGGACTTTCAGACACATTAGGAGCAGTTGACGCAGTGTTTAACAATAGAAGAAGAAAAAGAAGCAGAAGTCTATCCAGAAACTGAGTCGCTCTATTATGGAGCAATAGTATGTACCAGCACCCACCTACGAACCAATCATTGTCAAGTATAGGTAGATGCAGTCCGAATAAGTGAAGATGACAGGACATGCGTATGTCACACACAAGTCGATAATCTACTTCCTACATTGTAATTTGAAACCAAAATTGGATAAAATGTTTTCATTGTAACAAAAATGTGAACCTTGATCCGGACCATGATCCTGACTTCCCCGTCTGAAAATAACCCCAAGAACATTTCAATTGTTTTTCACCATTCTCCCTGCTCTTTAGACAGTAACGTGTTTGATAGCCAGAGATATAAATAAGAGAGTCTTCTAGTAGACAATAAACTGACATTTGAGAGTATTACAGACAAAGTGTACAAGAAAAGCCGGCAGCGTCTCTTTTGTCTCAGGAAGCTCTCTAAGTTTCAGTTTGACAGAAGCCTGAAGACAGTGTTGTATTAATCTTTAACTGAGTCTGTGCTCACTTTCTCTTTTCACTGTCAGTTTGAATCTCTCAAGGTTAAAAGCAGAAATGTACTCAATAAGGTATTTCATATCAGCAGCAGGAAATGGAAACTCAAGTGGATACATACAACTAACAGTTATTTACGCAATCTTTATATCAAATGTTTTACCCTCCTAAGTTTATACGTTGTCAATAATTGGTTTTCAGTCTTTTTTTACCTATTTAATTTTGTGCTTTATTTTTGTATTTTGTATTATGGTCTAAGGGTTGTATTTATGTGCCCTTTGTGCATCCCAGTGCTGCGTAACCAGTTGCACCATGGGGACTGATAGTCATTGACTGTTCTACCAGATTGGGCAAAGGTTTTCAGAAGATGCAGATCAAACATATCTGTCCCAGTGGAATAACATCAATCTTACACAAAGCATCAAACTATTTCTGCCAAGACAACTTAGTCTAGAGGATCCTTTAGGCAACCCTGTTTTTAAATCATTGTTTCACATTCTCAAAAAAGCTGTGTGCTCCAGAGGGCATGGAAATTTGTTTTAACAGAAACAAGCTGCGATTGAATATAACACTTCAAGCTAGTATGGCAACCACTGTAAGACACTGTCACGTATGTAAGGAAATTAGGATTCATTTGCAGTCTCATTTGTGTCAATATAATTAGTTTCAATTAAATGTGTGTTGCTCTGTTTTGCTCTCCACGTCCTAAGGGAACTCTCTTGCTCTTCAGCTGCTGAATGTTCATTTAACCAGTTCACAAATATTTTGTCTTCTATTGCTGAGCATTTAGTGGACAGTGGGGTGTAGGAGCTTTACTACTAAAAACTGTTTGTTACTATGGTAAAAAAACAAAACGGATGAGTGTAAAACATTAAAGCTGTGAGCTGAAAGACACTAAATGTCATGAGCGCATTAAGGAGCGCCAGTGTGGGTTCATCACTACGAGCAGCCATTTCCACATAGTTGCTTATACACATATTTTTTCAAATTTTCATTTGAAGGAACTCAAACATAAGATTTAATTCATCCTTCATGTTGCATTGCTCTTTTAGAGCATTTAGCCAGACGTGTTTCTTCAAGCACCTACCTCCAGCAGTAAAATACTCATTAGCATGTTTTATTTAGGTTTTATTTATACCAGTGAAAGATTTGAGTAAGTGATGAGATGGTGTCCGTGCAGCTCGAAGCACTTTCACAGAATTTCTTTGTTTCATTCGCAATCATCGTTTGGAACCACTTCTGCCGTTTTTTTGATTTCTATCTACATTGTGTTTTTATTCTCCTTCTCCAACTGTTCTATAAGCAGACCCATCGCTCCTTTCATTTTCACTTTTGCTTCTCGTTTACCTGATTTTACTGTGCCCATGAGATGAGTTGGATACATCTCTCCTTCCCCCAGAAAACCTGCTGCATTGCATAAAAGAATCGAGTGGGCACCGTCTCTGCCCCCAAACCAGATTTAGGAGCCCAGAAAAATCAACACAGAGAGACAGTTTTAGGCTGCAGTGCACTAATGTTTGTGTATCTGCATTTGCCTTTAGGTGCCTGTGTGTTTGTGTGTGTGTGTGTGTGTGTGTGCGTGTACGTGCACACACATTTAAGCGCGCATGCTAGCCTGCCCCCTGATGTGTGTGAGTATCTGTGTGTGCATGTGCCTGTGTGGGTGTACAGTTTGTGTGTGTCCCTTCTCCAGGGTCTGTAGAGGTGTTGTATAGTCTTTGAAAATCTTTGCATTGCGATAAGATATTTTTCAAGGTTTTGTGAACATCTTGTCACAGTCGGAAATTGTCAGTCTGATAGCATAAATTCACCCCTAACCCAGCGAACCCACTCGGCAGCGGAAAACATCAGCGTAGACACGTCTCTCACTCAAAGCACTCTGCTACTTCTTCCTCCTTGTCACCTTGAACACTTCTGCATTATGTGGCTGCATGAATTGAGTTTTGTGATGCGGCTTTGTAATTGGTAACACACCCTTCTCAATATGTAGGCCTTTCGCATGCAAAAAAGTTTTTTTGTGAAATATCTCCACTGAATCTGTCAATAAGAAGGCTGTCGTAAAGAGACATGACTTAAATATGTCTTTGGAAATTCTGATACAATTTTTAAAAATTACATAAAATCAGGTTACCATGCAAGATAGAAATCATACAAACATATTTTATTGATTATCATGTTAGTTGTCAATGTGTGTGTACTGTAAAAAATATTATTATGAATTATAATGTGGTGGTCAGTGTTAATCTTGTGCCACTGAGAAGTTAAATATTTTATCAGTCCTTCATTCTGGTTGAGGACACATTTGGGGTGTAATGGAAAAGTGATTTGTTTTCTTGTTTCACCATATATTGAACAAATCTTAATTGCTTCCTGCAATGTGTTAATTTATAAAGTTTGACTGCATGCAAACAGAGAGAAGTATATATTTTTAATGCTTTTAATCTATTCTGTTCCATTTAACATGTGTAACTAGCAATACAGCTTTGAGGGTCTTCACTTGCAGTCAGGACTGAGTCCGAACGCATCCTGTGTAGACACAGATAGAGGACTAAGATCTGCTCTGCTAAGGTGCCTTCATTATGCAGGCTGTGTTAGGCTCAGAAAATCATATTGGTTTCACAAAGGGAAGAATTCTGATTTGGAAAGAAGCCTTATTCTGTTGTGTGCTTCAATTTAACATAGACTTTTTTTAATATTTAACAAAGGTCAAGATCCCAGTCTCAACCAAGCACTTGGAGTGCCTTGGCATTACTATAAAAAATGTCACCATATTCTGGTGGCTATGGGTAGATGTTAGCATTGATTACAGGCATGGACTTTAGAAGGAAAACATATGAACTTGTCAAGTCAAGTGAAAATTTTGCTGACACATTCATGTTCTGCAACTTAGCTGATCATTTAAATAGTTTCTCTTATTGTTGATGAAATATATATATATATTCATATTTTATATTTCTCACAAAATGTTGTTTGTAAATTATTAGTATGTAAATGCAATTCGTATGCGAAATGGTTGCTTGTGTGGTACAAACTGTGTTATTTTGTGATGACAGTGTTATTTCAGTTTTTTGTTCCGCAAATATAGCTTATTCCATCAATCAATGAAACTTAATTTTTATAGCATCTTTTAAACGGGCTTTATGTAGTTCAAGGTGCTTCACACATAACTAATGAGCCATGGGTAAAACAAAAAACATTGAATAAGTAAAATTTAAAAGCTATAATAATAAAAAGGTAAAATAAATAGAAGAAAAGGGTCAATAACAGGGGATAAAACATATTCAATATAGTTTTATTACAAGAAAGGTCAAATGGAATATCATTTACAACATAGATGCAATAAAATATTGTCTGTAAACCCTTCGCAATCAAAAACTAGGCCAAAGAGGTTTGGAGCTTGCGTTCAAAGATCTCTCAGGTCGTCAGGCAAACTGTTGCAGTGACTTAGAATATAAAAACTAAAAGTTGCCTTAAGGTAAGTAAGAAAAAAGAAGAAACCAATGTATGGACTTTCGTCTGTATGTTCCCTCTTTTTCTGTCCTGGTCAGCACTCAAGCTTAATAGTTCAGAATCAGCTGTTTTATGACATTTTTAGGCATGAAATTGTGATTATACAACAACATGCATGGGTGTACATGGAGCTCACGTGGCCGGCAGTAGCCAATGATGTTTGATAGGTGAAATAGAATCATTTTCGTCCAGTATTCTAGTGAGAGTGTTCAATGACTGCTAAAAGTTCTGATTAATCTGGATTTCTCCAAGTGGATGATGAATAAAGAAGCAAAGAAACACTCGAAACGTGGTCACCTCATAACAGAAAGGTTTCTGACTCCTATTGACATAAGCCAAGAGAGCCTTAACAGTGTAACAGTGGAGGAATAGGATGTTATTTAGTCTACAGAGTCAACAAACGGAGTCATATGTGGACCTCTAAGGACCCTCCAGGCTTTAGGAAATGAAGGAGGCAATCAAAATGGAAATGTTCCTGCTTTGAAACTACATTTGAATCTCCAAACAGTTCTACTAGGCCTTATCTTTCACTTGGGTAATGAATCATGTCTGCCCTCTTTACAATTCTGCCTTTATCTGTTCTCACGCTGTCACTGCACTGTCATATATACACACACACACACACACACACACACACACACACACACACACACACACACACCAAACCACACACAAACAAACAAACTGAGCTTCGTCACCATAGCACCTGAGTCACGCAGGATAATCTAAGTGCTTGATGAAGTCACCGGCAGCCCTGTCACTGTACAGTGTGTGTTCGTTCACATGTACGCATGTATACAGTCTAGTGTAAATATGTCATACAGTAGGTTACATTGCTCAGAGGGGTTGTGTTCGGCGGCACGTTGATGACTGAAGTGTGTGTGTGTGGGCAGTGTTTAGAGTGGTGTCACCAGTGGAGACAGAAGCGGGGGACTCTTCAGGGTGCCACTTTGAAAGTAAAACACCATTATGTCTCCATTCTGAGCCCTCCCACAGAAAGCTCAATTTAAAGCAGTTTAATACTCGTACTGGAGTTGCATACCACTGTACAGAAAATTCGCAGAAACGCTTTAGGCACTATTTCCAAATGGCAATTCTACCCATTACTCAACAAACTGTGCAAAAATGCAAGCTTATACTGTGTTTGTATTTAAAAGTGGACCCTATTCAAAAAGTGCACTCAGATATCGTGCTTCTATCATATCTATGGTGGACCTTTTCTTAAGATGAGCACCCACTGTTTCTTTAAAGAGGGACACTGCTGGTTTTACACATTTACAAAGGTCAGTGTTGTAGTTGTGGGTAGTACCACTGAGCCTTTTATAAACAGCTTTATAATGCCTTCTCTAGCCCAGAAGCAGCTGTGCCGCGTCCAAGAAAATATTTAATCAGGATAATAACAGTTTGGACTTGACTACAAATTTATAACACAAGAAGGCATCGCTACAAACTGGGGGTATGGAGTTTGAAAGACAAAATCATTAACTGGCCAGAGAGGCTCTAACAAAAGATGATATTGGTTGCATCATGAAGAATTTATGATGAAGTGTTTCTGGAGCCTGACCCACTTAAACTTTAAAATACTGTGTATGTGCCCCAGAGCATTTTAAGGGAGCCCCAGGTAAGAGGGACCTGATGGGGCAAAACCACATTGTTCCAATCTGCCAAATATTGTATTATTATCAAATTTAATTAAATTTAAGTAGCTGCCTTTGGTTTTCAGCTTGTCTAAAATTAAGTGTAGCTTATTGCATAAGACGGTTTACAGTCATGGGTTTGAATCCAATGACAGTGGTGTGTCGATCATGACCTGAAGGTAAAAGTTTGACCTTAAGGCAAGACCAGTTTGTAACTGCTGTCGTATAATTTTAACATGTTGAAAGAGCTTTTGTTTGTTGCACATGAACACAGTGCCTTATCAGTCCTCCTTCAAATTAGTACTCCAGAGGCAAAACCGCTGAAATACAAAGTGCACCACATTTGTTCAATTGACACAAATGACTGACAAACACTCCACCATCTATTTTGTGCCTCTGTCCGCATTTCCATCTGAATGATTAGGAGCTATTCTTAGATCTGTGGGAGGATAGATGGGCATCATTTAGATTTTCCTTTTTCAAAGGCTTCTCTCCTCATCGCTGTAAGCTATTTTTCAATCGACCATTTGTCGGCACACGGCAAAATGTACAGGATAATGCTAATTGTGTGAAAAGCCTTGTGTATATGGTGGCTCTGGAGTTTTTGAGAAAATAATCCTTTTGACAATGAGAACAGCTTCATCAGTTTGCGTGGCATCGCAGTTTCAAAACGATTGAAGTAAACACTGTTAACATATTTCCATCTTTGAGGATGGATGTGATTCTTATCTTTAGCAAAATTTGAATTTACACCATCACAAAACTAGATTAGATCAGCTCTTTCCTACACAAGGCAAGCGGTAGTTATTTATTCTGAAAGAATGTGCATGTAGACTCGCACGGCTGCTTTTGGACTTTCCCTGACCCCTGTTAACACATCATTTTTCCTGTAAACTTTGTGGGTTTTGGTCATGACGGTAAGATGTGCTCCACCTTCCTGCTCACAACTCCCACAACGTTTCTTTGGGAGTCTGAGCATTGTGAAATTCTCTAGATGTCTGTGTGATCTGCTGCTGATCAGAATGACAAAATGTGGAAACTATTTTCACGTACATCACACATCTGTGGATGGATGATGTTATCCATTGGTGGGATCATGATTTGTGGTTCTGTTACTCACTGTTATGTTTCACCTTTTAATACACAATTACCATTTGCACATCATAGACTTTCTGATCAACTAAAGAACCAGCCTCAGGGGCTGCATCTTAACATATGTGATCTTTGACATTTGGAAAGATCGTACAGGATGTGTGCTATTTACATGCATCATGCACGCTTAACCTGGTAAACGTCTGTCATCCACGACAATGTTTCTTTTAAAATGACATAAGAGCGTCTCTAAATGTCCTGAGACTGTCCTGCTCTAATGATGAATGGAATAAAAATGGAAAGCATTGGAAGAAGTCCTCTTCTATGTGTCTTAAAGTGAGCATTAAAAGCCAATAAGCGGTTCCTTAAGACCTTTAACCCATCCTCAGGGTATTCACTTTGTTTTTTGCCCCAGATCAGAAAAAACTGAGGGAGTGACTACTTCGCTTGGTTAGTCACCGGGGAGCTGCAGCAGCATGATTAAACAAGCATGCACTAATCACTAATGGAGCTGCGCTGCAGGATTGAATCAGGACGTCAAAATAATATAAGAACGAGTGAAGGAGGATGATGATGCCACAGGCACAAATCACGTTATTTTTAACTACAGAGCAGCAAATTCATGTTCTTAGTTCAAATTCATTTCCATAAAATCAGGTGGTCACATAAAGTCCAAGGATCTCTAAATAGAGCTCTGTTTTAAAAGTAGATACATGGCAAAGATCGGGGCAGGTGTATAAAGGCATTTTGAAGCTCGGAGTGTTTCCAGGAGCACAGTGGCCTCAATAATTATGTAATGGAAGAAGTTTAGAGCAGCCAGGCTTCCTCCTTTGGCCGTCTGTCCAAACTGTGCAACTGGGAGCAGAGGGCCTTATTCAGAGAGTTGACCTAGAACCCAACGACGCTCTAACAGAGCTTCAGATGTCTGAGATTAGAGAAGCCACTGTAAGGACACAGCACTAAACCAAATAAGGCCTTTATGGTCAAGTGGCCGGACAGAGGACCTTAGACCTTGAGGAAATCCTTGAGAAAGGATCTTGAAGAAAACCTGCTCAAGCAAATAGCCAAGACAACGCCAGAGTGGCTTTTGTATAGGTGTCTGATATCCAGTTGCAGCTTTAGAGTTACCCAAGAAAACATGAGGTTGTAATTGATACCAAAGGAGATTCTACAAAGTACTGAACTAAGAGTCCAAATACGTTTGTATATAACAGATTACAGTTTTTGTTTTTTTAAGAAAGTCTCTGAAAACATGTTCTTACCTGATCGTCACAGGTTATTGAGAAAATGTTAACTGTATTAATTTTGGTTTTAGTAGTATAATATGAACAATGATGAACAGTAATAACAATGAACTTGAAGACTAACTGCTAACTCTCTTTCTATCTTTCAACCAGTGCTCTGGGAGGCTCCTCTGCACTTCATATCCCAGCATTCCCCGGTGGAGGATGCCTAATTGACTATGTCCCTCAGGTGTGCCAGTTACTCACCAGCAAGGTAAAAGTGTTCGCTGTAGCTCACACACTGTTGTTAAATATGCTCTGTATGATGTGTCCCTGTCTTCCCCTCAAATAAGTCATTTAACCATTAGCTTTGGGTTTTTTTTATTACTTCACATTCATTTGCAACATCTCATGTCTTGATATTTTGATTAAGAGCAATATTCTTTACCCTCCATGTGAGTGTGTGACAGGTATGTGAATTATTTATTGCATATTTGTAAGCGTTGGTGCAGGAAGGCATGTGCCCATTGAGGGATGTGTCTGGTAATGTGAGTATGTGCACTCAAGCATGTGTGTATCTGGCCTGTGCCATCGTGGGCGTACTGGCCGACCTCCATAGGCTGTCTGAGCGCTCCCTGGCCTCCGCAGGTTGACAGGTAGATATGCGGTGTAGACACATTGTAATGCCACTTCCCTCGGGAGAATTGCCCATCCCCCACAGTCTCCCATACACACACGCAGATACCCGCCATCTCTCCCTATTCACCTGGACTCTGACCAGCATACTCGGCGTGTCTGGAACACTCGTGTCCCTGGCTGACCTCAATGTCGCTGATTGTTTAAGTCCACCAGTGTCAGAGCGGCTCCCTCCACGTCCCTGAAAGAGCCCCAGCTTGTGTTTGGAAAGGCATGTTGAAAACCAGAGTCAATAACAGATACAGGCAGCATGACACAGAGGAGAAGGAGTTGTTTGCGCATCATGTTACCACCAGAGAGCAAGTGCAAATTCACTTGCTCTCTGGTGGTGACATCTACAACCCACATCACTCATCAGTCCAGCATTGATTTCGAGGTGGGCCACTGGCTCCTTTCAGCAAGTGCAATCAGTGCTATACAATATGCTGTAGCATTGTGAATCATCAGAATCTCGAGTGTATCAGTGCAGCTAAAAGTGAGAAGCACTCTATATTTGAGATTGATAGAAAAAGTGTTTGCCTTTTAGAAATGCCCTTTCCATACGGTATCGCTCATCGAATCATTGATATGGCAACGGATTGGCACTTCAGGTCACCATGAAGCTGTCATTGTTGTACATCATACCTGGATCTTAAACTGTTATTTGTCAATTGTTGTTGCCTCATATTTAGCAAGCAGAAACACACTAAAAGAAATAGTATCACTTGTATAGCATGAAGTATAATTTTTTTTTAACAAGAGTAACCTGAGCTTTGCCAGAATACGCAGAGGTACAGGAGCTGTAAGAGTAATAAAAGACACGGAGCGTTATTCAGCTTCCGCACATCTGATGTTGTGTAAGGTATTTATCAAATGAGGCTGAAGAACGGTAAAGGATAAGAGACATTCTAACATTCCTGGCAAACATGCATGCAGTCTGTGCAAGGACAGGCTGTGCAGTGTTTTTTTTATATCCATTTATCAGTTATTTCCTCCCACTTATTCCAGATGCTCTGATTGTTTTGACAGAACTCCTGCCACATACCTCAGCTGTGAGTGTTGTGGGTGACGGCGGCACCTGGCATCTGCATTACTCAAAAAATTACTCATGGAAATCAGCTTCAGAAGCTAATAGGCCCCTTGGGCATTTCAGTCCTCTCCTCTGCGTGTGATACATACATATATCATTTACTTGCTCACGACAAAGAATCAATCAATCAGACTTCATTGTCATACTTTCTTAGCTTGCAAGTCTTATTTCCTCAGTCAAAAATAGATAACGGATATTTTATCAGTCGCAAGAAAATTAAACTGATGCCAACAGTTTTCTCGTCCTAAACTCACCTTTGCACATTTTTTATAAACTGCAGTGCCTAGAACAAACTGACCTTTTTGGAATGGGCTGATTGATGGCCTGTGGTAATGCTGGTTTCAGATTTCTTTCTCAAACTGCAACCAGATTTTATATTCATTGTTTTTCATAAAAAGAAACAGAATTTCATTGCATGCCGGCTCTTTCAGAGGTCTGTTCAGCAATCAACACCCTTGGACCCACCTTTTGAGGATGTAGACGATTCAGATCAGTCTGAAAATGCACACTGATCAACCGACACTGCCTGCTACAGAGTGCTGGCTGCCTGTTTATTCAAATTGTATTAAATCGCAACAAATTTGACACTGCACTTTCTCAGGCTATTAACAATACACATGCCAAGTGTGAAGCCGATTAAATTAACTGTTCTCAAGAGGTGTATTCCACAGTCAGACAGACCAAGATTGCTGGAATTATTAGATAGATTCCAGACCCTTTACCTTTTTCTATCATAATGTGGAGAATAGTTATAACTTGTAACCTTGTCATTAATCCATATGTAACTGTCAGACAGGGATTTCAGGATTTATTGATACAGGATTCATAATTGTCAAGAAAATTAGTCACTATGTTATCACTCCCCTACTTCTTTCAAATAAAATTATTTTGAGCTATTATTCTTTTATCCATTACGATTTTTCTCCACTGTTTCCTTTTAAACACCCTGTGTGTTAAGCTCATCAGATTCCCAAAGGCATTGATTTTTTAAATGAATTCATAGCGAGATATCAAATCAGCCACTCTCTATATTCTGAAAGCCGGGGGTGGTGTAAATGCGTATGTGACAAGAAGTGAGAAGAGATTTCTTAATCACACAGCAGGAAGCACTTTCAGCATTGTTGCATCACAGTCCCCACCGACACATGCACCAACACAAAAAAACGGATGCATGGGGCGAGGGAGTCATGGGTGTGGGCAGGTTGGAATACCTGCAGAGCAAGATCACCTGTCTTGCATCAATCAAGCCTCCAGGCAGCCAATAGGAGGACTTGGCTTCGAGTCACAGTGACAGCGGGGGCGGGAAATCCTCTCCCAGTATGGGTGTGAAAGTTCACTGATCCACAGTTCCCTTGAAAAAGGAGCACACACTGTCAGTTTAACCAAATAAAAAGCTTATTGAATATGTAACCTTGTAGCTTTGTAGAAAAGCAAAATTTTGTGACCACTGTTCCATGAAAAGCATTAATCAACAGGAGGCGACTGTTTAAGAGCTCTGCAGAGATGTCATACACTTTTCCTCTCTCACAACACACTGTCATTCAAACATGGTTAATGAGTAATCAGCACCATGTAGGAACCCAATACTGCCTGCAGCTCTATCTATATATCCAGTCCTCAAGTGAACTGAATGTTTAGAGCAGGGAGAAATAATCTGTTACAGCAATACAGTACTATGTTATGCGTTATAGAGTCGCTGTCATCATTATAAAATTGAAGTTGACCTCTTTCTGCAGACTGTTAAACTCCTTAACCTTCCAAAATGTAACCCTTTGTCCAAATTATCGCTGTAACTAAATAATAGTTTTAATAAGCACCTCAGTCATTCAGAACTGTAAAAGGATATGCAAATTTTGCATCCAGGTTCCTGTTGCATCACAATCTTAATGTTTGGTAATCTGCCTCTGATACACTATAAGAAACCCTGGCTTATGTATCATATTGTATCATAAAAACCTCTTTCACGGTAAACATCATCATATTATGTTATTGGTTGATAGAAACATACCAGATCAAACCCTCCTTTTTAATATGACTCCTGCCAAATCTTTTATTGTATTTATTAAGATTCAGTTGTCAATATTTACTTGATATAAGCTTATTTTAGTGAAAGCCTTTATCATTTTCTCCCACTATTGGGGCGTATCTTACAACCAACGTTAAGTGATGGCAAAGCATGACATAACTGTCTTTGGTAGTTTCAGGTTGACACAGTTGTACTTTTCCGGCCCCACTTTGTTTAAACAACAAATGCCCTTGCACGCATCTGAACACCCACACCCATGGGTGTTCAAATGCGTGCAAGTTGGTCTTAAAATGAGGTGTGGTCAGGCTCATTGTTAATGCATTGCTTTCTAGAGGCTGCAGAGAGCGATTGTGTGATTGACCAACTAAAACCGGATCCTGGTTTGAAGTCATTGGCAAGTATTTCTCTGGTATTTTAAGGACACATTATCATGATATATATATATGACATGGTATAATGATCTCATATATGCAAGTGCACAACATGTTACACACACACATGACCATTTCCTCTGCAGACAAGTGTTAAGTCCAGCATGGTGCCACTGCATCTGGCTGTGGGAATGGGTGATGACGTTTAGTTCATGTTCCACCCAAAACACACCTATGGTTCATTAAGAGATTAAGCAAATCCTTTTTGAGCCATGCCCCTGGTGCAGAAACACCTTTTTTTCTGCTGTTAAAATAGTAAGAGATTTGGACATGACGTAAAAGCACCTTGTGCTTGGATATTTAAATAGGGCCCATGGTGTCCTCACAGTTACAATCCTGAGATAAGCCACAGATCCTGGCTAGCAGATAGCACAAAAGTCAACCACAAGTTCCATCTTAGCCATTATTCTATTGATAATAATTAGGTACTTTGGAAACAGTGGGATCTGCCACTTAGGATATCTGTCATTGTTAAGTTTAGTGCCAGGCACTTAGATTGTTCCTCCATGGTCTTAATGCTCCAAACAAATAAGAAGAGTGAGGAGAAAACTGGCCCCTAGAACTATTTATCCATGTATTATCCATGAAGGTCGCGGGAGCCAATCCAAGATGACATTGGGCGAGATGCGTTGTACACTCATGATAGTTTGCTAGTCTTTGGAGTGTGGGAGGAAGTCCATTGGACACGAGGAGACTCCACACATAAAGACCCCGGTCGATTCAAACCAGGAACCTTCTTGTACATTACTGCATATTGGGCTCATTAATCATATAGTCTGGATATCTACTTTTTCTGTTTACAGTAATCGGCCATGTGTTCCAGAGACATAGCCTCAGTTTGAGCACTAGTCTAAAGAGTCACCTTCATGGCTGACTGACTGACCTCAGGCCTTCTCACCTGCCTGGGATGCTCAGCGGTGAAGGGAGCCCTTAGCTTCTCCTCTTTGGATAATCATTAATCACTCATCAACAGGCACTAAAGACATGACGGGGGATACATTTTGAATATGTATCTAACTGTTTGAATTCACACTCATTAATGTATTAGTCGTCTCTGTATATGCTCTATTGCATCACAGTAATAACTCCAGCTGGGAAATTCCTGTATGGGGAAATGTTATGATACCATCACAGATAAGGAGCAGTTGCGTTGGTGTCTTATCATTGTAGACAATACAAAAATGTTGATACAGACGAACACAGTTTTTCTTGTTTTCTAAGCAGGCTACTCAACGTGCATGTAGCGCAGAACACATTTGCAAGATTTAAAGTGATAGTTCACCAAAAAAATGTAATCCACTCATTATCTGCTCACCACTGTGCCGATGGAGGGGTGGGGTCCACAAAGTGGACAGACAATGTTATCTGAAGAAGAGGTCACTTTAATTGTATTGGATTCGGGTAAAATGCCGTTAACCCCTGAGACTCCAAACGTGTTTTGTGGACTCAAACACTTCACCCATCCCTCCATCGGCACAGTGGTGGATAGATAATGACTGCATTTTATTTTTCTGTGAAGTATGAAAAAATGCTACATTGAGGCTTTAATCAAAAATATGGAGCAAAATGTGGGAAAATGTTGTACAATTAACACTGTACCCTGAGCAGACCGTCTTTTCTCATTGCATTTGACAGACTCTATGGTAGAGCTTTTAACACCAGCTTATTTGGCTGTCAAGTGGTAAGCTAAAGACTTTGTACTTCTGTGACATTTAAATTCGACCCGCACAAAGGCTGGATGTAATACTGCTTTTGTTACTCTGAGCCGTCTGGTTTTAAAGTGAAAGCAACCATTAAAACGTTCACCTCTGTCAATGCTCTCTTCCTGCCAAGGCATTGTTTACATTCTGGGTAGGTTCAGTCAGAAAGCCTCTCTGCTGGCATCACACAGTGCCAGAGTGAGACAGACAGAGACTGAGTTCAGGGCAACAAAGACCCTGAAACCACGAGGACGGGTGAAAATAAATCAAACCATATTCTAACCATTAATCTCTATTCCTGTGTTTCCAGTAACTTGTCAAAATCTTAAAAAAATCGGTTGCAGCTGTGATGACCCTTTCCAAAAGGTTCACTAGCTGCCCAAAAATGTTCTATTTTATCATTATAATCATCAAGATGTTAAATTATTGTGGTTTGATAGTATGTACC